>NC_136505.1:67906044-68306044 GCF_053919585.1 Euprymna scolopes
GGAAATATTCTTAATTTACAGACTGCAAGACAAAAATACTAAATTCCCAAGTACATTATGCCATAAAAACCAAAATATGGGATGGATAAAGAGAAAGGGAAAGAAAAAAGAAGATGTTTATTATCTTCAAAGACCTCACTTGTCCTCTGACCGTTTTATGACTCCCACCCAGATTACATTCTAACTTGACAAACGAAATAGGAAAATGTATTTGGTTGAAATATCAGTTTTCGACGGTGATTCTTGGCCTGAAGACGTAATCCCCCAACGCGGCTGATTACAGAAACATGTATGCACATATGTAGCCATTAATGTTTGTATAAACACATTTAATATACCTGCTCTGTTCACTCATTGAGCACTCTTTGGTAGACACATGTTGTTTCATTGGCTGTACTTCTAGGAAACTAAACTCTACTGGCTATATATATATATATATATATATATAATCATAATTGATAAATATACATATAATCTCTATTTGTGCCTACATGAAATGTTGGGCAGTATATATGTTTTATGTCTGTTCATTTTTGGTTTTTGTAATATCTTTGCAGTTATTTGTCCAAATGTAGTTTTATAAGTGTAATCAAATTATGACGGTACTCGTGAAATTGCTATAGTAGCCACCAAATTGGTTCGGAGACAATTAATTCTTTTTTATTCTCTTTCAAATCATAGCTTTGAAAATTCTCAATCATGGAATACACGGGAATATTCAAAAGACAGTTGCACACAGGTTCAACGCCTTATTTGTCAGTTAATATGTTTGAACGTCTTTTAACATGTTTAATTATAAACGAGCAACATATGCTTTATTTTCAGCTTTTACAACGGCGTTAAGATTGCTGCTTACCAATTTAAAAAAAAAGCATCCATACTTGGATTTTGTGAGAAGTTTATTTCCTCAATACTACAGTGTGGTTGCTAGAAAAGCGGAAAATGTGAAGGTTAGCTGAGATCATGAATACGATGCGTAATTGCTATTTTTTGATTGGTGCTATGCGAGTGTTATAAAATAAATCGTTGTTTGACGCTGCAGTGGAGTGCACGTATGACATTTTGAGTATCTATGAGTATAATATAACATTGTCTTTGAAATACTTTGTAAAAATTATTTCTTGTAAATATAAATTGCTGTTTTACAAATTTCCCGCTTTTCTAGCGACCACCCTGCACTTTTAAAGGCTTGTCTCATTTTAAGCTCTTTGTTTTATTTTTTTAATTTTGAATATACTTTTAAATAAGAAATCATAAATTCTGTACTAAAACTTGAAACGTTCAGGCTGGGCTTGATGTTGAAGAAAGTCATGTTGGGGATTTTCTCTACGTATGACCAAACGAAGTATTCTAGCAGGTTCAGGTCGGCGGAGGAGGGGGAAGTAAGAGAAGAGTACAATGTCGTAGCACTCCTTTATAGGCAAGCCTAGATCTCTTTGAACTTGTGGGCCGGCGTCACAAAGAGCCTGACAGCAGCCACCTTATTTACCCGGATCACCACACTCTTCAGCACATCCATGGACAGTTTGGTGTTGACTTTCATACCAACTTCGAAGATGTAAGGTGGCATGATATGACCCTCACTTGAAACCACAACAAAACCATAACCGTGCCCGTGGTGTTGGCTATTATCTTATTGTCATAACTTGAATCGGCAACGAACATAAGTAGTACAGCGGGCATCTCCGATCTCGTTTGTTGATAGAAGTGTCCTATTGCCTTTGAGATTTATACACAACTTGTCAATTAGTAGATGTTCCGGAACATAAAAATAAAAACCGGTTTTCCTCAAACAGATACGTAATCATGCCGTTGGGTTTATCGTTCCACCCTGCATTAGAATAAAACAAAACAAAGTTAAGTAACACATAGTCGTCTAGTTTTGCCTCAATGCGTCTCACAGGGCATCGATCTTTATATGACAGTTCTAAAATTTTACATCTTGTTTTTTATTTATTTATGGTACGAACAAGTTATAACGTTGATTTGGTCATCGTATATGAAGTGTAATTTTAAATTGTTTGTGTTTCGTTCATATCTGTGCGAGTTGTTAACGATACAAAATAGCATTGTGATTTTCCTTGATTGCATGAAGAACCAAGAACGTGTTTATGCATTTAAGTGTATGATTAAAATAATGTACTTTATCGATTTTGTAATTGTAAGCCGACGTCGAAAAATAGGTTTCATCATAATCAATCATGATAGAAAACACTAGAATACCAAATCAATTCTATATACAAGAAACGTGATGACAACACTGCTTAACGTTGAACAAAAACATATAAATCCCAGAAAATAGCAGCCGTATACAATCTGATCCAAAGTCATAAACGATTATTTCAGAAAACTTCTGTAGTTAGTACTTTCATATACGGCCTTGCTAGAGTGATAGTCATACATTGTCCCAACGTATTAGTTTACGTTATACAACAAAACATGATCAATACAAGCTTAATAAACAGTGATTTCCAGTGATATATAGCGACTTTATAAATCATTAGTGTTTGTCAAGCTTTAGTTTACGAACTTTTCTTTCTTCAATTTTAACGAAAATGAGATGACATCAGCAGAAAACGCGATATGGCAGTTTTAATTGAAATGTTGACTTTAAGCAGAATAACGCGCTTGTCTATAAATGTCAAGACCGATGCCATAAAATATACGCTCATAGACATGATTTATCGTTAAAACATTCTTATACGATTTGCACTGATAATAATTGATGGACATGTATAATTAAGTAAGGAAAGTATGTAAACTAACAAATAAGTACGTATTTCAAAGGAGTAGAAGTTTCCAATCATTACTGTCATGTCACACATATCGCTTTTACGTTTTAAAGCCTCCATTATAAAAGCACACCAAATATATGAACTTGTATTTTTATGAAACTTGATTTTCCATGATGTATACAGAAGAACAATAAAACTAATAGAATAGTTACATAATCTACATTATAAAAAATAAGTTTGAACATTTATATTAAATGATTTACCACAAAGAAAAGCGACGAATGGCTTAAGAACCTTAATGTTATTGGTTTACTAAATGAGTTTACATACATTTCGCAATCTTACTGCCGTTTAATTGACAAAAATTAGCAATTTATAAATTGCATTTATAATAAGTATTTACGTTTGCCAACATTTGCTTCATATGTACCATTTATGAATAAACTGGGTGATTATTTTTGCTTCGTTTTTGGTTGCGTTTAACAAAATTTATTTAATATGAAATAAATTTGCATACGCTACTTTGTAAAGTTTATTAAAGAACATTTTTAACAATGATAAATACAAATGAAATTTTATACCTTAACTAACGGGGGTACCCGGCGTTGCCCGGGTGTTTGTAGATTTTTCTGTAAAGGTGGGGGGTACTCTAAAGAATAAGTGAAGTAATAAGCCTGTATAAATATTTAAGAAAAACAATGTTAAATCGGAAAAACCAAAACAAAAAAAAACAGCGAACAAACGTAAAACTTATTTAATAAAGAAATCGGAAAAGCAAAAATAAGGGAAACATTGATGAACGTGGGTGGAAAAACAAAAACGAAAACGAAAAACACAGCGAAAAGCGAAAAAATGGCATATAGCAATGAACGAAAAAGAAAGTTAAATTCCATTCCAGTTTTTTAAGTAACTACAAAACGAAATAAGGCAAAAATGGCATAAATAACCCTTCGGTTAAGTTCATGGTGCGTTTCACCCAGTACAAAACATAGAACGAAAAGGAAAGTTAAAACCCCATTTAAGTTTTCTTAAGCATCTACGAAGTAAAGAAAACCCAAATCGGCATTTCCTCGTAACTGTCCCTTGTGAACGATCCGGAAACAGTGTAATTGGTGGCAGGGGAAAGGAGGAATTTATTAGAGAGAAAAGATTTTACTACTTCCATTGATTGTAACCGATTTTGGCAGTGAATTCTAAAGAGAAAAAATATAGGAATCTACGATTATCGAGGAAGTGGAGAGGTAATATGACTATAACACACCTCAGATATTGGGCTTGCAGTTCGTGCATATCATTTTAGCATGAAATGTCTTAATTTTACTCCTATTAAGGTAAAAAGCATAGGGTAAAAATTAGTTCATTTTTTATATATAGGGATGTTTAAAGTTTGTGGTTAATATTTTGTTCATATATTTTTTTATACCTTTTCGAACGTATCTTATTATTAAAGACTATATTTTATTTATTCTAATTAAAATTTAAATAAAAGAATTTGGCTGTGTATGCCTGTACAATAAAACATAAAATGCAGACAAAGAGACAAAACAATAAGTGAATGCACATACGTTAATGCAGCGAACTAATCCAAAAATAAAACTAGAATACGATCAAGTAGAGAAGGCAGTACATTGACAATTATGCAAACGTATGCATCGTTAGCACACGGACAAATGGTACACACACAAACCGGAAGCAGTACTGGAAAATAAAAGTCACAAGATACTACGAGACATGACTATACAAACGTATAAACCAATCTAGGCCGGATATCTTTATAGTTTACAAGAAGGAAAAATCCTGCCAGGTTGTAGATTTTGCCGTACCAGCAGACCACAAAGTGAAGATCAAGGAGAGTCAAAAACGGAGCAAATCCACGGAATTAGCAAGTGAGCTCAAAGATGTAGATGAAGAAAGTAAAGATAACACCATAAATATTAGGAGCGCTGGGAACTATACCGAAAAACTTTGAAAAAAGAAAAGAAGAGATTGGAATCAGAGAGATGGCAGAGAAGATACAACGAATTACAATAAAGAAAACTGCAGAAATGGTAATGAAACCCCTTTAATGTGGAGACTAGAACCACACATGAACTACCTCATAAACTGGACACAGAAACGGCTATAGATGCAAAACACAAGGGAACATCATATGGAATCATAAAAACTGAAACTGTATAATTGACAAATACCGTTCCCTTTTTTTCTCTGTGAGTTTCATCATAAACAGGCACCACACTAAATAATGAGGGTCAAGGAGGCTGCTAAGACTGAGGATAGATAAAACTAACCAGGCCTCCGCTGTAGGAGGGCAAACAGGACTGACACTTTTGGGAGGCTTATTACCAATCAAATTCCAGTGAAGCCCCACTGTCACCACCACCGGGAAACCAATGGTAAGCGGCTGTTGCGACGAAGCGAATTCTTTTGAAAAGATTCTTGAGAGGTGAATAGTACTGGAAATTTGAGGAGACTTGTTGTCACTCAGACTCCATGGAAGACTACAGACTAATCACAAAGAGCAAACTTTGATGATGGCTTGCTCCTAGTCAATAAATAATACATAGGACATCTGCACTAATAAAAATATTGAAACGTATTTTACAACCGGAAAAATCAGGGCGGATCGCTAGTATACATATATATATGTGACTTAGTCTGTTTGTCTTTCTCTTCTCACTCAAACTACTCTCTCAATTTTTGATCTATAGGGAAAATAATGAATAATCAAATATTTAGACTCGTGGTTTGATTTTTAGCTGGCAAAAATAGTTGCTAAATTTATTACTTTTGAAAGAATTGGAACTTTATATGTTCAGTATGTTACTTTTATGCATGCCTATAAGTTCTTACGTTAAAGTCGTTAATTTGTAAAGTTTTCTTATCGCCCGAAGTTCGTTCAGACGATAACAAATTATGCTAGAGCACTAACTGTTTTTTTTACTATTCTATCTTATGACCTCCAAGTCATATTTTTCAACTTTTGGAGTTACTACTCGGAATTAAGTACAACAAAATACTCAATAGGGACTATGCTCTCTACTAATATGACATCTGCATAAATAAGAATATCATATTTAAGCATATTTTACGATAGGGCAAGGCCGGGTTGCCAACTTGTTAAACAAAAAAAGTACTTGATTTGATGTGGTTTCTTTTTTACGAAGTTTTCTCTCAGTCAATGTTAATATATTTTTTTATATTTTTATGTAGATAGGATTCTATACATGCACTATATTTGTTATTTAAAAATATAACGATTCGAATATTTTATCTGAATTTTTGTTGTAATATGTGTTTTTCCATCATGATAAGGTTTTGTAGTTTCGATTGGGTAGAATTATGTACCCTGCGTGTTATTTAAAGTACTGTATTTGTTATTCAAAAATAAAACAACTCGAAGACTTTACAAGCTTGTTTTGGTGAAATATTATTATTCCATCACGGGTCAGATTTTGATTTGTTTTATTCATTGTTGTAAGTCTGTATCAGTAAATTATTTCTTATTGAGAAGTAACAATCTTATCTTGATACGTGAGTATTAAGGTTTTCACCGGACGTGCGTAGATTTAAAAGGTCACCGATTTACACAAGTACGTTCCAAAAGTACTAATTACTATAAATTTGGTTTTACGTGATTTTTTTTATTATTGTATGACCTTTTATTCATCGTAACAGTTAATATTGTGTTTGTTTTTTATGTACGTTGACTTTTTACAAGTACCTTATATTCTTATGTAAAATATATTTATCTTGCCTTTAGTAACAGCACTGTGTTGTATAATACTTTTAGTTTGTGTTGTTTCTTGTTTTATCTTGTCAAGTCATACACACACGCACATTAAAATGTAATCTACGCACGGGTGTTTCTAAAAATTCATTTGCGTGGGCATAACCGCATTCACTCACACTAAACCCCTAGGAGCCAGAAAGCAGGACTCATGAAAAAAGGCCGACGGAGTAGAAAAAAAAAAGTCTCCTCGCCAAAAATATGAATTTTAGACAAATCAGGATTTAAAAAAAAAAGCTTATTGATGCCTTTCTCTTGAGCCTCTTAAAAATATAAAAAAGGTCATAAAGAAATTATTAGAAGATAGAGATGGACAGAGGTGGAAAGAGAGAGGGGAGAGAAAGAACACGGATAGCATGTACGCAGAACAAATACAGTAGCTCCGGAACAGGTTGTGTCACACACTAAGGATACCTTTGCTCTCTCTTACTCTCATCTCGCCCTCAACACGTCATCTATTTCTTTTCCTCTAACGCTCCAAATTCCTTATTTTTTCCTCCCTTCATTTTTGTACAGACTGCCACATTTGCGCACAAAAATGTAGCTTATTTCCTTATAACGGAAATAAACAAATGTTTATTTTACATTATTTCGTAGTGTAGTTCTTATTCAATTATTGTTTGGTTCTGGATATGATCTTAAACTATATCCGATGGTGAGGGCCCCAGCTTGCAGGCCTTAGGGAGTGTGGAGCCACCCTTTAATTGCCATTGCTCCCAGGTCCACTCTGACCCGGAGTGGTAGCACCTGTTAGGGTCCCAACTATGGGTTAAATAGAATACGACTTAAAAAACAAATATACTATATTAAAAAATCGTTCTTCAATATCATCAGATTCGGCATTAAATAACCTGAAAAGGGTTGATATGCCGTAAAACAAAACAACCAACCAACCAATTATTGTTCGGGCGAATTATTTAACAAATTGGTGACTCAACTTCGAACATTACAATTAAAAAAAAAAACTAAACGAAAAGGAAATAGAATCGAAACATTCGGAAACACTTCTAGCCACATTATCGTTGAATATCCCAGCTTTAAAACCGACTAACATCAAGTTCTGGTTTGTTCAATCCAGGTATTATGCGATGCGAAACAAATCACCTCCCAGAAAACACGGTATTGTTTCTTATTAGAAAAACTGCCAGTGAAGGTCTTTGTGGAAATAACTGATTTACCTAAAAATGTTCCGGATGACAACCAGTACGAAAGGCTCAAGTGAGTGTGTTTAATACGGGTGTGGGTTTCTAATAAAACAATGCTGCTCAACCTTTTCACTCGGGTTGAATTAGGGGACCGTACGCCATCGCAACTACTACAGCACATGGGAACCATTGTTAGGTGACAACAAAATGTCCGAGAATATCAGGCAGTGCCTATGGCTGGGAAAATTATCCATCACAACTACACAAATCCCCGCACCCATAACGGAAGAGACGAAGACCGAAAAATTAGCCAACATAGCAAGTCGGATTTATGAAAGTCTTCGAAGCTTCAGGGTAAACACTTTTCAAACGAAACCAGTCTCCAAAAGAGATGAGGAACTAAAAATCTGTCAAAACAATTACAAAACTTACAGACCGTCTGTACTCCCACAATAAACGACAAGTCTGTAGAAAACAAAGTGACAATCGCGATAAAACACGTATTGTTATTATCACAGAAGGTTCGGTACTGAGGCGAGAGGCTGTGTAAGACTTTTTTTCTTTTAACTACACGCATCTGGGAAACAGAAATTCCAGCCAATAGAGACGACGACTGTTGCTGAATTTTCGACAAAAAGTCGTCTATTTAATATTCACAACAAAATTCCTGGATATAGTTTTTAATAGACACTAGCTTAAATAAGTGTGATACCACCAACACTAAATCAACATATAATACCACAGTCTTATTAGATCTTAAGGTTTTCCTTAGGCTTGAGGAATAAGCAAATGTCACATGGAACAAGGTCTGGATTATAAGAAGGATAGGGAACTGTCTTAATGCCCGTCTTTGTCAAATTGATTTTGGCAAGGATAAACCACCCGCTTCTTTAGTATCTCGCAAACAATTGTGAGAAAAGTTTACACACTGACATCAAATTGTGCAATTATTGTTTCTACACACAACAGTCCTTATCTATGAAATACTTTGTTTGATAATTCAATTCTGGTGTTCTGACTTCCTTACTTCTCCCATACCTATTATCTTCCCTGACAGATTCGCTGGATTCCTTGAATCTTATTTGCACTCAAAAACTGATGCTCTATTCATACAAAATGGTGCAAAATCAGTATGAAGCATTCCATACGTTTCTCTGACATTTTTTCCAAAGTATAATACAGAATGTTATTGCATATTGTTCTTCTAAAGCGTCCTCAAGTACAGATTACATTTTTGAAATTTACCAGTTGTGCCAATCAGGTTTTAGTAGGTTGTATTCTAATTCCTGCTGTATCTGTTCATTTGAATCTGAAATCATAAAAATTGGTCAATCATCTCATAAGATGTATAGCAATAAAATACTGAATTTTTAAATGTCTACGGAAATTTGAAATGGCTGTACAATAAAGGCTATACTTTATTTAAGGTATCTAGTATGTGCTCGCAAAGCTAAAGCGCCTACCATATTAGATATACAGAAGTAGTAGAAAACACTCAGTATGCTAGCACTGTTACGCATGGACAATTAAACATTCATATCGAATATTAATTTGATTAGTAGACTACTAGTAGATTAAACTGTCAGAAAAAGGTAAGCTTAATTTCACAACAGAACACTTTTATGCCATAGAAAATCAATATATTAATGTACTAGGCCTAATGTCTGGAATACTTATTCGAATTTTTTTTACTTATTCAGTATATAACGCTTAATCCAATATTTAAAGCGCTGTGTTCTAGAGGTGTTAAAATCTAAAGTTAAACGCAGGCAATCTTGCGCAATCGCTGTATATAAAATATAAATCATAGTGCAAATAAACAAGACATATTCGCATTTTTAAATGAAATCTCGTTGTTCTTGAAACACTTTTAGTATGAGAATGGGTCGTCAAATAACGAAGTTAATTTATAACGAAAGTTCAATGTTAAGATTTTCAGATTTATCTGAACATTCCGGAGTTATATTAAATTTTAGGGTTACCTTTCATCCCCTTTACACACTAATTTATGAATTTCAATGTAGACTACATTATCAACAATTCAACTCATATGCTTTATCTAACTATCCTAATGTGAGTGTTATTAGTTTTAATGTTCATTCTGTACATAAAATTACATCTGCTCTAAATTGAATCTAGATAATTTACTTTCGTACGTTTAATCTTAATTCAAGTGATTATCTAAAATAATTTCATAAGATCAGACGTCTTTCATTGATAATGTTTCGATTTAAAGCACATGTAACTCTATTCTTGATTTTTATATTTTAACTTTTATTGAATCTTTTATTTACATAATATTTTATGAAAACAACAGTAGATTATCTACAGTGTCATGTAGACTACACTGTATTGTGACTCAGTACGCAGAGAAATATGAAGGGGCATCTACGTACACTACAGTGAATCGCTAACTTAATCAGCCATGCAATCCATTTATTTCATAAGTGTGGGATTTCACAGAATTCGGTGATAATAAAAGTATGCAAGCTAGGAACATTTGTTGATCCTCATTCAACCCCGGCCAACGTCGGATCATGCTGCTAACCTTTAATAGAAAAGCAATAAAAGAAAATTATTTATTCATACCTTGATATAGTCATTAGAAAATAACAGAGGCGTAAATTAATTATTCTTACAATAGTAATTCTAATATTATTTTAGGTATTTCACATGATTTAAAATATTTCTACTACTTCTTCGTTTGACTATATATACATAATCATAAACTATAAATTCTAATATTATACAATAATACGTTTTAGTGAAAAATATAAAATGTTTTATTAAAATAGTTTGAAATTTATAACAAATGATTGATTAACTGTAATTTGTTAGATCGTTGAGATCATGGGTATAACGATGTAATATTTACTCGCATTCTTTTACACTCGGGAAACAGTACATATCAAGTTTTGACGATGATATTGAAGAGTTATTAAACAATTAACATAAATAACTATTATTACTATCTTATATTTCCTTATTTATATAAAAACAAGTAAGCTTTTTTTTTCATTTTCTTTATTCTATTAAATGCTTTCTTTGCAAAAAAATATATGAGGCCAATTCTGTTTTCCTGTTTAAAGTATTAGAACAGTGAAATGTGTAAATATACATCAATCACTCCAGTGTATTTCTTAGAATATGAATCTAACAAATGAACATCTCTCTAGCAAAACAAATATTTGTAAAAAAAATACACTTTTCGTTCAGATTTAGTAATCAATCATTCTGCTGCCATTTTAATTGCTTTCGGTATTTTTTTAGCTTTGTTGTATTCCTTTTGAGCTGCGATTGTCATTTCCAGCAGCAATTCATCTTGGTGATGACGTTGTCTTATTTTATTTTTGGTCACCAATTAATTCACGTGCATATTTTCAATATCTTTCAGATCCTAGTTATATGCGACATATAGGCACCAAAATATTTTTCTTGATGCAGTTAAAAATTAGGCAAGTATTGGACCTATGAAAAAAAATAAGATAGCGCCACATAAAAAAATAACATTTATTTTTCGAAGATTTTAATTTAAAGTCGCGTGTTATTAAATAGTCTTAATGATTTGTAAAAACACATATACAACTTTAAAGAAGACGTTTTAAAATCTGAAGAACAATTAATTTTACTTATAATCAATCTTCTTTTTATTATTATTATTATTATTATTATTATTAATAGTAGTAGTAGTAGTAGTAGTAGTAGTATTGTTGTTGTTGTGGTCGTTGTTACTAGAGATTTTCCCATAAACACTTATCAAAAATTTCTAATTGAAAACAATTATGATGTTCCCTCGAGTCCGATTAACAACAAGTCTTCTCAGATTTCCAGTATTCTCCATATTGGTAGAACAAATTGAAAGTTAATTTGCGTTATCGCAACAGCCATCTCACATTGACCTTTTACTTGCAATGGCCATTTGTTTTCACTGCAATTTGAGTGGCAATAAGCTTTCCTTGGTAGTACTTGTATTCGCTTTCTCTCCTCGGTCTTTCTATAATACTTGAATGTTCATGACTCGTGCGGTACCATCTGATGCCGACACTTTTTAAATGGAGTTAACTTACAATAATGCAGTTTCAATTTTTTTTATTCGATGTGGTGTTTCTCTATCATTTTCTTTTATTTTTGTTGTGTTTAAATGTCCGGTTAGTGTTTATAGCTCATGTGTATTAATTTCATGGAGTCTAGAGTGTTTTTGTTTTTTTTTAATATTCAACCGTTTTCATAATTTTTATCTGTTGTATCTTCTTAGCTATCTCTATGGATTCAATCTTTCCCTTATTTTTCTCTCAAAGTTTTTCGGGAATGTTCTCAGTGCACATTCTATTGTTGGTTTTATATTGGTTTATTTATTATTTATAATCTTTTTATTTGTCAAACGAGTATTGTTTCTCTTCTCCGTCTCCTTAATATTCACTTTGTCGTCTGCACGAACAGTACATGCTAACACGACTTTTGCCTCCTGTTAACAATTATGATATAATGTGTTCTCGCTTGGGTGAATTTGTCTGCGTGTACATCCATGCATAATAAGATTTTATGATCTTTGTTTTCAAGTACTGCTGTCGATTTGTGCTTTACGAATTGTCGGGACGTTTAAGATGCAGTTGTCTGCATACTTCCTAATGTACTGCCTTCTCTATATGATCGGGTCTATTCTTGTATTCTGATTGGGCTAGTGTGCTGCATTCGCTTATTATATGGTTTATTGTTTCGGCTCTTTGTCCAAAAAGGTTTCTCATTTCTGGTGTCTTGCCGAGTATCGCTTTCAAGTTGTCGGTTATTATTATTATTATTATTATTATTATTATTATTATTATTATTATTATTATTATTATTAATAATAATATATTATTATCATTATTATTATTATTATTACTATTATTATTGTTATTATTATTATTATTATTATTATTATTATTATTATTATTATTATTATTAACTAAGTGTTCTCAAACAGGTTATCGTCAAATATCTTTCTTTGAAAACAAGCTGTGGCGTTCTATGAAGTCTGAATGAAAAGAAAGTCTCCCAGTATTTCTTCGACTCACTACCTCTTTCGATGAGCTTTGCAAATTCATTTGCGTCATCGCAGTAACCGTTTACCATAAATTTCATGTTGATAGAGACTGTTGGTTTTCATTGGAATTTGAGTGGCAATAAGCTTCCACAAGTCACAAAAGAAAGCATCATTGTAGCGATTTTTTTGAGAATATAGAGATTGCATCACATTGTAAAACGATCAAATGAAATATGATGAAGTCGAGGCAAAATTATTTATAAAGAAGAATTTACTGTGATGAGAGTGTTAGTGCAAAATGATCTAAGGCTTAAAGTAAAAATAACTCAAACATTATATCTGCGAAACTGAAAGAAGAATGTGTAGATAAAAAAATCAAAAATATTTATTGAATACGTACAGGAGGGATGCTCGTATATTTTTCAAAGCATTGACAAAAATCCGATTCTAATATTCGGCTCTAATACAGAATATTGTAATTGTTAATGAAACAGCATGAAAACCCTAACCTTTTTTTAATAGGAAACTAAAAATTGAGATGCATACGGTGATCTTCTTTTAAACTACGGTGTGACAGATGAATTAGGTCTCTACTAGAGAATGTTTGACGAAATTAAACTAAAGTACGTCTATTTAATCAGATATGTGACAGGCTGAGCGACACACATATTAATCAGCAGGAGTTTGGGCCGCGTAACGAATGCACAAATACTGATTTGACAACTATGAACGAGTGCATTGATGATTTGAAATCGAATTATAATTATTTTGCTAATAAGGAAAACGTCTTTTATTTTGTATTTTTCTCTTTACTTCAAATTCTGTAAAAGTGCGTATTAAAGAAAACGCGCCATGGCTTTAAATTTTAAATGAATTAAAACTATTCCTATGCTAATGATCTTCTATTGCATGAGATATTTTTGGTTTTAACTATCGATATTTTAGGGCTGTGAAAACCTATTTTTTTTCTTTTTTGTGTTTTGTCAATTTAATATTCATCTGATATTTAATTTTATTTGTTTTCACTTTTCCTAAAATTTGCCACAATTATAATTTCTATAATAACCATTTTCTTATTCTTTACTTTTATCTTATCTTTTGCTTTTTGTTGATGTACTTATTTTTTATTCCATTATGTGTCCGTTTGTTTTTGTTATTTTTTACAGTTTTTTTTTAAGATCTTCCGAGTTTTAAATCCTGTATTTTGAATCATTATATTTTTTATATATTTCTGTTTCATTTACTGAAACTTTTAATATCCTAGATTTACTCCATTCGCTTGAAAGTTTTCCCAATTTATCTATTTCATCGAATGTCTTTCTTTCGAAAGCTTTTTTTCCATATTCCTTCTTTCATTTTTACATTTTTCTCGCGATTCTATGTTTCCATTGCATTTTAAAGTTGACCTTTTTATTTCGTTGTAACTTTCCCTGTAACCTCTTTTAATTTCATCTTTTTTCTTTGTTCGAATTTTAGACCTGCTTTTAATTTATACCTACTATTTAATTTATTTAGTAAATTTTTGGTTTTGTATTTTCACTTAGACTTTTTATTTTTATATACGAAAGACATGCAACAATAAGTCCCTCTATTTAAAATACGCCCGAATGGATCATATGGAATTACAAATAACATTGTTTTCCTGGGTGACCTAATACATTCATGATCTGAAAGTTTAATTTCTCTAGTGAATATATTGGCGATTTGAGACTAAAAGAAAGCTTCGCATATCATAGACGTGTGTTACAAACAAAGATTCTCCATAGAAATCCTCGCAAGTATGCATTAAGAATGGTAATGACAATGTGGAAAATTAAATTCTTGATCACAAAAGGCCACTCCTATTGATAATAACAATGCGGTATTTGTAGTTTTTCACCATTTTTATTTAACAAATAGAAGGCGTTTCTTTATGCATCAACCTTCTTAGTAACGTCTTCTTATTGAAGTATCGTTTATTCACCGCGTCTTGGTTTCTCTGACCTTAAACTATATCCAGAGGTGAGGCTACAGCTTGTGGGCTTTGGGGAGTGTGGAACTACCCTTTAATTGCCATTTCTCCCAAGTCCACTCTGACCCGGTGTAGTAGTAGCTCTTAGGGTCCCAACTATGGGTTAAATAGAATCCAACTTAAAAACAAAAAATATATTCTATTAAAATATTTTTCTTCAAAATCTTTGGATTCGGCATTAAATAACCTGAAAATGGTTGGTATACCGTAAAACAAAAATAATAACCAACCAACTTGGTTTCTCTGTTCTTAATTTGTTACTGTCTTAGTTTTATCATGTATGTTAATGTTTCATTCTATAGTTTGGTTTTTATCATTATCCCTTTTCAGTTTTCTTTCTACTCTCTCTTTGAGATCCGTTTTATCGCTTTGTTACTTTCTTCTTTCGTTGACTTCCGTCTTTAGCGTTGTTCTTTTTTCGTTATTTTTTTCCTTTTATTTTATCTTTTCTTTCTATAACTTCTTTTATTTCGTGTTCCATTTCATTATATTTGGGTATCTTTTTGAGCGTGTTTCGCCTGTTATATATTTACTGCTTCTATATTCTTTACCATTTAATTTGTTTAGACAATACACTGTACGTAGATGAACATTTTATTCATTAGCTTTTTAGTATCTAACATATATTTCACTTTTCTGTGTTTTCTCTCTTGTTTTCTTTTCGTTCTCTAGTTTTTTTAATTCTTTATTTCGTTTCAATTGTTTTTATTTATAGTATTGATTTTTTGTCTATCACGAGTCTTCATTTCTTAGTAATTAAGTTATGTTTAGTTAATTCCTACGTTTATACAGTTATCATATTTTAACATGTATTTCTTTTTTTACCGATTTTAACATGTGTTTGTTTTTTATCAATTTCAACATGTGTTTCTTTTTTACCTATATGTTTACGTTCCTGATTCTTTCATTAGATCTTTTTTATTTACTTTTCTCTCGTTATTTCCTATATTCTTTTCATGTTGCCGCTTTTAATTCTGTTCAATTTCATCGGTGGTAAATACGCACTTTGAAGTAAGTCTCTTTTATCTATCTGCATATCCCGTGTAACTCATTTTACCTCAGACAAATCTGTCATGATGAAGGAGCTTTATCCTGGGGTTAATAACTCATCTCTAAATTGAATCCATACATAGTTGTGTATTCCATCAAACCTTGCTTTATATCTCAGCTATGTAGTTTTATAAGAAGTGAAGGACATTAATGCTTCTTCACTAGTTTAACATTCAATTGTGTTATAACATAGTCTTTATGCTTCCTGGTTCTTATCGAATTCCATGGCAAGGATTAATCTAGTCTCGTAGAGTATTCAGCTTAATTCTATTACAGTAGACAATGTAGCATAGAGAAAGTGCACAATTATTTGTATATGCCAGTGTAGAATAACCATGTCAAAGGGATATTATTTCGTCTGCGAATACTATGTTATTTTGAATATCTAGTCAGAATTTACATGTCTCCATGCTAGATAGTATCGACAAACTCTTACACAGATACTTTACACACTTGTCGATGTTATATAGTCTGTCATCTATGCTGCCATTGGCATTTATTCTAGATATAAAGAAATGACATAATACAAATCGTTACAAGAATAAAGCTTTCTCCTGCAATGTCCAAGAACATCTTTTATGCCGTAAAATAAAATAACTTATTTCGTCATCCTCGTTTTTTTTTCATATTCTACTTTGTTTTCCCACGACTTGTATTGCTATGCCAATCCTTCTCATTTTCATTCCTTATTTTGATTGTTTCTATAGTAACAGTGAACCGCCTAAACCTTACTCATTTATTTACTGTGTATTATTTATCATTCAATCTCTGCCTATCCTTAATCTATTCCTCCTTCTTCATCGCCGTCTATCCAGCTTCTGTTTACTTTGCTAATGAATGGCAGTTTAATATCCATCAATTTCTTTCTCCACTTAAACTGCCATTCGTTGTGTCAAGTTAGTTTTATATATTTGACTAATTGATACTAATGTCGGGTTTAAACCAGCGTATTGTTATTAGCTTTAGTAAAAAAAACATAACCACTCTGCGAAATAGTTGTGCTTGTACAGTGTTTGTACTACCCATTTCATTCGTGATCGAATTTGTTAAAATCAATTTTGAAATTAAATTAGTATTTATAAAACAAAATAAAAATATATGAGATTAATATTTCCAATTAATATAACCAAAAAGTAAACATGTTTTAAAGTGTTATCGTGTTCTACTATGTCGATATAAGCATATGCACAGACACACACATATGTAAAAGCAGATATGATAAAATAATATATGCATTAACCTGTATTTTCTTTTAAAGCAGCACATATACTAACACCACAAACAAACACACACACACACACACATATATACATATATAATTTCTTGGCGGTGAACGGTGACCTTGGGTAATATTCCTTGCTAATAAAAACAAAAGGTGGCTTCGTGGCGGTATTAAAAATGCAAGCATGCAAGGGCCACAGAGTTTTAAAAATTACTTGGAGGCTGCCCATCGTTGCTCAGTCGTAAGATTACGTACTTATTAATATAGGGACAATTCTCTATTGATTACTATATTAAATCAAATATGTAATAGTGAAATCGAAACTATATATATATATATATATATATATATATATATATATATGTGTATATATATATATATATGGGTGTGTGTGTGTGTGTGCAACTTATGTGCCAGCATAATCAAAGTCAAAATATAAAAAATCTCTATAATCAGAATCAAAATATAAAATTCACAACCCATATTACTTACCACAGAGCCATGATCAAACACGAATGCACACACACAGCGAAACACGCATACAGAGAAACACACACACACACACATATATATATATATATATATATATATATATATATTAACCGTTCATCCCTTTTTTGAAAGATGGAATCGCGCGATCGTCGAAGAAAAGATTAAAGCAATCAGGCATGCATAATTATTATATACATACATTTTTCTGTCATTATCTTTCAAGTGAAAGCATCGCCCGATCGTTGAAGACAAGATGCAAGCAATATATCAGTATATGTATGTATGCATGTATATATATATGTATGTATGTATGCATGTATATATATATATATGTATGTATGCATGTATATATATATATATATATATATATATATATATATATATGGAAGATTTTTAAATTTCCTTTTCTTTTCCAAGTATATATCTATTTTTATTTCGAAGGTCAGCAATTACCAAGGTTTGGATTTTAGTCAAATTTTATGGTTTAATTGTTTGGAAGATATCGAGAAAATATAAGATATGTTGTTAGTTGATAAGGAAAGCAAACCAATTGTATCGCATCCCACAGACCGACAGCTCTTGAAAATAATCTCTGTTCATGGAATTCTCTTTTATTTTGGGGCATAAATTGAAATTTAGGAAATTTATTGGCAGGTTGTTTTAGTTTGGCCAATATCTGTTGTGAACATTTTACGGCGAGGTATGATAGATTAGAGCTTAGTCGACCACTATGTATCAAGACACCAGAAACAGACTGGCGACCTCTTTTCTGTAGAAAAAGTGGGAGAATGAGTCGATAGGGTGAAGGCCCACTAAATTTCGAAAACGGTTCTTTACTCAGTGAAGGTAGGAAATGCTGCTTTTTGGGACTCCAGCAAGATGTAGCAACAGTACTCCATCTTAGACCACATTTGACTTTTGTTAAGGAAGAGATTTGCGTCAGGAGACTGACATTTCTAAAGCGGTAGAAGCATCCCAGCAATTATTGCAGTGATTTTGGCAACAGATCTGGTGTAGATATTTCATTTTAGCACATATCTTGCATAATTCCAGGTAAATATAACTCTGATCCAATGAGGCACTAAATGTGTGTGCCCACAAAATTACCGAGCGTCAGATTCCGGAGGACAACACACCAAAAGTGTGGTGGCCTTGAAATGGAAATTACAACGTATTATATGTATCCAAGGAGCGCGCGTTATGTAATTAGTTGCTGCAAATATTTCTCAAATTATATAGTCATAATTAATGTTATGTTCTTAATATTATTATTACAATGATTATTATTATTATAATTATTATTATTATTATTATTATTATTATTATTATTATTATTATTATTTACCATGATTATTTTATCACTAGCGGGGTCACCCTGCGTTGCTTGGGACCGTATAAACAATGAGAAAATTGAAGTTGATTTTGAATATAAGTGTTAATCCTTGTGAGAGAGGAAATTTTAATGTCTATGTATTATTTACTATTTCGAGCAAAAGAATATTTTACCTACCCTACGACGGCTATTACACATGCATGAAATAATTGTACCTTCCCTAGGACGGGTAATTTACAGAATGTATATGAAACAATTTTACCTTTTTGGGACGGGTAATTTCCAACACATATTTAAGATATGTTTACCTACCTTCGGGCGGATTATTTATATACATATATGAGGCAATTTAACATACTATCGACAGGTATTGTACAACATATATGAAATAATCTTTCTTCCCATCAGGGTTACAATAATTTTAAGAAAATTGAAATCATTTTTAGCAGATGAATCATTAGGATTTCCAAATTAATACATAAATACACCGTGTTGGTTAATGAGTTCGCAACTCTTCATTCACAATAAATTTCAACATTACTGCGTTTCTTTCCTTCCTCACTAACGGAACTATTATTGTAAGAAAAATGATGTCATTTTTGGAAGATGTCTCAGCAGGATTTAAAAATTAATGCATACACACATTGACATAGTTAAGTGATTAGACAACCCTTGCTTCATTATCAAATTCCACATTACTCTGTTTCCTTTCTCTCCCCCCCTCACTACCGACAAGAATTTTATTTTAGAAGAAAAGACGTCATTTTCGGAGGATTACTCAGCATGCTTTAAAAACAAATAAACAAATATGTTGAGAAGCTCTGTGATTAGGCAACCCTAGCTTCGCTACAAAATTCCACATTACTGTATTCTTTTCCTCCCTACTACTGACACCATCATTTAAAGTGAAATGATATTATTTCCTGACCATAACCCAGACGGTTTTCCAAATAATTACATAAATGAATTGACGAGAATGATGATAAGGTAACTTTTACTTTACCACAATTTTCAATATTAATATAGTTCTCCCCACTTACTACCACAACCGCCAACACATTAGTAAGAGAAACGATATCAATTCCGGAATATTATTCCATAGTTATTCCATATTTTTGGAATATGACATTGTGGGAGATTGCATAGTGACCGCAAAATGGACATTACTCTCTCCAGCCCCACCCCAAAAGAGATGGTTTGTTAATTTATAGAGAACTCCAGAACACGTTAAAAAGCAACATAACCACGTGTCTTTCTATTAACCACTACAACTGTGACGTAATTCTCCGAATTTACCATTGAAAAATAAGAACTATATTGTTGACCACCTACAGAAACTGATAAATTGTCTGGGTGTATTATTTCCTTACAAACAAATCAACTAACTCACATTTCATCATTTTTCATAATTCTTTAGTATTTTATTAATTTATATTTCTTTCATAAGTTTAACCCACATTATAACCCCTCCCGCTTACGAAAAAATGACTTGGATATATTGTCTCGGCCGATTATTTCATTAACAAAAAAACACCAATCACTTAACTCACATTTCATCATTTTTTTATATTTGCTGGATATGTTATTAATTTCGACAAGTTTTCATATTTTTACCCACATAATGCCCCTCCCTTACGAAAATAATAACTTTGATATATTGCCTGGTATGATTATTTCATTACAAGCACACCAATCGATTAATTCACATTTAATCATTTTTCACAATTCTTGGATATGTCACTAATTTCGAGAATCATTTTTCATAATTTCACCCACATTATAGCCCAATCTTGCGATAATAAAAACTTTGATATATTGTCTGGGCCGATTAATTCATTAACAAAACACCAATCACCATAATGTTTCAAAATTGCTGGAAATTTTACTAATCCGACAATCATTTTTCATAATTTTAACTGACATTATCACGCCCCCTCCTTACGAAAATAATTACTTTGATATATTATCTGGGCTGTTTATTTCATTACAAACACACCACTCGATTTATTAACATTTCATTATTTTTCATAATTCTTGGATATGCTACTAATTTCTACAACCATTTTTGATATTTGTAACCCACGTTATCGCTTACCCCCTTCCTGAAATAATAACTTTGATAGATTGTCTAATTTATTTATTTCAGTACAAACACACCGATCGATTTATTCACATTCTATCATCTTTCATAATTCTTTGATATGTTACTAATTTCAACAACCAATTTTTTAAAATAATTTTGACCTACAATATCTTTACGAAAATAATAACTTTGATGTATTGTCTGGGCTGATTATTTAATTACAAACACATCAATCGATTAATTGACATTTCTTCATTTACCATAATTCTTGGATATGTTACTAACTTCGACAATCATTTTTTTATCATTTTAATCGACATTATCGCCCCCTTACGAAAATAATAACTGCGATATATTGTCTGGGCCGATTATTTAATTATAAACGCAACAATAAATTTACATTTCATCATTATTCATAATTCCTGGATATGTTACTAATTTCGACAATCATTTTTTCATAATTTTAACCTACATTATCACCCCCTCTTTACAAAAATAATAACTTTGATATATAGTCTGTGTTGTTTATTTCATTACAAACACATCAATTGATTTGTTCACATTTCATCATTTTTCATGATTCTTGGATATATTACGAATTTTTACAATTATGTTTTTTAAATTTTAACCCACATTATTCTCCCTTGTCAAAATAATAACTTTGTATATATTATCTGGGTTGTTTCTTACATTGCAAACGCACCAATCGATTTATTCACATTCCATCATTTTTTTATAATTCTTAGATATGTTACTGAATTCGACAATCATTTTTTATATTTATAACACACGTTATCGCCTTCCTCTTTCCTAAAATATTAACTTTGATATATTTTCTAGGCCGATTATTTCATTACAAACACGCCAATTAATTATCTCACACTTCATCACTTTTCATAATTCCTGGATATGTTTCGAATTTCGACAATAAGTTTACATAATTTAAACCCTTATTGTCGCCCCCCTCCCTTACGAAAATAATAACTTAGATATATTGCCTGGGTTTATTATTTCATTAAAGAAAACACCAATCAATTAACTCATATTTTTCATAATGCTAACCCACATTATCGCACCCCCTTACGAAAACAATAACTGTGTAATAATATCTATTAGAAATATGCATGAAATAAAGTAAATCGTAAACTGTTTCAGCTATTTCCGGCACTGACTTCGTATCCTTTACCCCACTGTTAAAAATATACATTAAATAAATTTGTCTAAAACGTAAATGTTGCAGCCATTTCCGGGACTGACTCTATATTGCCAACCCCACTGTTAAAAATAAGAATGAAATATAATAATGCTTAACTCGTAAACGGTTTCGGCCATTTCCTGTGCCCTAATTAATATTCCTCACCCCACTGTTAAAAACATACATGAAATAATGTAATGTCTAAATCATAAACTGTTTCAGCTTTTATATATTAGATAAAGTAATTTTGAGATCGTAAACTGCTTCAACCGTTCCGGGCCTGACTCTGTATCCCAACTTCTTTTAAGTATTTTTGATATCATAAACTGCTTCAGCAATTTCTGGGACTTACTCCATATTCCCCTCTCCACCTCTTAAAATATATGTTGTGTCGGTTATTTTGTATTTATTTTTTTAGAAGGACGTAATGCCTGGTAGAAAAATATATTACCCTTACTTAGTCTTTTGGTTAAGATCAAAGTGGAGTATCTGTTCTGACGCAGCATTTCAGCGAAATCATCTACTGCCCCCCTCAGCAGTTTTTCGAAATACATGATCTCATTATAAGTTGTTTTATTTTTTAATATGGGTATTACACTGTAGAACGCACCTTATTTAAAAAATCATGCTACTCAAAAAATAAATATTTCAAAGTACAGTTAGGGATTAGGCAACACTTGCTTTACAATAAACTAATAAAAAAATTGGATTGAGAAACAGATACTTAATGTTAACTAATACTAAACAAAAATAGAGATAATACATGTAAGTTTCTTAATTGATAAATTGTTAGGTGAAAGTAAAGAATACTGCCAATAATACCTTCCCTTCCCCATATTAAGAATGACTTTCTAAATAAAAAAGGTTACTATTTCAGCACGGTCTGTATTCTCTGTATCATCTCCCTCGCTGTCTTAAACATCTGTATGAAATAAGGTAAATATGAAGTCGTAAAAAAAGATGTATGGGTTTGTTTTTATATTTACAGATTTCAAACCGCGAGTAAAATTTACGTATGATTTCGTTTTTTTTTTTTTTTTTTTTTTTTTTTTTTAATACTAAAACATAAAAAAATGAATTGGTGTCATCAGTTGGAATTGAGATGAAAAAGAACCGATCGTTCCAGCCGGAGAAAAAAAAATGCGCACAAAAAACAAAATATCAGCTAATGCTTCGTGAACATTTTACATGTAAATTTGACGATGTCTGTATTCGATATACATGCATGTAAGCAAATATCGCTATAAACCATACTTAGTACATGGATACTGAGAATTTCAGTGCTATGTGACAAGTAGTTTATAAGTTTACCTATTAGATATGTACACACGCATACGTCTACTGATTTATTTCTATAGATTATACCCTTTTGTTATCATTATTGTTATTTTGAAATGCAATTTCATCGAAGTAAAATTTATTATAATCGCAAGTAAAAATAGCTAACACATTTTGCATATTGATTTTCATGTATTGTAAAATGAAAAACGATAAAATACATACGCATATGTATATATGCGTATGTATTTTATATATACGTATATATATGCATATATATACGTATATATATATATATATATATATATATATATGTATATCTAGACGTATATATGTGTATATGTATGTATCTATATATACATATATCTAAATATAGATATATGTATATGTATGTGTATGCCCTGGATTAGATTATGGGTACTTATGCATTTAACGAACCAGACGTAACTCAGAATTTGCTTGGCTTTGTTTGGCGCATAACGTGAACAGCTCGGGTTTTGCTGCTGTCTGACGAAACATGGTTATTAGTCAATCAAAACGCTGCGCGCTTACTTTCAACTCGATGCGAATTTCGATATGGGCGTTCGAGATGGCGGCGACTAGGAATCTCCAGCGCCAATGTGGGTTGTGGTCACGCCACACAATTGTGGACTGGAAGAATTTCCTGCGAGATATATCGGGATTACTTTCTTAGAAATCCCCGGCAGATAGGAGTCCCAGACCATACGGTCAAAATCGACGAGTCTTTCTTCTTCAACCGCCGGAAACAACGTCGGCAGACGTCTAACACCGGTCTGGGTCTTCGGTGGATACGCCGACCCCACCGAAAAGGAGGATTTTTTGGATAACGTACCAGTAGGAATGCCGAAACCCTCCTTACACTAATAAGAAAATACATTCTTCCGGGGACCAAGATCGTATCAGACTGTTGGAGGACTTACAGCAAAGTGGGAGGCGAGGGGTATCACCATTTAACGGTGAACCACCACTACAGACTTAATTTTGTAGATCCCGTAACACAGGCAACCGCAAATCATGTAGAGCATAGACAGCTCAATAAACGAGAATGCGGAACCAACCGGAAGCTTTTGGACACATGTCTTTCAGAGTTAATTTGCCGACAAAAGTTTGGTAGACAGTCGTTTTACTCCATATTGACCCACATCGCCGAGAGCTACCCGGTTGGTTTGGTAAGGAGCTTCCTATCACATTCGCTATCTCATCTCCGTCGACTTTGTCGTCTGATGGCCTCAAAAAGTGTGAGGAATATACATCCTCCTGAGAAAATATGTTCCTGGCGAAAAAAGAAAAAAACAAATTCTGCTTAATAAAAAAAAGTTTTGTTCTTTTCTTTTTTCTTACGAGATTTTCTTTTTTTATCACGTAAATAGTTGAAAAAAAAGTTTCATAATAAAAATAATTACTAACTATTATTTGTTTATAAAAATATTCTACTAATATTCTACGAATCTGTGTTAAATACAGAAGTAATCAACCATCTCAACAAAAATAACCTTCTTAGTGACACTCAATATGGTTTCCGTTCTGCTAGATCTGCAGCAGATGTGATTACAGTTATATCGCATAGGATTAGCAAATCTCTCAACGATGGCAATCTTTCTAGGGCAATTGCTCTTGACATATCTAAGGCCTTTGATAGGGTGTGGCATAAAGGTTTACTTCATAAGATCGCTAGCTATGGTATAGCTGGAAATGTCTTCTCAATTATTAAATCATTTATTTCTGATAGGCCCATAAGAGTAGTAGTTGAGGGGCAAAAATCAGAAGCTCACAGTATTAATGCCGGTGTCCCTCAGGGGTCCATCCTGGGCCCAACTCTTTTCCTGATCTACATTAATGATCTTCCAAAGCACATCCTTACATCATTTGTAGACATTTATGCTGACGACACTACCATTTATGGTAGCACATCTAAGACAGTAAACGACCAAGTTCTCTCCAATTCTCTCTCCTCTGATCTTGAGCACGTAGTACAATGGGGAAAGGAGTGGCTAGTTACTTTTAATGCATCTAAAACCAAGCTTCTCTCTTTACATCATCCACATTATAATCCACATTTGGCATCAATTGAAATGAATGGCTCTCGTCTTCAGGAGGCCTCAAGTTTTGACAAGCTTCTTGGCTTGACCATTACTCCTGATCTTAAATGGAACACGTACATCAAATCTGTTGCCAAGGTCGCTGGAAAAATGGTGGGATCTTTCTATCGATCCGGTAAATATCTCACTGCTGATGCTATTCTCTGTCTATATAAGAGCCAGGTACGTCCAAGGATGGAATACTGTTGCCACATCTGGGCAGGAGCTGCTAGAAAGGACTTGTCCTGCCTTGATAGAGTTCAAAATAGACTTCGTAGCGTCGTAGGAGATGTCCTTTTCTCCTCCTTGCAACCTCTATCTCACAGAAGAGATGTTGCGAGTTTGTCTCTGATGTATCGTTATTTTCATGGCAAGTGTTCGACTGAGCTTCAATCTATGGTCCCCCCTCGCCAAACTTTCACATAAACACTCGTCTAGCTGTAAACACTATCAATAATTCCCCCCACTCATTATCTGTGCCTAAACCTAATCGTAGATTCCATGAACAAAGCTTCTTTCTTAGAACTGCACGCCTGTGGAATTGTCTTCCGTTTTCCTGCTTTCCGGCTGACTACAATATGGTTGTGTTCAAGTCTAAAGTAAATAAGTTCTTGATGAGCCGTTCCATATAAGTTATCAAATTTACCAAATTTTCATTACTAATGATTACTATATTGTCCAATTTCTACTGTACACTCTTTAACCCTTATCCTTGAGTGGCTTCTGGGCCTTGATAATGTGGTAATGCCTATGTAAAAAAAAATAAAAAATAATTTTTGTTGGTTATTTTACGTAAATAGTTGAAAAACAAAACGTTTTATATGTATTTATTTTGCAAACAGAAGACAATTTCAAACAATAATACTACTAATAAAAAACATAAATGAACAGTAGGTGTTTGCTTTTTATTTAGTTATTCTTTAATTTTTCTACATTTACAATTTAATTGCACATTTATTTTTTAGCGTCGTTTTTATTTGAACGGAAACGCTCAGTTTTATCCGGCTTTTGACGTCATGCACCAGGCAAAGCCGAGCAAATGCTGACCTACGTCTGGTTCGTTAAATGCACAAGTACCAGATTATATTTTATATACTCATAAAATATGTTCTCATTTGATCTCCTCTCTTATAAACAAGTTATTTCTGCTCGATCTTTTTCAGAACGAATTTCTTGTTTTGACATCTCTCTCACCCCTGTAATAAACAGTTCATTTACGTTTACCTCCTTTTCTATCCCATGATTCCATAATTAACCCTTTTCTTCTTCACTTACGCTTACAATCTTACTTACACTGGATGCTGTTATTTCTTTGTTTCTTTCTCTTCTTTTTCCCTCTTCTTTTTCTGACTTCGCTTTCAAAGTTTGGCGTTTAAATGTCACATAACTTCTCTTCCTCCTCCCTCTTAATCTTAACATGTTTTTATTTTTTTTAAGCATAAATTCTCTCATCTTTCATTACGGAACCTGTCCAAAAAATTAGCATATCCGTGTACCGAGAATGTAAATTTATCTATATCAATAAAAATATATCCTGCTCTTTTTTTACTGAGCACTCTTAATCACCTAGTAAAATTCAGGAATTTTCTCTATTGCATACTTTAAACATTAAGTATATATATATATATATATATATATATATATATATATATATATATATATGTGCATACATTGTGGGGGGGCCTAGAAAATAGTCTGCTAAAGGTAGAAAATATTTTCCAATAAAGATATAAAATATTTTCTTTCAAACACAAATGGGTAAAAAATATAATATCTACAAGCTTCATTATTTTATTTTACTAATATATATATATATATATATATATATATATATATATACACGCAAACATATATATATATATAAATATGTTATATTAAGCCGAATAAATAGGGACATATTTTATAAAATATTTTATGCATTGCCCCAATTTGTCATTAACATGTTTTTATTAGACACTTACTACAAACACATAATATATATGCGTGTGTATGTGTGTTTGTGTGTGTGCGCGCATGAATGTGTGTACGTTTTTGTAAGCACATTGCTGTATCTAAATTTTACGGTATTCTAGTGATATTCCCGAAGGCGATATTTATGCACATTCATTCCTAAGGTTAGTTCCAAACGCTGAACAACGTGCACATTTACATCTGATATATGTGGAACTTATTGCATAGCTTTTACATGCCAGACTTTTATTTTTCGATTCATCTGATAAATTTCCGTATTCAATTTACATGTTTATGATTTCAATTCGGCGTTTTAACAAGATGTACACAGTGGAGTGGGGGTTTCTACTTGCATATAATTCCTGTATTGATTCGTTGTGCTGGAGATATATTTTGATAACCGTTCCTTCTCACACTAAATAGTCTCGATAGCTTACTGATTCGACTTTCTTATTTCTTATCTTTATATTTTCTTATTAACTTAATGTGTTTGAGTTCGGATTTACAATTCTCTTTAAAATTGATTTTTCCCATATGTTACAGAAAAACATATAATACATGATAGTATGATTGGTTCTTGAAGTTTATTTTAAAACCACTTCTTATACATTGTATATACTTTTAAGATGACATGATTTATTACTTGTTTAAACAACGACGATTTATACAGGTTTCTGTAATGTTGTGCAATGTTGCTCTGCTTAGACATATTCCTTATCATAACGGAATGATTATAGATTAATTCTGGCTCTGCGATATCTAAAGTAAAAATGTTTAAAAGATGCGTTCTTCTCCTAAATGATATTTCATATTATAGAAGCATTACGTTGATCACAGTCAAGCGGTCCTTACTAATTAAAAGTTACTCTATATTTATACTTTTTGCAAATTGATGTCTAATGAAAGTATTATATTGCTATAGTAAACTCTAGTTGATTTGGATACTAGAGTATAGATAGATAAAATTATCACCCTAGAGATACGACGTGGTTCCATTTCCGTTTGATGAAAACTGTTGTTTTTTTTTTGTTGCAGACCATCTGCGAGTTGACAAGTTGTGTACATATGCCAAGAGCGATAAGAACGTTCCATTTATCTGAAAATGACAATGTTCAACGAGCAAGATTGGAGCAACTCATGCTCTCTACCAATCCGAATTGTTACAACAGGATCACTGCAATCACTCTCAAAATGCATCACTTGATTGCCACGAATAACCGGAACTTACCCAGGGTGATGAAAACAAAGTTTTCGGCCTGAGTTATGGTCTTTTCTGTAGTTTCAAGTGAGGACCGCATCATGCAATCTTACATCTTCGAATTCGGTTTAAAAGTAAACATCACAGTGTACACAGATGCGCTAAAGAGTGTGATAAGCCCCTGATGAAATCACGTAGCCGCTGAGTGTCACTGGGTGTTGCAGCAGGACTCGGCGCCGATTCGCGCCGAAAGAGACCAAGGCTTCGTTAAAGAAGGACTTCTACGGCTTGGTACCCGACTCTCACTAACCCTCTTTCCTCCCGATCTGAACCTGCTAGACTACTTTATTTTGTCATACGCCGAGACATCACCAACGTGACCTCCCTCAACATCGAATCAGCCTCACGCCCAGTATTCGACGCGCTGCCGCCGGCGCTTGTGGAAAATACATGCTTCCAGTTCCGGACACTTATCGAGGCGGTGATTGAGGCTGAAGGAAGCTACATTGAATAATGCTACCTCTACTGCATAATCAAGTTACCTGAATTGATTTTTTTTCCAATCAAAGTTTTTTATTCCCTTAATACTAGCATGAAAAGATATTCCACATTGCTTTCTTTTGGCCATACTAGACATGTCAATTTTTAGCAATAAATTGCAGTCCCGGATTACTTTATTCAAGATTCGCAGCTGCATTTTATAATTCTGTTACAGAAATCATTTTTTTTTGTTGCTGCTTTCATCAAGTTTCAATATTATTATTTAATTAATTCATGCAAACACATTTTATTTTGCAGATTTGTTACTAAATAGTATACATCTGTGTGTACAATAACTACAAGGGTTTGTTTACATTTCACGATAGTAATCGCGGAGAGTCTATGTAAAGCAGCAGGTTTTATATCATTCAAATTCAAGTTACCAACATTTTTCATTTCATTAATATTATTTAATTGAATTTAACTAACTTACAAAGTTTATTTTCATTAGATTGAAATCCTCGTGGTTTTCTCAGACATAGATGTGGTTATATTACTACGAACGTGTGTTTGCATCTCGGTTTTTATTACCGTTGGACATTTCGAACAACTTCTATCTTATTGTAGCTTTAATGTACAATGTTTTCGTTCCGAACTTATATCAGTTATCTATTTGAAATGTCTAGTATACATTTCCGTTGCTATTAATATTTTTGATTATAATAGGGCTCATGATGTAACCCGTTTATTATAACATTAAACTTAACAATACCCCTCGTTCATCGCAATTATTAGTTGACTAAAATGTAGATCACATTAATTAAGATTAGTTAAAGTACTACACGATTCTTATATATATATATATATATATATATATATATATATATGATCCTTTTTTACAGTTTATTACGTTATAAACACGTATAGTATATTCTAAATTTACTTTTTGTATCGGACTACTTCAGTTTCAGTGTTTATAGTTTTTCACTTATATACAATTATCAATGGATTATGAGAATTTATTATATTTTTATTCTGCTTAAAATGTTTACTTTTCGTTTTCTCACCGATTATTTGTACGAATGTACTGATAATATACGATATTTTCCTACATGTTTCATAAATTTATAACTATTTATTTTTTAATGATCATTTATCTTACGAATTGTATTTACTAATAAGTTGTTTTGAAGGCTGATTAATGGTTTACTAATGCATTTTCATTATTTATCATGTATATTAATGCCTATCATCTTTAAACTAGGAAACTCGATAAACAATTATATCATATTCTATAATTATGCTTTATCGTATACTTACTTTTTGTTCAATTACCAATATTATTTATTATCTAAATGTAATGCACCATTAATATATTTACATATTTATGTATTGTGTTACAATAGTAAGTGAAATACTCGTGTTAATAATAATAATAATAATAATAATAATAATAATAATAATAATATAGAATACTAGCAGGACCCGTATACATCCGTTGCCCGGTGGAATCCTGTATCCCCCTCACAGAAAAGTAAACTACGGCTGTTGGTAGTGGACCTGAACAATTGAGGACACTAGCGGCCGTGAGCGAAATGAAAAAAAATCTGGCTTTCACTGGCAATTAGTGAGGGTCTGGGGTAACATCATGCAGCTACCATGTGCGGAATGTTGAGAATCAACCCGGAAAAAAAATCACGTAAAATACTCCACTGAAGTAAAAAAATATATATATATATATATACCTTAAAAATGCAGCGTAGTTAATCGGTGTAAAATTGGAAAGTGTGACTAAAACCAGGCCTAACTTTCAAAAACGCAAGCAGGTGTATCAATTAAAGTATGGAAGAAAAAACGGTAATATCTAAACTGTACGATAAGTTATAAACAGAGTGTTTTGAAAAGATATGCGATATTAATTGAAAAAAATAAATTGCTAAAGAACGGTTACGTATTTCTATATATTTATTTATTATAATGGTGATAAAAAACGAAAATAAACATAATTTGATATAAAGATAGTTTAACAGTTTTAAAATGGGAAGAATAGATACAGTGAGATATATTCTTCTAATATTATAACTGTTAAACAATTTCTATACTTCACTATGTTTATTTTCTTTTTTTACCACAATTATAATAATACTAAAAATATATAGAAATACGTAAACTTTCTTTAGAAAATTATTTTTTGTTTTTATCATATCTAATCAAATAACTATGTTTATTTAAGTTGATATCTTTATAAATTATCTTAAAATTAAACACAAATATGTTTGAAAAATATAATTGATTACTGAAACAAATGTACTTCGCGAGGGATCAATTTACTCATAGAACAAAAGTAAGTATCACGTTATGCGACGCTATGTTTGATTGGTACATTAGCGTTTATTGAACAAGCTGATACCGTTTTATTCTGGAATATAGCATTAGCCAAAGCTCGTCCGATTAGAAGGAGAAAATTAATCGGGGGAGACTTTATTATTTTTGTCACGGAAAAGGGAAGGGTTATGTTATGTTAATGAGTTTAGGATCCACTTACGAAAACTGCAACCCCATATTTGTCTAAAGTACACAATACCTCCCAGTGATTACTGTGATCGGTAAGAGGACTTCTTATTTAGAGGGAAAAATAGGAACTACTTCCTCTAAATATGGTTGCGATGGTGAGGATGTTGCTTCTAGGATAGAATGTACGATTATTTTATTATAACAACCAAATAAAATGACCTTCTAAAGTTACATAAGATAGTGCTAAACAGTCTAGATATAACAAATTTGTGTGTGGCATCTATTGTTGCAAACCTACGGTACTTTGACCCAGAGTTGAATGTTAGGTAGGAGATATTTTAATTATTATTTTTATTATCTAACATTATTAGTTTTTTCGGACTATCTAGCACTTTTCTACCAATTTTTACACGGCACATGCATACCCTTAATGTATCCATTGTGTTTATCTTATATATAATCACTTACTTTGTTCTATCTTGTATCTAATATATTTACTAGCATGGGTGCCCGGCGTTGCCCGGGTGTTTGGAGGTGTATGCTTAGCAAAAAAACAAAACAAAAAAACGGTTATTTTTTTTAAATTTGACCCCTATTATGACTCCATAATATTTATTGTTTTGGGCTCAATTCAAGTTATTAAATTAGATCCATGTCCTAGGAACCTATATCTAAAACTTCAAGTGTTTAGATCCAAAATTGTCGGAGGGGTTTGGTAGAGTTCTCAAAGGTCAAATTGTTGACCCCTTACTAGCCAAATTTTTGGCCGAAAACCGATCACATAGATTTTCTCGAATCTCAGTACCCTGTATATCAAATTTCGAGTCTGTAGACAAAAATTGACAGAGCTATTGCGTAGGGAAATGTACACAGACACACACACAGGCACTTTCACTTTTTTAGATATATAGATGGTATTTATGTTTACCTTTATGGTTCCCTATTATTTCAGTCCTGAACTGTCATCTACGCTTCAGCCTTTGCCCCACCGACGAAATGTTGCATATCTCTGCCTGTTCTACAAGTATTTTAATGGGGAATGCTCTGACGAACTGCAAGCACATGTGCCTCCATGACAAACCCGACAAGTATTTAAATCCCACCCCTAAACATTAGAGATCCCTCGATGTAAAAAAGCTTTCTACTCCAGTAGTTTTTTTCCCCAGACCGCTAGACTTTGGAATTTCCTTCCCGGTCCCTGTTTTCTTAACTTTACTGACATGCAGACGCTCAAATGTTACGTTAACCGACATCTTGTTGCCAGCTCCTTACATAGTAACCCAATAGCTCATGTCCTTGATAGTAGCCCCCTACATTAAAGTGGCAATGTGCCTTGTTTGTGGTGAAACTGTAATAAAAATATTTTTTTAAAAGTGTATTTATAATATCACACTTATGCGGTAGTATCTTCACGGACTCTGCTATAGAAAGGTTACGACCTCCTTTTTAAGGTGTGTATTTTTAATCTTTGACTAAGATGGTCCACTCCATAGAGTATTATTTTTCTTCTGGTTCCTTTATATATCATGCTATTGGATACTTAATGTAACGTTTGTATCGTAGATCGGTGAAGATATTAATGCATAAAGGTGATATTTATTAATAGAATACAAAACGGCACTAGAATTATAAGATGTCGATAAGGTTTCCTTTAAACGTTACAAATAAGTTGCGGATAAAAACAGATGCTGCTTTGTTAATGTGAGACGCCTGTCTATAAAATGTGAAAACCTTATGAATTGTGTTTTATGTCCGCCGATGAGTTACCCGTTTGTTAAATATTTTAATTAACGAACTATTACTTATATGCCAACACTGGGATGAAACAATTATACACAATTTGTTACCAATAAAAGCCTAACGTTGAAAAAAATTAGCAAAAATATGTATGTTTGTCACTTATAAAGTGTTAATATAAAGAAAAATGTATATTGTTGTCTAACAGATAAAATAAAAGCGGGCTCACTTACGTTTATGACATCATATTTTATTCATCATTGGTAATATATACATAAAAATTTAATTTGTCATTGAAAATCGTACTTTAAAGACGTGTGAAGATTAAGCTCGGATTTTTAGAATGGTTATACAATCATATCCTTCTTAATTATGTGAGCGTAATTCATTGCATTAGAATTTGGTATAATGTTAAATTTAAATTTCATTCAATAAAAGAGAAGACAATATACTATTTTACTTCCAAAAGTAATATCTCCTATTTTTTATTCCGCCTATATAGAATTCAGGAGATTGCATTTTTTGTTATGATGATTGGACTTATCTATTAACAACCCGACAGTTTCATCCCTCTGAGATCGATAGTGTGAGACTATGAGAGCACCGTTTGTCATAGACGTGTGACAAAAGCAGAGATGCGCCAGTGAATTCCTTCACGCAGAAGAAATGCAACACATTAGCATTCGCAGGCACTTGATAAATGTTTACAAAGTCGATACAGTTGATATCACCACAGTTAGGAGATGGGTTTTTTTGTGATTTCAGAGTGGGTAGGGAGATGTGAGTGCCGCCTGGACGCCCATGCACAGCCACCACATATTCGACAGCGGATAATCTAAATTAAATACATGTATATTTGAATATGGATGCCTGTGCAGTCGAAACGATCTTGTCATTGCTAGCAGACATCAAAGTGCGTGATAGATAGAGTCCACAAATGCTGACGCACGAAAAATTAAACCACGGTACTGGATGCCTGTCAGGATTTGTTGAATCAGTAGGAAGCCGAAGGTAACGGATTCTCGGACTACACCATCACTGATGATAAGACGTGGTGTTAACACTACGAGCCGGAATTCCAACGGCAGTCGATGAAATGGCATCAACTTCGCCTTCCATTAAAGAAGAATGCAAAGACACCGATATCTGCAGTCAAAGTTATATGTACCGCCTTCTAGGACAAAAACGCCTTATGCTCATAGATGTCTCGCAACTAGGGTTAGCTGTGAAATCTGACCGTTCTGTCGAAACGTTCACGGATTACTCGGATAAGGTCATGGAAAGGAGCAACATTCCATTTGCAGGACGAAAACTAGCAAAACACAAGTTTGAAGATCACAAAATATGTGATAATTTTCGTCTGGCCGGTGCAGTGTCATCCATGGTATTGTCCCGACCTAGCATTGGCATACTTCCACTTGTCTGTATCTCTAATAGACGCATTACATGAAGATTAAAAAAATCGCCCGTTCAAATGATACTACACTTGTCTTTGTGGCTCTTCAACGTTTTAAGCTAAAAATAGGAAACATCGCTTTTAGAGCATCACTAGTACATAATTTTCTGACTACAGTTCCCGAGGATTGTACAACAAATGCTGACAGCCCACTCGGGAACGCTGGCCACGCAGCGATAATGGTAGAAATCGCCCTAAATTCTAGACACAAAACTGAAGAGTCAGTCCTCAAAACAACGAGATATTATAAAAAGGCTGACTGGGAAGCCATCAGAGATCTTATCAGAGATGCCCCATGGGGAAATATTTTTTCTCTTCCTACTGAACAGTGCGCAAATGAGACCACTGAATGGTTCAAAACAGCAATGGAAGCACATGTTCCCATGCGGAAATTTATAGCAAGCCCCACTCTCCCCAATGGTTTACTTCGACTTGCGCAACTGCCATTGCTCAAAGGCAGCATGCATACCGACGATTTAACCGACATAAGTCCAGTTCAAACAAACATAAGTACATAGAAGCTGGAAATAATGTTAAGAAAGAAATAGCGACAGCCAAGAGAGAATTTACTGAAACCACTAAAAAAAGCATCGAAGCACAAAAATTATGAAATCGTGACTTCTGGAAAATCTACAACAGTGTAGTAAATGATAGGCAATCAACAATTCCCCCACTAACAAAGAATCACGAGGTTGTTTGCTCAGCAACCGACAAAGCTAATATGCTTGCCACCCGGTTTGCCTCGAACTCCACACTGGACCCTTCCAACCACCCTCTGCCTGACTTTCCTTTGCGGACAGGCACCACGCTAGACGATCTAAAAATCACCCCTGCTCAGGTACATGCTATCATAAAAAAATCTTGACACTTCAAAAGCATGTGGACCTGATCTCATCCCAGCTGTGCTATTAAAAAAGTGCTCAGCCGAAGTAGCTCCAGTTATCTCGAAACTCTACAACAAATGCCTTTATGAATCATGCTTTCCGGGTTGTTGGAAAACCACTTCTGTGGTACCAATATTCAAGAATTCTGGCGAAAGAACTGACCCATCAAATTATCGCCCCATTAGCCTCCTCCCACTTTTCTCAAAAATATTTGAGACCATAATTAACCATGCTCTAGTCCGGAACCTTACAAATGCTAAACTTCTGACTGACAAACAATATGGATTTAGACAAGCCCGTTCCACAGCTGATATCCTCACTGTAATCTCTGAACGTATATACCATTCACTGGACAAAACGGCGGAGGGCAGAGCGGTAGCTCTAGATATATCTAAGGCTTTTGATAGGGTATGGCACAAGGGTCTCATCAGGAAAATTAAATCATACGGTATCACTGGTAGAATACTTAGCATAATTAAATCCTTCTTAGATAAGAGAAAAATCCAGGTTGTCCTCGACGGTCGAACATCTAAACAGTGTGATATAAATGCGGGAGTGCCTCAGGGGTCTATTCTTGGACCTCTATTGTTCCTGATATTTATTAATGACCTCCCCGACAAAACTGCCTATGAGATGGGTATATATGCTGATGACACTACACTCTATAACAGGCATGACAGGAAAACAAATGAACACATAACTAAAGAAATGGCAAAAACACTAGAGGATGACCTCCAATCTGTAGTGGAATGGGGACATAAATGGATGGTCACATTCAATGCTGCCAAGACTAAACTGGTTTCCTTCAATAACTACAATAAACTTTCTCTGCCACCAATAGCAATGGCCAGTGACTCCCTGTCTTAGAGTACATTTTTCAAACTGCTTGGCCTAACGTTCACAGGAAACATGAGCTGTAGCAATTATATTGTAAACATTGCCAGGGCTGCTGCGAAAAGGGTAGGCTCTCTATACCGTGGTAGAAAACTACTGACACCTGAAAGTATCCTGTATCTCTATAAGGCCACCATTCGCCCATGTATGGAGTATTGTCGTCACATCTGGGCTGGTGCATCTGCTACTAGTCTCTCGCTCCTCGATAAGGTTAAAAAAGAGTCGCCAATCAGATAGGCCCTGAACTGGCATCTAAGCTTCAGCCTCTGTCCCATCGACGAAACGTTGCACCTCTCTGCTTGTTCTACAAGTATTTTAATGGTGAATGCTCTGACGAACTGCAGACACTTGTGCCCCCACGACGTAGACACCCTCGACAAACCCGACAGGAAGTTAAATCCCACCCCCAGACAGTAGAGATCCCTATATGTAAAAGATCTTTCTACTCCAGTAGTTTCTTCCCTAGAACCGCTAGACTCTGGAATTCCATTCCCGGATCCTGCTTCCCTAACTGTACTGCCATTCAGAAGTTCAAGTGTAACGTGAACCGACATCTTGCTGCCCAAATCCCTACATAGTGCCCCAGTAGTTGCTGACCCTGATAGTAGCCCCCTACACCAAAGTGGCAATGTGCCTTGTTTGGGACGAAAATGTAATAAAAAATAATCGGGTTTAATATATGTTAATCAAATATTTTTTTTATTTAATAGACACGATTGGGAATGGAACATACCTGCATGTCAAAATGGACCTTTCAATGGTGAGTAAATGTTTCGGAATTATTTGAGCGAAAATAATTTTGGCAAATTATCTTGCTATTTACGAGGCAGATTCAATTTCACGGCTCGCAATCATCACACCTCTTCAATTATTTTTAAATCAGCAAACACGAGAAAATCGTTAATCTTGCTTACACAGAGAGATAGGCCCTTAACGTCGAGGACGACGATTGGCAAGGCGCTTCAGTCTTCTACAGTTCAGGAAGTCTGTGTATTGCTGGCAGGATCTTTTGGCACCAGATCTTATAGCAGCTTGCCACTTTGCTCGGTTGCCGGCAGAGGTTTCCCAAGTGTTGTGAGGGATGCCGAAGACCTGGAGGTCACGTTTCAGGACATCCTTGTAGCGGAGGCGTGGCCTGCCAGCACAGCGAGGGGCATCAGCTATCTCTCCAAAGAGAAGTGCTTTTGGTAGCCGGCTGTCGTCCATGCGGCAGGTGTGGCCAGCCCAACGTAAGCGACGGATGCGCAGCACTGTGTACATGTCAGTACTCTTGGTCGTGGAGAGGATAGCTGTGTTTGGTACATGATCCTTCCATGTGAATCCAAGAATTGTGCGCAGGCATCGGAAGTGGAAGGCGTTCAGACGGTGTTCGTGTCGGCGGTAGGTGCACCAAGTCTCACTGCCATACAGGAGAGTGCTGAGGATGCAGGCCTCGTAAACCTTGATCTTTAGGTGTAGCGAGAGGGACTTGTTCTTCCAGACTCTCTCACTAAGCCTGCCGAAAGTTGTTGATGCCTTTCCAATGCGGGAGTCCAGTTCACAATCAAGACTGTTGGTGTTATCAACTGTAGAACCCAAGTAAGTGAACTTGGTGACGTTTGACAGTACATGATTGTTTACGGTTATTATGGGTGAAAGCCCAGCAGGCTGGGCAAAGACCACCGTCTTGCCTAGGCTGATTTTGAGACCAAACTCCTCGCAGGCAGAAGCAAAGGAGGAGCACATTGCCTGAAGCTCAACCTCCGAGTTGGCGATGAAGGCAGCATCATCAGCGTACAGGAGTTCACGGATCTGTACGCGGTTAACCATAGTTTTTGAGCGTAGCCTGGCCAGGTTGAATAGGCCTCCAGTACTGCGAGTGTGAAGGAGCACTCCAGTTGGGTTTGGGAAGGCTCGGCGCAGAACAGCTGAGAAATATATTCCGAACAGAGTAGGAGCTAACACGCAGCCTTGCTTGACACCACAAGAGATGGGGAACTCTTTAGAACGAGAGCCCTCAAACTGTACTGTAGCCTTCATCTGATCGTGAAATTCTTGTATGGTTTTCAGGAGTTTGGGAGGGCAGCCCAGTAGACGGAGGACTAGAAATAGCCCTGATCTGCTAACATAATCAAAGGCCTTCGTCAAGTCAACGAAAACTGCATAGAGAGGACGGCCTTGCTCAATGCATTTCTCCTGGATCTGACGAACAGAAAAGATCATGTCAGTGGTAGAGCGGCCAGGTCGAAAGCCACATTGACTCTCAGGAAGAATTCTGTTGGCAATAATCTGGAGACGTGGCAGGACTAAGCGGGCATAGATCTTTCCAGGCTGGGAAAGTAGAGATATGCCACGGTAGTTGTTGCAGTCGCAGCGAAACCCTTTGTTCTTATACAGGGTAACTATGTTGGCGTTACGAAGTTCATCGGGAATAGTACCTTCATTCCAGCAGATTGAGAAGAGATGATGGAGTTCCTCAGTTAGTGAGTCACCACCGCATCTGAAGATTTCTGAAGGTAGCCCATCCACGCCGGGGGCTTTGTTGTTCCTCAGTAGCTTGATGGTCTTGTGTACTTCATCGATGGTGATGTCGTAATCTAGCTCATGGAGGACTGGTAGTTGGGGAACAGCAGCTATTATAGCAGCCTCACTAGCTGCTACAGGTTGAGCATACAGTGAGCTGTAGTGCTCCACCCAACGGTCAAGCTGATCATCAGGATTGGTGAGTAGTTCTCCGGTCAGAGATCGCAAAGGAGATGATTTCTTCACAGGAGGACCTAGAGCCTCTTTCAGAGCTTGGTACATGCCACCGGTGTTGCCGGTGGCAGAGCAGTCTTCAGCACGCTTGGAGATGTCACTCCAATAGTTGTGTTTAGCCTCTCGAGTTAGGCGCTGCACTTTTGAGCGGCTCTGCTTCCAGAGGCTAGTAGCTTGAGGAGAGGGGTCCTGCATCACAGCCAGTCTTGCCGCTCGCTTTTCTGCTAGTGCTTGATGGAGTGTGTCCGCGTGGTGTCTGAACCAGTCCGGCTGCTTTACTGTACGTCTACCAAAACTGGAGAGTGCGCAAACTCCAACAGTGTCACGAATCCGCAGCCAGGCAGAGGCAGCATCCTGAGGGGGTGCAGACTGGACAAAGGTGGATTGTATTGAAGCTTGAAAATGTTGGCATTTCTCCTTGGACTTAGTAGCAAGAACATTGAGCGTTGAAAGTGGTTTTGAGCAAGACAGGTGGATTTTCTTTGGCTTTAGTTTAAGCTTACAGCGCACAAGTGAGTGGTCTGTGTCACAGTCCGCAGAGTGCATTGTCCTGCAGTGGATGATATCCTGGAGGTGCTTCTTTTGAGTGATCACATGGTCCAGCTGGTGCCAGCGCTTAGAGCGTGGGTGTTGCCATGTCATCTTCGACCACGGTGAGCCCTTAAAGAAGGTTGATGGGATGCACAGCCTGTGTGTAGCACAGAGTTCCAGAAGACGCTGTCCATTTTCATTCATAGAGCCCACTCCGTGAGGACCCAGGACATCAGGCCAGGCATTGGTGTTACTGCCTACTCGAGCGTTGAGATCACCCAGGATGATTATGCGGTGACCGCGGTCGATTTTGGAGAGGGTCTCACTCAGCTGGAGATAGAAAGCATCTTTCTGGTCATCCGGCGAGGTGAGGGTTGGGGCGTAGGCAGACAATAGGGACACTGGACCAGAGGTGGTGTGTAGCTGTAGTGACATTAATCTGGGAGAGATGGCGACGGGAGTTTCGACAAAGCTGAGCAGCTTGTTGCGGATGGCAAAACCCACTCCATGTTTTGGTCTCTCCAAGTCAGGGTAGCCAGTCCAGTAAAATGTGAAGTTAGCTTCACGTATGGAGCCATTTCCAGTGAGCCATGTCTCGCCTAGTGCTGAGACATCCACCCCCAACCGGAGTAATTCCAGGTCGATAACAGCAGACTTCCGAGGATGAAAACTGTCAAGAGAGGAAGTCACCCCAAGGGAGCGGACATTCCAGCAGGCCAGGTGTAGTGGGGAGGCTTACACAAGAAGCACACCAATATAAGGAATTCGACTACATCTTAATGTTCGTCTCATGAATTTATGTGAGATGTAGTAAAATCGAAATTAGAGATTAGTTCACTAACGGCTTAAAGAATTAATGAATATTTCAACTGTATTGTATATTATTTGTTCAGACAAACCGACCTTAAAACACTAAGATCTTTATGATCAGTATCTTACATAGGAGCAACTCAGCGCCATACGATATCGATTGAGTAAGCTAGTGTTGTTTTGTTTTTAACTTTTTAAAAACTTTTCTGTATGGCATGATAACCTATTGGCAAACCGAATTGCAACTAGAGGCGCGTGACGTGAATTTGTCAGAAACAACAAGTCAAACAATGAACAAGGTTGAACAATGAGTAAGTGTCAGGTTTTCGAGCGAGAAGATTTCAATTCCATTGGAATCATTCGAGTGAAACGTTTCGCAATGAAGTAGGAAACAGATATCAGCAAATGTTACAGATGCCACCGTTCATTGTATGACGTCTTTCTAAAGTTAGTAAGTTACTTGACAAGTTTCACTCTCCTTAAAACAATTTTCTCCAACAAAACCTTGAAGAGAACTCAGTAAAGTCTCTTTGTGTCTTTCTTGTATAAGAGTTTTGTTTGCTTTAATTCGTGGTCATTAAGATAAGTAGGCACATGAAGGTGAGGCCATGCACACAGGCACTCTTGGGCTACAGTAAATCTATAAGGCTTCAGTCGAAATAACCCGTGCCACTATTTCTTTGCACATTTTGGGAGCTAAGGAATATTTCGTATATTCGAAAAATTGTTAGATCTGTTGCAAGGTTATGCATATAGCCATTAGGATGGAAATATTTTTCAAACTATCTAAATTACTAATCTTCATCTAATATAATATAATACATAATTTCACGTTGAACGTATAAAAAGCATAATTTAAAATTAAATTTGACTATGATTTATAATTACCTTAGTTGTATATTTTCTGTGGTTGGAGTATTTTAGAAATCTGTATTTTAACTTTCTTTTGCTGTAACCTTCAGTTTTACAGATAATAGCTTAGGTGGCATGCATGTGTATTGTATACTCAGTCTATGAATAATTCTCATTAAAACGTTCTTTGATCATAGATATTAGACATTTTAATCTTTTCCTTTTTTCGGTTACACCAACATTAATAACCATGAATTCTTTTATGATAATAAACATACATAACCATATACGAAATTTAATATACATAAAGCTAATGCGTTATTGAAATGTTGTGAATGGTATAGTTGTAATGTATTTGCTGGAAGCTATGATATATTTCGACACATTGTATTTGAAATCGGTAAAATCGCCCATTTTTCAATCACACAAATTGATGGCCATCCCGGGAGAAAGCCCCACACGCCTCCTTGAAGTACATTGTAGCCTACATTGCACTGCAGCCAGTCTACTGTTGATTTTATAAATTGTTTTATATAATGGTTTTAATTAAAGTATTATGGCGCATTGATGTTCTAAGCAGAAATATTTATTTCGAACCTTATATCAAAGAACATAATGCTGATGTTATACGCTAATTTTTTTCTTATGCGTTTGTAGCACTTCTCCAATGTATTAGTATTTAAAAGTGTATAATGGCGTTTACTTTGGAAAGATAAGTATAGTTTTATATGTACGTAAAAACTAAATAAGTTCATTTTACTTTTATTTTATTAAGGCTTTGAGCTCAAATAATAAATATACTTATCTATCATAAGAGAACTTAAAAATAGGCGCGGATTCAACTATAGAAATAAATGTAGCTTTGTTACTTACTGTTAACCTAATTAACCGCTGGACCGATTTCTTCGACATTTTAGTATAGCATTTTTATCGCTTTTTAATTATAACGTTCTACTTAATTTTCAATTAACAAATTAGATGGTTGTCTTTGTAACGATCGTGCCATTTTTGAGATGGGAAAATATCACCGCCGATGATTTACTAGTCACGTGACATCGATAAAACATTACAATTTTACAATATTTTTTTGACTGCAGAATACATATATACAAACACATTTTCGCAAATATTAAATGACTGCAGGATATCAGTGTACCGTTTTTATTAATGTTTATTCAGTTTTATAGGCGTATTTGCCATTCAGTTATACAAATATCTTCGAAACATATAATCACTATAAAGAAACTCCTTCAGTAAGCACCGGTATCTCACTTAATATAAACAGACGTTTGTTCACATGTATGAAATGAAAAATATGAGTATACAAGAAATGTTTCACAAGTTAAAATGTGTAAAATTTAATGAAAATGTAATGATGTCAATTAAATGTGATTTTATTTTACAACGTGAGATCGCTTTTCGTGTTACTTATTTTTCGAAAATAGATATTAGCCACTATTGTAAATCATGTAATTCTATTCAGGAAATTCAAGAATTCAAATGAAATTTGACGTTAGTTCAGTGCACATGTAGCTATAAATATGGCAAACCACTTATACTTCAATGACTACAAGTTGTTTTTTAAATAAACAAGTATAAACAGAACGACTCATAGAAATCTATCTATATTCTTTTTTCATTTTAATATACTTTCATATAAATATTTCTGTTATGTCACAAAAACTATTTTCTTTACGTCACAAGTGTCAGGCTCATACATTAATTCCATAGCTAATATAACATATTGACCCAACGGGTCACAGGTAGTCTAGTATGTTCATGAGAATGTGTATAAAAATATTTGACAGGAAAATCGTTCAAAATTTAATCGAAAAAAAAAAAAGAAATCTGTACAGTACACACACCACTCATAATTTTTGTATTTTTTTTCAATTTTTCTAAATACACTGACAGAAGATGCACAAAAAATCAGTAATGAATTTCTTTAGTGGGTGCTCAGTTTCAAATAAAGTCTTCTGGTAATTCTTCCCCCTATATTTGGTACTACTCGATGGATACAGGAAACCTATTTATTGAGGAGTGTGTTTAATTGTTTGTCATTGGTTGAGGACGAATTTACTAATTGGCGTTAATTCCGATTTCCGTTACCTAAATTATTTAGAGTGAGATAAGTTTTGGATTCCATATCCAAACATAAATATTATTTTTACTTAAAAAATAACATTAAGTTATTTATTTAAAACAAGTTGCATCATGAAACCACCAGAGACTTCTAAGGCTGTATTAGAAGCTGAGCGATGCCTACAAATCTTTAAATATTGATTTTTTTGGCATTTAAAAATGTCGTTGCAAAATCTGGGGGAATGTGATGAAAATATTTAAAAAAACAAAAGAAATGAACCTCTCCCAACCGAAGGGCAATAATTCGGTTTCAAGTTTCCGTTGACTGTTTCCAATCAGGGGGATCGGTTTATTAAAACGTTGTATTAAAACCTTCACACTCTTTAAATATTGTTTTTCTTTATTTTGATTTGTTTGTTTGCAATCCCTAATGATCCGATCAAAAATTAAAATAAAGATAACATTTATAAAATGATACTCTTGCATAATTCATACTGATCCTCGGGATTTTCCGCCAATTATGGTTAGAGTTTGAGCGGAAATCACTGGATAATGCTAAGCGTTTTTCAAATGTTGAAACGCTAAATCGAGATTAGCTTTTTTTTTTTAAATATTGTAATTTTTAAATTAGTTTTGAGTGATGGGAGTATTTTTGCTGTTTATTTTTTGACATCTGTTGACAAAAATATTTTGTACATTTTCTTGAAAAAATACTTTTTTTTTCACCGAACAATGTACGGTTTCGACAAAATGCATCCATCTTTTCACATGAAAAAACAAATTCTGTTTACAAAACAAAAAACGTATTAGCAATTTTCTTTATAAAACAATGTAAGTTCTCTTGAAACATTATTCATTCACATAATTTGCGGTGAAAATTAAATTTTTCTTGGAATATAACAACTTTTCTTGACAAAAAATTGCAAAACCATAAAAGTAAATAAACGTACAAATGCCATTTTAGGATAATACACACACACACACACACACACACACACACACATATATATATATATATATATATAAATATATATATATATATGTATATTATCCTAAATATATATATATATATATATATATATATATATATATATATATATATATATATATATATATATATATATATATGTTAACAGTTTAGCGCGGCTTTGCCCGGGCCGTATGTAATATTCACAACTTTATGTGCATATATATATATATATATATATATATATATATATATATATATATATATATATGTGTGTGTGTGTGTGTGTGTTAACTCTTTTTCAATGTCTTTTTAACGTGTTTTATAAACTATTTTCTCTTACATATATATGTATGTATGTATATATACATATATACATATATATACATACATACATACATACATATATATGTAAGAGCAAATAGTTTTAAAAACATGTTAAAAAAGACATTGAAAAAGAGTTAAAAACATATTTTAGTTGAAAAGGAAACACTAAATAAGTGGATAGTTATTAATCTGCGGAGTTTCGAAGAAATACTTTCCTTCTCCATAGAGGGTAGGAATAAGCAAAATGCGGGATCGGATTTTGCTTGCAAAAGTATTTGATAAAACTGCAAATAAGTCAAAGCTCTTACTTGATAACAAAAAGTGAAGTAGAGGGAATAGGGTGAATGAAAGGTGATTTCACCTGAATGGATAGTCTGGTGAAATATAAAGTATCCAATGTCGATAAAATCCAAAAATGTAAATCACAGAAAGTTAGTAAAATTTTCATTCGCACAAGTAAAATCCAAGAAAATCGCATAATTGGAAGATATCCCTAAATAATCCAAAAGGCCGAAATCCGTGGAAAAATTCACAAATTGGTGCAAAGAAAAGAGGAAAGAATTCCAATAATATAATTAAAAGAAAAATAAGATATGCGTTAAACTCGGCTGCCGAGACAAGGCGTAATTAAGAAAAATGTGTGAAGAAGAGGAGAGAAAAAATTAGTGAAGAAAAAGAAAAAAGATTTAATTGTGATTGAACAAAATATAAAATAGAAAAGCAAATATCAAAATGACCCTAACAAGATGACGTTTAAATGCGCCAAACAATAGAGCAAAGAAAGGTCAACTGAAATGTACAGGTTATTGCTTAAGAAAATATCAACAGCAGTTATTAAAAGACAATTTAAAAAAAAATAGGGAGAGGATGGCCGATATCTGAAAATTCCGGATAAAGCAAGCAATATGTAAGTAAACGCATATACTAAAACATTAGGAAATATACATACAGAAAAGGAATGTGTAGGTAGAGTGATATACTTGATAGATAGGAATATTTAAACACTACAACGGAAATTGCGTATATGTATATATATATATATATATATGTAAACAAATTTTTGACTCATGTCTAGATAACCTATATCTAAAATTCTAACTACTTAAACCTTAAATTGGGGGAAGAGTTTGGTAGAGTCAGCAAACTTCAATCTTTCAACTTTGACTCCTTGCCAACAACATGTACACCAAAAAACTGATCGAAAAACTTGCTGCCTATCTGAATAGTCTTTAAGGAAAATTTAGAATGTTTGGACCCAAAATTATCTGAAAAAACTGCGGCATTCTCGGCTGAAAATAAATTAAAAAACTTGCTCCGTGTGTGAATAAAAGATCAAATATTAACTGAGTAATTTGTTAGAGATCGTAAATGTAATTTGACCCCAATCTTGACTCTTTAACATTTATTTTTTTGGATTTAAATCAAATTAAAAATATAATCCATGTCTAAGTAATCTCCATCCAAAATTGCAAGAGTTAGACCCAGAATTTGCGGGAGACTTTAGTAGAGTGTTCAAAGGTAAGATTCTTGAACGTTGACGCCTCGACTGTAAAATTTATGGCCGAAAACTGATTAAAAACATTTCCCCAATATCACTACGCCTTATATTAAATCTCGAGTCTGTAGACTGAAAATTGACAGAGTATTTTGATAAGGAAATGTACACACACGTAACCACACATACAGACAATTTCAGTTTTATATCTATCTATGTATCTATCTATCTATCTATGCATCTATCTCTGTATATACATATATATATATATACTAGCTGTACCCTGCCACGCGTTGCTGTGGCTCAAATTGGCGCAATGGAAAAAGTTCCAAAATGAGAAAAAGCATGTTTCTGATAGGTTTAATTTTCCATTTTGCATGGGTACACAGTTTTTGTTGTTCTATTTTCTTAGCCGATATAGAGATTTTCCGGTTTGGTGACTCTTGAATACGTAACATAAATTGTCCATGTGAAAAAACAGTCAGTGTGTAACTGTAAGGCCCACAATTGTAAAGATTGTTCCCTGTGCTTTGTTGATGGTTATTGCAAATGACAATAAAATTGGAAAGTGCAATTTCCTAAAGTGTAATGATGTATCCGGTGGAATCATAGGAATGCATGGAATGAAGATATATTCATCTGTGAAAGGTCCTGTTAGGATTGGTGTTTCTATGATATTGTTTGTTAATTTTTTTTTACTGCAAGCTATCTGCCATTGCAAAGCTTGGATTAGTTTATATTTCAAAACATGATAATTAGTACACCAAATTTCAGTTTAAATACATGCGGTGGCATCCCTGGCAAATATAGCTGTTGGATAATTAACCACTTTATCTGTTTTCACAAATGTGTCAATGGATTTGTATTTGACTACCTCACTTGGAATTTTACATTGAATAATAGCGTTACGTTCATGGGCATCTTTGTATTGACCTGCAATAATAGCTCATTCACTCAGTCAAATGGAATTCTTATAATTTGAATATCTGCAAAAACCTTTTAAACTAACTATTCTTTTGATGAAATAAAATTACAGAAATTACAGAAGTTAAAAGTCAAAGAATTTTGCCCTTAACTCTGATCAGCTGGCACTTTTTAGTACCCAATTTCCCACAAGTGATGCAAACGTTTTTGTGCGGATCGAACAGTCTGCAATTGCACATGCATATTTTGAGTTAAGTTTAATGTCTTCACATGGAACAAAAAAGTAGAGTATTTGAGGCAAGCATTTATTTCATCTGCTGGTGTTGATTGAAGAATAACAGGTAACATTTGTCTGAAATCTCCTGCAAGCAATATTACTGCATTCCCAAATGGTCTAACATTGCCACGCAAATCTTGCAAGGATCTACCAAGAGCCTCAAGTGATTTTTTGCATACCATTGTGCATTCATCCTTAACAATAAGTTTGCATTTCTGCAATATTTTCCCCATATTGGATGTTTTGGAGATGCCGAACATGAGATTTTTGAAAAATTGAATGTTTTAAAGAGAATAAATAATTCTTATACTTGGCAGCAAGGTCGCAGGTATTCCTCATGCAGCGAGGGCTAAGGCTATGCCATTTTGTTACCAAATGGCTGCCAAAATCAATTTAATTAGAAAGGTTTTACCAGTTACTTCTGGTGCTGTTCAAGGTAGCAGTAATTTCCAAATAACTTCTATTCTCACAGTCAGTAAATTAGGTGAGTAAAATAGGATTTATCCATGTTTTTACAATGCTTTATTCACTGTAATTAATTTAAGAGACTAAAATAGGATGAGGGATTAGAGATGGTAGATAGAGAGGAAGATATATAGATAGAAATGAGAAAGTGAGAGGAAAATAGAGAAAGAGAAGGAGATAGAGATAAAAGGATTGATAGATAAACAGAGATAGGGGGAGAGTTAGAAACAGAGAGGGATGAGACAGAGGAAAGGAGAGAGATAGAGGGAGTTAGAGAGAGAAAGGGACTCAAAGAGAGATGGAGAGGGTGATATAGAGAGAAAGATAGATTGAGAGAGGGAAAGAGAGAGATGGATAGAGAGAGATATTAAGAGAGGAAGAGAGAGGAGGAGAGAAACAGAAGGTGAACTACACTTCACCGTTTTTTTCCTCGTTCAGTAGAGAAGAAATCTTTCGAGACTGAGGTAATTTTAATGTTTTGTTATTATCCAGAGTACCCCTTTGGGGGGTAGATTTTCCTCACATTAGAAACCGACCGGGTTATCTGTACTTTCACTTAACAAATTAATAAAAGAAAAACATATTGTAAAATTTGAATTTAATATGAAAATACTATTTTAAAAAATAGCACGATAACATAAGTGCATAAGTGCCACTTTAGGTACTCCTTGGGCGTTGAGTTCCATGGCGGCCAGCATAGTTATTTAATGGTCGCTTCCTTAGCCCCCTCCCTAGTCAAGGCTAATGCATGCGCACGTAACAATTTTTTTATTTACTGACGTTAGCTTAGTAACTAAACGATTTATTGATAATTTCGTAACCCTTAAACGCATGCCGGAAGATTTAAATTGGTTCATTTTTGTTGTAATGAAAAAAAAAGTTTCATTCAGCAGAAAACCAAAAACACATATTAATGATAAATGATTCATTATTCTATTCATTGAAATTTACTAATTTTTAAATAAAAAAGTAAAAAAAAAGTTAATAAAAAATAGTTGCTTATGTGCGCATAAAAAACTTGTTTTTTTTGTTTTTTTTTAGATTAGGTCCACCTTATAATCACCCCCCCCACATCTTGATCGTAAGAACAGCTTCCGGAATAAACACCACTTTTGGAGGGGGCTATTTGCAAAATTTAACTGATATTTGTTGTCAGTATACCCACCCGAAAATACTATTAAAAAAGGAGGGATTCAGTGCCCGTGGCAGAGAAGTAGATTTATTTATCAATAAAAGTTGCGGAGAAGTAAATTTATTTATCAATAAAAGTCGTCATTTAAAAAAGAAAATTGTGGAGGTGGATCTAAATGTAAATATTTACCCAAAAAATTATCCCGAAGTTTATTACAAAAACGTTTTGTTTTCGCACTATTCAATAATTTGTTCATCCGCGCATGTAAATTAAAAAATATTTGTAAAGGTGAGAAGTTATCAGTAAATGATTTAGTTTTTGTTTTTAAATTTATTTATTTTTTTTTTTACATTAGGTCCACATCCACAAATTTTAAGAACGGCTTTCAGAAAAAACACTCTCAACCTCTCCATGTTAACAACGGATTTTTGAATAAACACCATTTGGGGGAATATTTAAAAAAAAAAGTCGATAAAAGTCGTCATTTAAAAAGAAATTTAAAATCAAATGTTTGTAAAAGTGAGAAATTATTAATAAATGTTTAGTAACATTTTTCGGTGCTAATGCAGAGAGTGATCCGCGCTATTTTTTAAATCGTATTTCCACGTTTAATTAAAGTTTTATGATATGTTTTTTTTTATTCAATTGCAAGGTTAAAGTACAGAATAGGTACAAAACACCCTCTCCTCCCCATGTTAAGAATGGCTTTTTAAATAATAACGTTATTATTTCAGCATGGATCACTCTCTGCATGAGTACCCATTTTTCTGTTAATATTCATAAAAAGTAAAACTTTTTAAAAATAAATAAATAAATAAATGTTTGTAAATGTGACAAATAATCGTTTAGTTACGGCAACGTCAGTAAATAAAATATGTTACGTGCGGGGTGGGGTGGGGGACTAAGGGAGCGGCTATTATTTTTTTCTACTGGTTGCCATGGAACTCAACGCCCAAGGAGTACCAAAATGTAATTTTTTTTGTCAAATAAATAAATTTCAAGCAATTTTTGCAATAAATAATAGATAGCAACTTCGTTAATTTTACGACTTGCCCCAGCATATTATAAACAGTAAAAACCCTAACTTCCACATGTTAAAACGGCTTTCGGAATAAACACCCCCAACCTCCCCATATTAAGAACGGCTTTCGAGGTTTATGGAAGGGCGTTTTTTTAACAAGTGGAGGTTCGAGTTTTTATAATACGTTGAGGCATGTCGTAAAAATGAAACAGTTTAGAAAAAGTTGAAACAAATTTTTTATGTAAACAATACCGTGAAAAGAAACTAAACAATTAAAACGTAATGTTTCATGAGTGAAAAGCCTTAACATAAATTTTAAAATGAAAAAAATTGGTAAGTACGTAAATGAATTTAAATTTTTAAAATATGGGATTATTTTTTTGTGCTAATGCAGAGAGTGATCCGCGCTATTATTTTTAAATCGTATTTCCACGTTTAATTAAAGTTTTATGATATGTTTTTTTATTCAATTGTAAGAATAGGTACAAAACAACCTCCCTTCCTCATGTTAAGAATGGCTTTTTAAATAATAACGTTATCATTTCCGAACGGATCACTCTCTGCATGAGTAAGTTTATTCGCAGTAATGGCTTACGAAAATATATTTATTTTATTTAATATTTTAATAATTCGCGAGTTAAATTTATTTTAATAACATAAAAACATACCTCGACTCTAAAGATAGGTTAGGTGAAAGTACAGTACTCTTGCAGAGAGTGATCCGTGTTGTAATAATAACGTTAATATTTAAAAAGCCATTCTTTACATGGGGAGGGGAGGGTGTATTTTAACCTTACAATTGAATAAAAAACATAATAAAACTAATTAAACCTGGAAATACGATTTAAAACATAGCGCGGACAAAAAAAAAACTGTACTTTACCAACCAATCTTATATCGAAAAACGAAAAAAAAAAAAACTCAAAAAGCAAGTGACAAACTTTTTGGGGCCTTATATAATACAGAAAAAAATGTGTAAATTAAAAAATTAGGAAGATAAACAAATGAATTATGTTTTTTTTTTTTTTACTTACGAGTAATGAAATCTTTCGTCAATTCGTGGCTGTGAAATGAATCGAACCGGAAGTTCAGTTTTATCAACAAAGCAGATTCGCACTAACGGTTAAAAAATATATTTACTTTATTTAATATTTTAATAATTCGCAAAGTAAATTCATTTTAATAACATAAAAACATACCTTGACTCTAAAGATGGGTTGTCTGAAAATTTCAAATAAATTGGTTACGTAGAAATATGGTTTTATTCGCTTGTAACGAACCAAATTTACATTTATATATATATATATATATATATATATATATATATATATATATATATATATATATATATTGATTAAATTTACAGTAGATTTTTTGTTATTTTTAATTTACTTTATTTCTATTTTTTCATTTTTTGTTTTAAAATCTTATTATATATTGCTCGGCTAAATCCGGTTACTGCAGGTTGATCATGAACTATAATTTATGGAAAATCAAGAGAATCCGGGTTAAATTCTGCAAGAGTACCAAAAATGTATGCAGGGTGTTCATTGCACAGATCGGCCGATAAAAGGGGTGATGCTCCATTATTGTAGTTAAATCCAACAGCTCAAAAGTTGATTTATAATTTAAAAAAATAATGATAATTGCTCCAATTTTTGTTAATTGTAACAATAAGCAACGTTATCTGTCTTATTGTCATGCCACAATTACTTAGGTCTTTCATGATTCTACGAAAAAATTATTTCAGCTGTTTGTTTTGTCACGTGACATGGGATGTAATCACAAGGGAAATGCCTAAATTTTCTAATTTCTTCTAAATTATTTTTTTTTAATAATTCATTTTTACTTTATCTCTTCTTAAAAGTGTTGAGTACTTTCATTCAGTAGATACCTTTGTTTTCACTTGAAAATCAATATTTCGATTTCGGAATTTAGCTACAATAACAACGAAGCACCAACATGTTTACGGATATTTTCATTTGAAGGCAAAAACTGTTGGAAAATAAGGATATTCATTGGAATAAAAAAGTTGGCCAAACTATTCCCCTTTTCTTAAAACTTATCGTTCAACATTTTACATTGCGTTTCTGTCTTTCCTTCTTCTGAATTATCAACGGGCTCTCACGTACTTTGTTGGTTATATTTAAACAGGTTTTCTTTCAATTTTCAAAGGAAAAAAATGGCAGCGGCCGGGAATTTGATGATTTCAACGAATATAATATTTCAATTAAATATATTGCACTTTACAATTCGCTTGGCCTTTGCAATAACCATTAACATTGCTTAGGGGCAATTTTTACATTTGGGTGACTTATATCCACACCCCGATTGCTTCTCACATGGACAAGTATATGTTGCGTGTATAACCGTCGAGAAATTAGACAATATCTACATTTCACAGAAAAAGGAACACTTCAGATATTGTGCATCAACAAGTATTGAAAACATAAACATGAGTAACATACATTTTGTCCTTTTGTTTTTGTGTTCCATTTAAACAAACTGAGCTACAGTAAGGCATTGCTGGGTACAGCTTGTATAGATGTATATACATATATATATATATGTGTGTGTGTGTGTGTGTGTGTGTGTGTGTGTGTGTGTTCGTGTGTGTGTGAGTGTGGGTGAGTGTAGGTGCGTTCTTTAATTATTTTTTTATATAATCTATAATCAAGCATTTTCGTTGAACCTAATGAGACGGAAAGAAATTAAAAGACGTTATGATATTTCAATATTAATCTATTTAAACGAATATTGTTTTGCTAATATTTATACTAGCAAAAATACTACTAAATATAATACATGTATATATGTGTATATATATATATATATATATATATATATATATATAGTAAGTTATAAAATATATATGGCGATTAAGCTACGCTGAATATTCCTCTTTTCATCCACTCTAGGACTCTTCAGGCTTATGCGCATAAGTCTGAAGAGTCCTAGAGTTGATAAAACGCGGAATATTCAGTGTATCTTAATCGCTATATATATTGTTTAACTTACTAACCAGCTCTACCTACGTATTGAGCACTTTTGAAGTAAATACTTAAAGTGTACGCATAAATTTATACTTTCGTATATTAATTTTATGTGAGTAAATTAAGTAGTTATATATATATATATATATATATATATATTACAAAGACAAATTCTAAAGTATTATATATATATGCATATATATATATATATATATATATATATATAATACTTTAGAATTTTTCTTTGTAATTCTAAGTATATATTTTTGAATAGTATATATTCTCACTAATAAAAAACATGTATATAAATACCCCGATTCAGTATCAATCATTTTAGATTTTAATGAAATTTTACTATATCTAGAAGTTTTATTCTTTAAATTTAAATATAAATACAATCAGATCTTAGCAATTAAAGCACGCATTATATATGCTAATTAAATCTACCAATTTATTTGAACTGACGATTTCCATCTGTTTAGAACTTAATACGGTGTAAACAAATCTAAATAAATATAAATTATTTCGTTTTATAAAAACTAAACAATTTATAAGGGAGTGCATTCCTCTCGATCCCCATAATTCTTGAGTTTATTTTAAAATGTATTAGATGTGAAATCCATTATTTAAAGTCTGATTTTGTTTAGGAGAAAAAAGATATTTTAATAATAATAAATATAATATCATGTCACCTACAAACCAACTAAGAAGATTGAACTTCTAATCGTCTTTAACTTTAGGTTAGGCACCATCGGATTAATGGACTATCTCATGATGCCACTTCCTCTGGTTAGACACACACACTTAAGGAAATGACATTTTATTTTTATTATTATCTTATCTCTCTTCTCCAGTCAAAAACATAAATAACTTTTTTCGTGCGTTTGGAAAAAAAACATTAAAAGATTGGATGACGTTAAAGCAGTATTATTACAGCTAATCAAAGCTCAGAGAGACCAGCAGTAGAAAGGCGAGGAAAATTTAAAACAACGTGATAAACAGCTCCAGTCACAATTTCAAGAAAGACAACAAGCGTTGGAGGAGAGAATGCTACTTCAACAAAAGAGACAAGAAAAGCTATTGTTAAAAATATTCGATAGAACGGAATACAAGGCCGACATTTTTTCTTTTTCCCAAAGTACAATATGGAACGCTATAGAAACGTTCAACTACCAAGCGGATGTGGTTGGACGTTTGGCGCTTTCTATCGGAGATATGAGGACCTATTCACCGTGGATTAACAAGGGTGGAGCAACGCTAAGAAAGTTCGCCTATTTCGAGAAAATTGGGGACCGTAGGACATAGCAAGTGTGTGGATTATATTATCCCTAAGAAGACGAGTGAATTGAAATTTTCTGAATCAGTCAAACTTTTATCCGAACTGCTCAGCCCGAATTCTACGGTCTATCATAGAAAATGGAAGTACTGTAACTTGCAAAAAAGCGATGACGACGATTACCTAACCTTCGTGTACGTGGTAAATAAATACTGCGATGATTTCCGTCTATCTGACGCATCGGCAGATGATTTCAAGTGTTTAATTTTTGCGCAGGGTTTAGTCTCATCCAAAAACATCTCATTGCTACGAGCATTAGATGATTATGTTAAAAGCAGCAAGATCATACTGCTCAACTGTACAGATCCTCCCATGTTGGAGCTTTCTTCTTTAAGAATTTCCTTCGTAGAACTTCTACATTTTTCCTGCTTCACTGATAAAACTATAATGCAAAAACTTAAACGTAAAGCACCTATGCATCTCGCTGGTCAATCTCGGTATTTAGAATACCATTCACTTTATGTATCTGATTACCTGTAGCGCCTTACTCTCGGTTTGAGTTGAATATATGTAAATAGAGTTGTTAGACATTGATCAATATTCATCACAGATTGCTTGCACTTTTAGGTTAAGTAATTTCTTTTTCTTATGCCAGTAATCGTCCTCATAGAGTAATTTAAATGTTCAGCTCCGCTGTTCTTAATATCATTTTGAAAATTGCTTTTATTTGATTTTGGCTCAGTTGTTTCTATAATTAACGAGAAATCGTTAAAAATGCGACTGTTATAATAGGATTTATTGGAAACAAATTAAATATGCAATTTAACTGCAAGCATTCATAGCAGGTGTGAGATAAATGTATATATTGACACAGAGAAAATAAATAGGCATTAGTGACCTCATCTACAAACACATTGCGTATTCATATATGCACACACATTCACAGTTATGTGCACACATATATGTATATATAAACATAAACTACACAAAATTAATATGCATATTATATAAAGGAATAGATATTTACAAATTCAATTCTATACAGGATATCATGCTCAATATTCAGGATAGAGCATCGGTATACGAACAGAATTTGATAATGATAATTAAACTGTACTATGTTTATTGTTCTAAAGCGGGAAATACAAAAGATAATTTGATAATAGTTTGCGAAAATTATGCAAACTCACACAAAAATCTATACGTGTTTATAGTTTGCATACTTGTTTGATAAACACTTTATAAAATTATATTTTGTAATAAAATATATATGCAGTTTTTATTGCCATATTCTAATATTTATACGTAATATTCTAGCTGATAATTGTAATATCGTAACGTTGTGCATTTTTTTTCTTACAGTATCGTTACCTTTTAGTGGAACCAACATGATGAAATGGAAAAAAAAAACTCAATTCACTTTCTTTTAACAAAAGCCTTTATTATTATTATTATTATTATTATTATTATTATTATTATTATTATTATTATTATTATTATCCAACATGGCATTTTAAAAATATTTAAAACGTTCATTATACCTTCTTCCGCCGCGTGTGACTTTTCACCATTGCTGAGCCGTCACCCACGTGTCTCGAACATATGTGTTTTTCTGATCATCGACCACGTCTCGAACAAGTATTTTTTGTCATCTCTCAAACACCACTTCTCAGAACAACTGCCTTGCCGAACACTTGCGTTCTTTTCTCTCTTCTGTTACGTCACTTCCTGTAGCCGACTTCTCATGCTACCAACTTAATCAGCTTTGTTATAATATTAAATATATTGATACTAATTACATGGATTTGAAAAAAAAATACTTAACAAGAATACACAGTAAACACTTCCAAGAAATTTAAATTTACGGCAGTTGTAAAAGGTCTGATCTCGCTTGGGCCCTTAGAAGAAATAATACACTTTGATACACGTGAAAAGCTCAGGGAATTATACTCCTATTTTTAGACTAAACAATTCAAGCGAATGAAAATTATTATGGTGTTTGCTTTAAATGGGTAGATGTACAGTTAAGAATCGATTTTGTTCAATATTGCCGTCAAGTAATTTGCTCTAGATTTTAACGAAGAGGGAGAATCTTTGCATGGAAATTCATCCATCTTTGGGAATAAAGTAATGTATTTATTCTGTTACAATTAGACACTTTTTTCCAGGAACTACGTTTCCTATTTATTTAAATGCGCGGTTGTAATATTTGTACGATAATTTCTAGCATTACCTCAGAGGTAGTGCCTCCTCTTTATTTTGTAGTCGCAGGGTAGCACTGATTGTGTCCATGATACTATCCTAACATGTATTGGCATCACCTTTAGGACGCAATACGTGTTCATTTACTTATGAGACCATCCTCCGCGTCATTACAACTTCGTTTTAAGTACAATGTAGTGTAGTACATTTTAATCGTCATGATACAACCTCCGGAAGCATTATCTACTTTTGAATACAGCATAGTATATTTTTCTTCCTTGTAATAACATCCTCCAAAAATTAACTGCTGTTCATTTTTGTTTAGCTTGTACCTATTTACAATGCCTCCCCACGGGACAGAGTTAGCCACCAGGGTCGTTTTTTAACGTGGAGAAAAGGTACAAAAATAAAAATTGTGTCAGTCGTGAAGGTTTTCTTCTCCACTTAAAGAACGAGACGTGGAAGTGTCGCATCTGAAGAAAAGATACTGCACTTTGATCTTGGCCAAAGCTTACTGTAGTAGATGTTCTAATTTCATTTATAAATAACCCCGTGCATTAACTCATATTTTACGAGAAGCGTGAAGATTTCTATCCTGATCATAATATTATTTCAAAGTCATGATGAAGTACTCGGTGCTAAATAGTATACATTTCCTATTGACTGAGTATGAAACACGGCTGATGTAATTACATTATCACAGATAACCGGAAAGTTCAGAAGCATTATTTATACAATCGATGTGAAAATTTCAAACAAAGTTAATGTATCGTGTTACAATATTTTAACGTTATTGCATTGATTAACAAATAAGTATAGTAATTAAAAAGGAGGAAAGCAATTGATATGTTATACATTTCGAGTAATAATTTGGTAAGTTGCCATATTGGACGAGTGCTGTAGTCGACGCTATTGTTTTTAGCATGAACCTGCGTAACTTTCGTTGTCTATACCAGATGGATTAACAGCCAGTTATATTTTCTGTCAGGAGTCTCGACACAGGTACACCTGTATTCATTGCATTCATTCACCCTCGTGATGTACATTTTTCTGTGCACTTCAGCTTTAATATATTCTCTTCTTAGCATTTAGACAACATTTATCCCCTTAATTTCCGAGTCTTTTATTAATTAAACCACCTGGTGACGTTCGACACACTGGTATTTCTGGCACTGAGCTTGGGTATACTTCTTTGAAGAACGGTGACTGTTAGAGGCAGGGTTTTCTAACGCGTCGTGAAGGATTTGTGTGGAATATTTTTTATATTTACTCTTACCTCGCTAGTTTGCTAAGGTTTAAATTAATTGTAATGTTTTTGCACGAACGTTTCTTTCGTTTTATGTCATATATAATTTGCCAAATACTTTTTATTATTATTTCTTCACATTAAAAAATCCTTCCAACACTGAAGTTTTAAATAATATACCTACCTTATAGACTTTATTAATCAGTTTTATTCTTTTATTAATAGTTTCCTTACCGGACTATACGATTGCCTATAAACTCAGAGCATATTTTTTCTTGAAAATATAAACTATGCGGGCAATGAAATTGATGTATTATTGGGTTTAGTGTTGTTCGGTAAAGTGTCAAAATAGATATTGTGAATACTTCTTTCATTTGTGAACACGTTTAGATTTTTCTTCAGAGCTCGTTTGAATTAAAGTTTTCCGCTTGTTTTCTGTTCGATCTTGGATATTATACTCGCGTTATCACATGAGCCACAATACAAAATGATTTGAAAACATTCTTTAAATTATTTTCCCATGGGCTGGTTCTCATTATTGCTGACTAAATTTTCCGGGATTCCAAAACGTATAAAATTTCGTTTAGTTACATGCGTTTATCGTATTTGTTGCAATCAATTGTCTGTATTTAACAACTTCTGACCATTTAGTGAAACTGTCCGAAATCATCACGTAGCACGTGCTAATAATAATTGCTATGAATAATTGATATGAAATCACGTCCATGAGACATCTGAATTTCGCCAGGGAATAATCTTAAATGGTTAATCCCTAGCTGCAAGTATGCATTCTCTGCAATCTTTCGCCACTTTTTTCTATCTCATTGAAAATCAGCCAATAATTAAAACGTCTTATTAAATATTTATTCATGAAATCCCAAGATGTCCCGTGTTAAATTCTTTGAGAATTATCTTTTGTAGGGTACCAGCCTTACTACTCTATCTGCGCAGAGAATTGCTTGTTCACAAAATGAAATGATGGTGCACTGATTTGCTTTTTTTTTTCTTTAGACATTATCTTTCTTTGCTTATGCTTTTCACATCTTTTGACGTAACAAGGATTTCCCTAAAAATATTGCCTAACAGACTTGACAATTTATTTTCGTCTTTAGTGACGTTATTACTGTTTCTCCGTATATTTAGGGAACAATCTTAGCACCCATCGTCGTAACTTATTAAAGATATATATCATATTTTAAAATTTATAAGCCAACGGAATTATCTGCCAGCGTTTTTAGTTTATGTGCTGTGTAAGTTGGTATACCGTTTTTTTGTTTTTTTTTTCGAGGAAATTATGGCTATCACCTGTTTGCGTATGCTTGTGTATGTGTTTTTTTTTTTTTTTTTTTGCTTTTTTTCAGAAATATCCTTTTCCGTATAAAACTTGTGAAAATGTTACAGTATTCTCAATTGTTCGATCTAGCTGTAATTTCCCTCTGTCCGCAATGACATTTTCGAAGCTTATGCTATTGGCTATGTAGATTCATCACCGATTTTGTGCGGCTATACAGCACCCAGTCCCTAATTATTAGCATATACTGCTACAATCAATTTCATCTATGGAGGAAAATGTGCTAACAATAGGCTTGTTAACATAGAGCGTTTATTGTTCTGGTCATACCCACTTTTTGTATATATATATGGTATAATAATATACTAATTTTATACGAAATCATGGAGTTTAGCAGCGTTATCAGATGGAAGATGTTTTTTCTGGATTTTATTTTGCTCCTTTACTATCAATCATCTACCTAAGTATCTTATCCAGTTTAAGAATTTGCATTTTCTGAACTCCGTATGAATCCGTACCCTTTAATTCTCTTAAAGACTTATTTAATATAAGCTGTGTGCTTTAATATCATTGGAATATGCAGCTGCATTTCAAGTAGTCGAAAAATCAGCACATACACTTTTTTGTGTTTTCATTTTCATAAATAGGGGCGACAAGGCGCAATCAGTCATCAATTTGTGAAAGTAAGCCAAAGTCTTTTATCTTTTGTAATCCATCATTTATTGCTACTAGGGTCGAAAATGCTACTTTTTATTTAGGTTTCAACATCTGATCAACATTTTGTTTTAATCTGAAGTAAACGTGTTTGTTAACACAGGTCGAGTTATTCCGTAAAAAAGCGAGGAAATGCACGTTTCTAAATCCATAACTAACATTTGCGTTTGCGTCATCTTATTTTTCTCCACAACGTTACCTTTCTTACTGAAAAAGAATAATCGATAACATCGATATTTGAACAATACTATCCGGTATAAAACAAAAAAGATTTTCAGGATTGTTTTCTAGTCAGCTTTTTACTTTAATTCTATACCTAATACCTTCTTTACCTAATACCTTCTTTACCTAATACCTTCTTTACCTAATACCGCCCTCTTGGTTTATTGTCTGTATTCATTAGTCTTGAAACTCCCATTACTTACAGGTTTCTTCACTTAACTACAAGATATAACTTTCTGAATAGAGTAAAACATTTTGCGGTCTTCCAATTTGCTTTTATATTTAGGTAACTGATTTCTTGATCCTCCCTCATTCATGTTTCGTAGTGAATGTTTTTTTATTTGTCCTGGTTTTTCAAGACAATGGCATCTTTTATGGCTGATACACCCACGATTAAACCACATTATAATCATTGAGGAATCGGTCTTGCTTATATGCTTTTTACCACAAGTCTTTTATTTCACATTTTTAAAAATTCATTTAGATTCGACTATTGTCTTAATTCCTGATACGCTATTCTGGTGATTCTGATTATTATGTTTTTCTTAAATATGTATAAGACTGTAGCATTATTTCGTTAACTTTTTCATTCTAATGTTGTGGCTCTGTGTCACAATATTAAAAGTTCTTGATATAATGTATTTTTATTGATGTCGAAAGCTTTTGGGCAGAATTTACACATTTGAACATGTCGCTCGACAATCTCGTTAATTTAAAAACATGACGATCCGCATTACAAAGAGCTACATTCGTGAAAAAATCTTCGTATTTATGTTTTGCCATGATTTAGAATGTATATCGCGTGTAAAACAGCCTATCTCTTTTATCGAACATTTTCTAGTTTTAGTAAAAGACATGTTTACTGTTAATTTTGAAAGGGATAAATTCGCATATTCCGTATTTTTTCCCGTTTTCAACTTTTGTAAGAATAAAGTGATTTTCCACCTGAGATACTTGTCTGTATTTTTTCGTAAATATTGTTTTATACCTTCAAACATATATTGTAAACGTTGAAATAATATCCAGATCGCATTTAAATTCCGATACGTAATTCGAAATTCATTCAGCTGAAAAATTCAGACCCGGTGATTTTATGGCTTACATAATGCGCCTTCAGTGATTCACTTTCTGTTGTTTAAACAAGATTAAACGCACTCTTTTTGGTGGTGTTGTTTTTGCTTTTTCAATTGTTTTTGTTGTTTCAATTGTGATTGCTGGAATTGTTTTTGTTGTTCTTATTGTTGTTGCATTTTCGGGAATTACTCCATAAAGAACCTTGTATCACTTTAAATAATTCCAAAATCCGTCCAAATATACTAAAGTATCACAAGGAGGGGAATTACTCCAATTTATGCAGACGAAGACTTTCTAAGTATATTAAAAAGAAAGAGGCAAGTTCTTGTTTTATGTATACATTTTTACTTAACTTCACCATTGATGCAAAGCGAGAATGCCACTTGAGTATAAACGGTTAATAAGTGTTAAGTGGTTGGTGATATAACTCCTGGATGATCAGTGTTTGTGGAACTTGGAAGTTTAGGTATTTAAAATGGCAGGCCTGAACAACTAATTTACATTCGGCTTGAATACAACCATGACATAATACGCCGGGAAGCAGTCAACGATATTTTGCTTCACATACAAGCCCTTCCAAGAAAGCATATCTTCTCAAGGAGTTTTTGTTTAATTTTATACACAAATTAAGAGTAAGGTAAACTGTTGACTGTTGTGTACCTAAACGAGTATTTATTACAAGCGTTTTAAAGGCATCATGGATTGAAGCTTTGAAGAGAACCTGTATATAATAAAGTGACGAGATAGTAGGAATATACCTGTAAGGAAGCAAAAATGTTCGCGCCTACTAAATTCCGAAAAGGTTTTGTCACATGGCAAAGCACTAACTGATGTGTCATCAGTATCCTATCCTAGGACATTTTTAGTCTTAGAGACGTACAGGAGTAGCCAGAGTGAGATACTACATGAGACTGTAGAATGATCCCATCCTTTTAGTGTTTTAGGCAACGGATTTGGTATAAGTATTACATTTCATGGCAGGAGTGAAAGTCAGTCTGAGAAGATAGTCAAGCGACGTTCTTCCTCAAGACTAAATCCGTTCATTTAAATTGTGATGGGTTTGAACGTTGGCTGCGAAAAGATGATTGTTTTTGTATTATTACAGAAAACTAGCAATTTTACCCCATTCTACAACACGCTCAAGGTAAGCAATGGGAGAATGACAATGATATTGGTTATCACCGGCAGTTGAAGTGTTGCCGTAGATGGTAGTATCCTTTTATAGATATCGACAAAAATGTCAGTGATTTGGGAGATCGTTGGTGAAGATCAGAAAGAGATACACAGGATGGATGCGTTAGGTACGCTAGCGTTACTACTATGAACTTTGACATTTCTGCTTATCAACGACTACTATAATACACCTAGATTAGCGATTACATATACGTCATGTTTTTTTTTTTGCCATTCACTGATAGGAACGGTTATAAATTGGTGACCACGAGGAGATAGCTTGACGTTTTGACCTGCTTTGGTGTAAAAATACGTTGATGCACAACCTTAGCAATGTATGAATGTTTTAAGCTTTTACGAAACAATTCGTCAATTCTTGAGCTTCGGCTGTTGCAACGAGGGCAATATAATGTGCGGATTGAAGATCACGAATGATACTCGATTCACCGCAGTTTGTATTGGGATTGTTGGTTGTTAAAAACACTACCTCTTGTGTTAAATTGGAACTCAACCGCACTGTTTGAATGATTACGGCTTATAAGTGCATCATCAAGAAAATAGAAAAAATTTAACTGGACGCAACTCTGTTTTGTACAATTGGAGATATTTGATAATTCAGAAGAATAACACATTACAGCGCCTTTCATACATTCAGGAACGAAACAATTATATCAAGCATATTGTTTCTAGTTTCTTTTACACTTTGCAAAGTTTCACTCTATTTGCAGCATAGAATGCTTATGTCAAATTAGTACAGTAATTCCTTATTTTCTTCTCATTTTTCTCGCATATGCTAAAGGAGGAAACAGCCATTTCGATCACCCGTCATCCTGATAACAATTAAATTCTGGGTAAATATTATTAACCAAATTGTAAATGATAATATTAAAGATAAACCGTGCGAAAAAAGGGGGTTATCGCAAGCATTCTTACTATTCTTGTTAATAAAAATGTGTTTATGAAGCATCTTTGAAATCTTGTGCTGCGTTCTATATCTCTAATTTATTACAAACGATCACAAAAATTCTTAATTGGCTTTGCATCGCCATTCTAAAAAATATTGTTGGAATTTGGTCTTTACGTAAGATTATCCTAGAAAAATGTTTATTGACATTGTTATTTCTATGAAAGACGAGGTATTAGACAACTGGAGTGTTTTGGGTGGATGGTAAATTCTTGTCATAGTCTTCTCATTTATGAGGTACCTTCAATAAATTTTCAGACCTTTTTTGTACAGACATTTAAAATTGCTGTAGACCCTGGAAAATTCAATATGTAATTGCTATACATCTGACTGACTGATTTTTATTTTTTCAGGTTCAAATGAACAGCTACAGCGAGAATTGGAAAATACCCTACTAACGCTGGTGATTTTTTTTTAAATGCAGTCTTACCCTGGAGACACTTTAGTAAAACGATATGCAATAAACTTATGTGTTCTATTTGGAAAAATTCCGCGAAAACGTATCGAGTCATTTAGGCTGCTTTGAAACTATCTTGCATGCATCAAGCATCAGTTTTTGAATAACATAAGAGATTGATAGAAGGCAGTATTTCTTGTGAGGAATAGTGAGAGGTGTGGGGAGTAAGGTAGTCGGAACATCAGAATTGAGTGGCCAAATAAAGAATTTCATGAATAAGGAGCGTCTTGTGTCTATAGATACATGAGGTTAACAGTTTGATTTCAGTGTGTGAACTATACTCACAATTATTCGCGAGGATGCTGAATAGTTGCGCGAAGTGCATCCCAAGAGTGCTCAGAGAAGATAACAGACAATCTGACCAAGATGGAAAGCAAGATAGTTCCTTATCATCCCTACAGTCTAGAAATTTCCCGTCGTGACTTTCTGTTATTCTTCAACATCAAGTAAAACTTTAAATGATGTCGCAATGAGATAACTGAGGAGATGACAGAGGCAGTGACGAGGTTCATTCACACGCTCACACAAGAGGACTTCCATGGGGCTTTCTGGAATTTGTACATTGCAGCCAGATGAGATTACTTCGAAGGGGATGAGAGTTTATGTGTGTGCTTTTAATAAAAATGCCCATGCTAAAGAAGTCTGGAAGCTTATTGAAGGTAGCTTATATCTCAAAATTTGAGTAAACTACGGATTCAGAACGTTCCTTCCAGTGTAACAAGATGTGTGCTTTGTCAGTGTTGAGTGTTATACCATTAACAGACAGCACAGAAGAGTAACGCTTTACTTTTCTTCAAATCATCATAAAAGGATTGTGTGTTTTTCGATATACTAGCATGTAACGAGACGTTACCCGTGATTTAATTCGGATCAATTCATTTTCCCCCATTCCAATACTTCTATGATCATCGAAATCAATAGAAGCGCCAAATTTAAATCAAATCTATTGATTGCTTGCTCTGGATGGGGAACACTTGCGATATATAGGAAAAACGCTAAACATGCCTCCCCGTGATTATTTGATTAACAATACATTATATTCTAAATTGCACTATACAGAACGCAATGCTGATGTTATATTATTATTTTTTATATAATAGCTTATTTTAACGTTTAAAATCCAAAGTCTAATATTATGCTTCAACTGTGCTCTTAATGAAACCATACAATTCGGACGCGTCCCTGTCTCATCGAAAAAGTTACTGAGCTCTTTGTCTTGCTCGGTGATAACATTACTCACATGCACATATAGTGTTAGGCTGTGCAAGGTTGCTACTTTGGTCAAAATATAACTGTTCATTTTTTAACCGTTTCGGAGAGTACAGGGAAAGAAAACACAAACATGGAAACATACACACACATGCAAAGTTTATTTTCTATATAAGTATATAAAAACGAAACCGTATCTATTAATATAAATGAATACATCAGAAATTATGCTAATATATATATATATATATATATATATATATATATATATATATATATATATATATATATATACACTTGATGCGTGTATTGAGCCAGGATAATCATGAAAAGAATAGACTATTTCTACATCGGGAATAATCTTCGAATATAATAAAAAATGCCATCATTTAAATAAGATGATTACTAAAACTGAGAAAATAATTACAGAAACGAAATGAATTTCTAAAACATAATTACGATTCTGTTATTTTGAAATGTGCAATGAATATTAATTGGTTTAAATGTAAAAATTAAATTCACTTCTGAACAAGTTTGGAACTTTCATTCAATTTGATTTTTTTTTAAATACAATAAGATTTGAATATTAAATGTTTTTAAGACTTAATACTGCTTAACGTAGCATATATATATATATATATATATATATATATATATATATATATATATATATATATATGGTGACCCCCAAAACGGGCTCCAACTCGTATTAGGCCCCATTTCTTTGTGTTTTGCCGAATAAAATGAAACTTGGGTCATAACTAGTTTATAATATTCCAAACATCGCATCAAAACAATAGGGTCTCTGGCCTTTTTTTTCTCTGTTCTACAGCATATGTTCCTGATGGCCTCCATTTAGCTTTTGTTTTTGTTTTTTAGTCACCCTATATATATATATATATATATATATATATATTAAGCGGGATTGTTTACCTATCTATCTGATATTAATAGATCTGTTTGTACTTTGTTTCAATTCAATGGCATATATTTCATAAAACCACATATATAGCGAATTAATATATTAATTTCCTCAATATATACCTGTAAATAGCATTGTGATCTATTTTTAAATACGCGTCATTGCTAAAGCATTTGCTATTAATGAGATGCTGAAACATATACTACACTTTTTTCAAGCCCATGAATTCCAGGAATCAAAGAGAATTAACATTTTTCTGATTGACCTTTTTTAAAATGAATGACAAGCGTCTGATTTGACAGTTTTTGTATTATTTTTTAATAGATTAGTAGTGAAGTAAATCTGCTGTTTACATACGATCTCCTATATAATAATACTTTTTTCCTAAAAAACAAACACAAATATGGGTGAGCATTATTCGAACAGGAACTAAATTCTCGTTTGTTGGAAGAGGTAAAAAATATAGATTGTGTAGGCACGTGATCTATTTTTAAGAGGTTATATTCTCTTATTATAGCGCGATTCTCCGATGTATCACTTTATCTTTTTTTTATGGGGGTACAATATATGATACTGTCTTCCACATGATTATCCTATCCCTTTGGAAATGAAGAATTGTACGATTTTCTGTTGTTAGATATCGTCATGTCATGAAATCCTTTGAATTTTATGTTATTTTGAAACGGTATGGCATGTGTTCATTGTATCAATCTAGCAAATTATTTTCCTCTGTATATGCACTTTAGCCATAGTAACAAGCATTGAAAACTTTATGCAAACTTATGTCTATATAAGTTGTATAAACCCTATAGAACACTACCTTTCTTCTGTTTGCCTCTTACTCTCTTTTCCATATTCTTCTCTTGCTATAATATATTCATATATATATATATATATATATATATATATATATATATATCAAATAAAAAAAAAGTTACAATAAGTTTACTAAGGTAATCAAAATGGTAAACTTAAAATATATTATAAATATTAAAGAGTTAATATTTACAAGTGTCTTTTAACATATTTTATTAATCATTTGTTCATATATATATATATATATATATATATATATATCAAATACGTTAAAATATATTGAACTAAAATATTTTTTTTCAACTGTGAAAGATACAAATGTAGATATTATATGAATAAAATTATAAATATATGAGTAAAATCGATACGCTAATCGATTTAATTTCAAAATCCGTTGAAAATCTCATCGGTCGTTAAAAAAATAAAAAATTGTTAACACTGTCGAAACTTGAAACGATCATCGAAGTAAATATTCTAATGTTTATATAATTTTACATGCATATGAACACTCATAATTATCAAGTAATATTTCATCTGAAGACACTTTAGCCTAATTTTTAAATCTTAAATATAGATTGCCGACATAAAGTTGACTAGCATTAATTTCACTTGTATTCTCTAACGGGTTCATCGTTTTGTCCGTAACCACACACACACACACACACACACACACACACACACACACACACACACACACACACACACACACACACACACACACACGTGTTGACTCCAAAGTTCTTGCGGTTTTAAACTTTTAATTTAGATATACATATATCGTCTTAAACAAAACATTAGTGATTGAAATGAGAATTATCTGAATCATCACATCAATGCTTAGGCAAAACAATTTCATTCATACCAGTAACGTAAAAATCTAGTGTTCTTGTGGGAATGTAGGTGTTTTTGATATGGTTTAGATTTTTTAAGCATTTCTCACGCAAGAAGTTATCGAGATGCTTGAAAACGTGGTAGATCTGAAAAGTATGGCGGATGAGGCAGAGTTTCATAGCCCAATTCGTTCAATTTCTGCAGGGCCGGTTTAACGTGCTGTCGGGTAATTTCGTGGAGGAGGGTTTGGCCTATTCTGTTGACTAGTACTGCCTACTGACTAATGCTAGGTGTTGTCGAAATTTCTGATGCATTTCATCATTTTATTGGCATTACTTCTTCGCTGTAATGGTTTCGCCTGAATTAAAAAAAAAACTTTAATGGATTAAACCGGTTTCAGACTACCAAACAGTTAGTATGACATTCTTTTGCTATAGTTCTGGCTTCGGGAAGTGTCATGGAGTTTCGTTGGCGTATAAGCACTGAGCTGAGCGTCACTAATATCATAAAAAGCCCACTTTCCATCGCAAGTCACAACCCGGTCAAGAAATTGGTCGTTCCTATTGTGTAAAAGCAGGGAAGATGGCATTCATAACGGTGTTTCTATTGGGCGTTGTTCAGTACGTAAGACACCCATTTACCATTTTTTTTGTATTTCCAATATCTCTCGTGTGGTCGCAATTCGTCATATAAAGTACGGCGAATTCAGAGCAATGTCCCCGAACAGTTGCGTGTGGATTAAATTCGATTAAAGTTCTTAATTGATCATTGTCAACATCCGATGGTCGACCATTACACTAATGACCTTTAAGACTCTCGTCGCCACCACGACATTTCTTACAACACCATTGTGCTGTTCGTTCAGTAGTAGTTCCTGGGTCAAACGCTTTGTGGATATCGCGAGCTGTTTCAGTTGCTTTTCGGCTTAGCTTGAATTGAAATAAGAGAATTGTGCTAATTTACTTTTTTTGTATTTTATATTCAGCGATTTGAAAAGAAGACATAATTGTTTTAAAACAATCGAAATTTTAATGAATAGATGGAGTGGAAAACTCTCTTTAAAAAGATATATAAAGTAAAGATATTATAACGAAAATATATTTGAACATATATCATTTGAAATCAACATTAAATATTCAGCAAAAACTGTCTTGACAAATTAATAGATTCAGTCAACAACAAAAAATACAATAGATACATTATTCTACTAGCAAGATTCGTTAACCGACGTTGCCCGGTGGCAGCATCCACTTCCGTAAAAAAATATCAGAACGGTTGGTGTTGTTGTTATCCAACCACCAACATCGTCATGTTAAGAACGGCAATCGGAATGGACATCCATAACCTTCCTATGTAAAGAACAGCTTTCGCAACTAATAAATAATAATAATATATATATATATATATATATATATATATTGGTTCGTGACCTATTTGTGTCATAATTTAAAAACATTACATTCAATAATAGTTACAATGGTTTAAAGTACGCACAAATAGTTTTTTTGCGAGGTAACATTGTGGCCCATTCTTCTTAGGACGTCAAGCAAAGACCCCTGATCGTCTTCTAAAACTTCGGTTCGTGATGTCTGGTTTCCTGAGAGGTGGTCACATCAGATTCCTGGTATGCTGAAAACGAATAGCAAAGCTCACGCAGACAAGAAAGAAAAACAGGCACTTAAAATTCTAAACAACTAGAGTTAATTTCACAAAAACTACAGACTTTTTTACAGATATATACGTGAAATTGTTAAGACATTTCTCTTCGAAAACGACACTCAGGCGGGTTGGAGGAGGGGGTGTTGGTCACGTTTTCAGGGAGCGGTGTTGTTATTTCGAGATACTGCGTCAATCTGTCTGGAATCTGATTAATTTCGCGCGACACTAGCATTATATAGTGGGGTGTGTGTGTCCGTGTGGAGGCCCCTTAAGCCAATCAACTTACGCCACGCATTTGGGGAAACCCCAAATTTTGCGGATGTGCAATTCACCCATATCACTAGCTTTGCAATCTGGGACGAAAATCAACATTTAATTCCCATGACCTCAAAGGTCAAACCCCGTCTTTCAGAACTCCTGGTACTGAGTTCGCCAGGCCAGACAATGTCAAGGTCATTGTTCTAATATTTCCTGCCGTCTATTTTTCGAATAACAAATATATCTCAGATTTTCAAACAATAAAGCAAAATATATCTATTTTGACAATGAATAAAATCTATCTATATCTTCTACTTTAAGTCTTGGGATATCCGCTTTCGCCCGGGATCTATGAAAGTAATCTTAGTATAGTTATGCTGTCCCCTTCAGGTCCCTGGGAAGTCTAAACCTCCCGAATGGGGAGGACAATGCTCCCTTAGGTCAATTAGGTCACAACATCCACGATTTAACATGTACATATGATTATAACCTGTGAAGATATTAAACCCAAATAAAAGAAAATGTCTCGCTGACCCTCTCTATCTATCTATCAATGTATATATCTGTATCGGCAGATTTATTTTAATATATATATATATATATACATATATATATATATGTGTGTATGTATGTGTGTGTTATTTTTATAATAAATGTTTTCACAAAGATACCAAAAATGTAAGTTTAAACAAAACTAAATTCTAGTATTTTATTAAAAATGAAGCTAAAAAAAACTTAATCATAAATAAAAAGAAAAGGAATAATCAAACACGGCACTAGGAGTCTTTATGTTTAAGAGTAGTAAATGAAACTACATAACCAATGAGAATGTTGGCCATTATTGATCCGTGCTGCAATAATAACGTTATTATTTCAAAAGACATAGAAAGAAAGTATTGGGCAATGTGATCCTCACACGTTTATGTCTACACTGAAAGTTTTCGCAAGTAAACAAACGAAGAATGTATGTAAACATATATACAAAAAATAAATTGAAAAGCGCAAAGTTAATTCGTTTAAATATAATTTTTTTCCTAGCAAAAACGTAACGCGTTACTTGCAACATTGTAGTCATTGCGTATTTCCCAATGTGGGCATCACTCATTTAAGTCCGCGCTAAAAGTGATGACAGTTAAACAAGTGATAAATAAATGATGAATCTAGGTTAATACTGTGCAATAAACAAAATTATCTGATAGTATTACAGTAAACTGTGTTCACAAATAAACCTGAAAATTGAGAGTTTGAAATAAAAGTAAGTTCTTTTATTTTATTTTAAAAAGAAAACTCAATCATCGAGAACAAGGAAATGCTTAATAGAAGTCTTTAATTATGCAGATAACGAACGTCGGTTTCTAGAATCCAAATAAAACATAGGCTTTTGGTCTTTCTCTGGTCATAAACCATCGTTTCATTTTGTGTGATAGCCTATATGCGAAGTTTCGTTTAGTGGCAAAGGATAAATAAAGATAAATCAAATTTAATACTTTGTAATAAGAACCATATCTCATATTCTCACAGTAAAATGTGTTCACAAATAAACCTCAAAGTGTAGAGTTTTAAATAAAAGTTCTTGTATTTGATTTTTAAAGAAAAGGATTAATAGAACACGGTAATTATGAAGATAACGGACGTTGGTTTTCCGAACTCAAATAAAACATAGACTTTTGGATTTGCTTCGTCAGAAACTATCGTTTCATTTTGTGTGCTCACATTTATGCGAAGTGTTCGTGTAGTGGAAATGCTTTTAGCAAAATGATGTTCATAGCAATCATAAAATTGCCTATTTAGAACATTGATTAATAAATGATAAAACTTGCATAGCAATCCAAAAATACCAATGCTATATATATATATATATATATATATATATATATATATATATATATATATATATATATATATATATATGTATATATATATTTCATCGTGTAGTTAAGTTCAATGAAAAAATAGAAACACAGTTGTAAGATCCAAAGCAAAGAAAAAGACATAATACAAATAGAGAGTTTTAATGGTCAAACGTATGCATATGATGCAATCCATAAAACGCATTATGAAATATTTGATTGCAGATTTTAATATTTCACCAAGCGTACTGTACGAAAGGTTTTTTGAAAAAGTTTGCTAGAAAATATTTACTGAAAAAATGCTTATAAATTAATATATTTGTATTAAATATATTAAAACTATAATCGAATATAGACCACTACGAGAGAGTAAAAACTCCGTAGTTTCCCACACAAAATGAATATAAATGAAATATAAAATATTGTATCTTATCTAATTAGTACTAGTAATTGTTCTATCTCCTCTCTCTCTCGCTCTCTCTCTCGCTCTCTCTCTCTCTCTCTCTCTATATATATATATGTATATATATATATGCATACATATATATATGCATATATATAGGGAGAGTGGAGAAAGAGAAAATATATATATATATATATATATATATATATGTGTGTGTGTGTGTGTAGAGAGAGAGGGAAAAAGATAGAGAAAGAAATAATGTAAAAATTAATGATTATACATTTAATTCAAAGTTATATTCTGTTCTACTACGTAAACTTTATTCAATAAGCAATAACGAACGCAACGATTGTATTGTTGTGGCACGATTTTATCTCAAATTCACAGACAAATACGACGATATCTGCTTAATAAAAATTATGAAACATATTATATTCAATAAAATAAAACTTTTTTAATTTTAGGCCATAACTCTCTACAATCAGAGCATATTCAATGATTAAACGTGCATTGTTGCGCAAGGGTTGGGATACTACCTCAATATTCAAATAAAATAGTGTTACTTGCACAGGAACTGCCTTTTATTTTATTTCATAAAATGAATTAAATGTTCAATTGCACAAATTAATTCATTCATATTATTTGTATTTGTTTTTTTCTTTCGATTTTTTACAAGTTAAATAATTTTCTCATTTAATTTTATTTCTCCGGAAATTCACCACGTTGGCAGATATATTTCTTATTAATTATTTTTCATATACACATTATATATATATATATATATATATATATATATATATATATATATATATATATATATAAGACAAATCTCCACTCTACTTCTAAATTACTCGATAATCATAAATCTTAACAGAAGAGGAAGAAAGGAAAAACCTAAGAAAGAAGGAAAGAAGGAAGAGAAAAGGAAAAAGAAAAAAGAAAGGGGGAAGAAGGGAGAAAAAGATATATATATATATATATATCTAATAAAAAATATAAAATTAAAAAAGAATAAAAATAATAAATACATTGAGATCTTTAATTTTAAATGAAGAATGAAAATGAATTAAATATAAAGTAATGTTTAGACTTTATTTTTTTATTGAATACGTTTTAAACTTAAACCTGTCCTAAATAGCATAAATAAGCGTGCAGATAAGTTTGTAATTAAACAGATCAAATTCCCGATACGAAACTTGCATGGTTGCGTAATGATTTAACTTAGTTGATTAGTCCGATTTAAAAAATAATTTTAAAAAATTGAAAAATAAATATTTAAAAAAAAATAAGTTGTATTAGATAAAGAAATATAGAAATCTAAATGAAGAAATCGATAAATCGTATTAATAAAACATATTTAATGGACATAGGTAATTAGTGGTTATATCGTTTGATATTTAGTTTGAAATTCGTTTTTTTTAAATAAAGATACGAAAGTAGGAAGATATATAAATCTTTAAAACGATATTTAGTTGGAGTTTTTTGTATAAAGATACGAAAATAAGTAGATATATAAATCTTTAAAAATACTTTACAAAGGATGTGACATAAAGTGTTCCCGCTTGTTTTCTTTTCCTCATAAAGGCAATATTTTTTCTTAATGTTTCATTGTTACTTTCTGTAAAAATCTGAGGAAGCTACAGACAGCAAAAAAACGGCCAGCTAGCTGAAACAATAATGTAACTAAACAGAAAGATACGGTAATAAAAAAATAAAACGCATCTTTGCTCTACAACAATATTTAGCACTCTCTTCAGGTTTTTATTAGTTACCATTTCTATTATATATATATATATATAGTCTTTGAAGTTTTTAACATTTGAAACCACACAAAAAATTATTTTTTATCATTCATTAAAAAAACATCTAGTCAGTAAGTCATTTAATCACCTGCAATCACTGCATCAACTCTCAAATTTACTATAATACCAATTTTTATATTTTTTAAGGGATCATCAGTTGTTTACCATGAAACACTGTTTCGGGGATTTAAAAACAATGGATACATTTTTTAATTTATCAGTCTTGTATTTATAAGATTTGGATTAATCCATTTAACTACTTATCACCCCCACTATAGTTAGTAGTTTGTATATTTACATTCTTATTTATTTAAAATTAGATATATAAAGGTTAAAAATATTTTATTTTTACATATATACATTTTTTTTTTTTTTTAACTATATAAATTTATTATATGTAATTATAAATACATTTATACATTGCTAATATAGTTTTGGATTTCCTTTATCAATATAATCTGGTTTATCTTAAACGATTCAAAAGCATCAGGATATATATATATATGCGTATGATTTTCAGAATGTGAGAAATTAATATAGAGTCGGCAGCATCGTATATGAGCATTTTCTTCAGGACAAGCTGTAATTTAGGGTGCTTAATATAACCAAAGTATAATTATATTTAAACATTCAAAACTAAGCATTTATCTTGCATTTCTTATGATCAAAATCGCCACATAAGCAATATAATCATTATAATTATCACGTCATCATAATTGTTGACGTATGCAAAACATTCCTGAATAAAGGATACAAGACCGGACTTTCAGGCATTTGCTATACGTAAAATTTTCTGCTTTCACGTTAAGAGTATATAAAACTCTATTTTGCTATAATAAACATTATAAAAAAAGGCTAAAAAATGTATTTTGTAAATTAATTTTACACATTCACTTTGTCCGTTGTAATTCAAATAACACATCTCCGATATCTTTCCCTGTCTCTCTATCGGCGATATAATTGAGTAGGCACTTTGCATACATACGCTGTACCAAAAAATATTTAAAAAAAAATACTCCATTGTTATGTACGATATATATATATATATATATATATATATATATATATATATATACATATATATATATATATTATGATTTAATTTACAATATATATTACGTATATCTCCCATCGACAATTGATGTGTACAAATCAAATGTATGTGATTTTTAATCGGCAGATTGATAGTGTCATTATTAAAACATTCAATTTAATTGGGCATTACCGTCACAGGTTGGGGCTCTGCAGTTAGATCGAGTTGGGTTAATTCGCTAAATATGCAATTTAAACAACTATATTAATTTAAATAAATGCATATAAAATACTTGAAACCGAAGAAAGTCTGTAACAATAAACGATATCAAACATGGGCTTATCTCATATGTACAAAGAATGGTGCATTTGTAAGAGTTCAATGTTAGAGAACAGATGACACAGTTGAGTATATAGGTAACGATTGAATCAAGTTTAATAGATATTCGGAAAGTAAACAATTAGACGTTCCAATTAAGTAATCAATCGACGAGTGTGGACATAATTTAGGTCACTATAAGAATTACACGGCGGCTTGCGGATTGATCTTTCATGCATGTATTAGAATACTGGTCGCCACCGTGTCCATAAAATCTGAAATAACACTACATTTGAAATGCAGCAAAATGTATAACCGTATATTGTTTATGTTAAAGAGATGTATCACATTACCATTGCATGTTTAATGTTATGCTGTTGTTGAGGAGGGTACCATAATGTCTACAACGTGCGTTGATACTACAAAATTTTTGTATTTTATGTTTTGTAATCTACAGATCTCCACATACATCTCATGTCATTTATTTACTCTCCTAATGAACGTGATACGCGTACATTATACAGGGATGTAGAAAGTGTGCTGTATAAATCCATTATCATTGATATGACCACATTAATCTTTATTTCAGTAAGTCTTGTATTTATACATTGCACGTGTATAATAAAATCGACTTTAGTTTTGGAATTAGGTTATGTTTATAAAAAAATTGTTATCACCTAATCTGGCATAATTTGTGATTAATAGAACAATCGATCGTACTAACACTAATTTCTAAGTTAATTTCCGTTCTTTAGAATGTAGTGGTTATATATCTTCTTTCGTTATGATCCCATCATCCCATGTATTAATTTTATTTCATAAGAGTATAATATATAACTATCGGGACCTATGGAAATTCCACAGGGAGCTCATTCATATGTAGTATATTGATGTTAGCATTCTGCAGATGTTCAGAATAAACGGATGAGCTCTGATATTATTGCAGCTTTTTTGTTAAAACTGCGAAAGTATTTATCTAAGCTAGCACGAACACCTGGTAAAGCCCAGTGGTAAAGTACACTTAAATATTGTATTTATAATTATTGCAGATTTCATATATAGTATTATAAATTAAATGTTCTATCGATTTTTATATGCCATAATGTTTCGATTTCCAAAAAAAAAAAAAATAATAATCATTTGAATGCATCAGCTTGAATCGAAACCGAAATAAAGACTTATGAATAGTATGAATGTATATATATATATATATATATATATATATATATATATATATATATATATATATATATATATATATATATATATATATTCAGCCATAATCGAAACCGAAACCAAAACTTATAAATAATTCTTTATAAAATTATTTATAAAAAAAGGTTACTGGAGTGCTATCAGTTATAATCAAAACCGAAACAAACATTTATGAAGAATTCTTGAAAAAATTCTTTATAAAAAAATAGATGACTTAAATGTCATAAGCTATAATCAAAACCGAAACCAAAACTTATGAAGCGTTCTTGGCAAAATTATTTATGACAAGAAATGAGAATACATAACAATAAAACGACCATGGTGTAAGCGTGACACATAAAATAACGCACACGCTATCGTATTAATATATAGTTCTTGTAATAAAATATTTTCCAAGGCATTTCCTATAGTAATCTTTCTTTCCAATAAAATCAGAGTGTGTTTTATGGACAGAATACTACATTTTCCGGCATTACCTCTTATTTGGAAGGTGTGTTTTATGTGATTTTATCCTGATACCATCCCCCAAAATAGAAAAAAAAAATATGCACCTAGAAGGATCCTATATTTACTAGTTACATTGCATTTTGTGAATATTTATTAAAAAAAAAACACTCCTTATAATAAATTACATTTAAATCTATTTTTCTCTTATACGCTCTTTCTATTGGCGTTACTGCATGAAAAATTCTATTATAAAAATGTATAAAAGAAAAATACGAACGTAGGATGCTTTTTTTTCGTTTCATTTTGTAAATTAGAAAAATATATTAGATTAGCGTTTTGGGAGTTCTTGCAAATACATGTTGAAAATATGCAATGTTTCTTAATGCAGTTAAGGATGCATTAAATAGCTTTGTGTATGCTGGATGAGAAGTAACCTGAGCGAGCAAAAAAATATGCACGTAAGATATTTCATAAAAACAAAAATAAAATAAATGTAAGCACACAAGTAACCGGACGTGTCTCAGTGTAACATGCACGAACACCTCAATGTTTGGAGAACATTAAAAAGTAAAACAAGTATACACATTGTCGCATATTTGAAGTAAGGCATTTTATCTTATTTAATATTTTATCTTATTTAATATTTTATCTTATTTAATATTTTATATATATATATATATACATATATATATGCATATATATATATCTGTTTGTATGAATAATATATATATATATATATATATATATATATATATATATATATATATATACGGAGAGAGAGAGAGAGAAAGAGATAGATAGATAGATATATGTTTTTATTTGTTTTTTGTTAGCGATACTCTTTGAACGAATTACATTATTTATACGAAAATGCATTTTTACCTAAATGCGAGTTGGGAATAATTTTCCCTATGACCACTGTGGTACCCCCTAAATGGGGAGCGGCATATATATATATAATATTTTCTTTTGTTGGCGAATATATCTTGATAAGGAAAAGTTACATATAAAATAATTTAGTTATTCAAAATTCGTCAATTTGTTATATTATTTATATAATAATATTTTTTATTTTTCATATCTAATTTTATCAGTATTGTTTGTTAATTAAAATTTAGGCTTAAGTATAGAATGCATAACTTGTCTCATCTTTATGCTCTCGAAATTAAACTAAGTGCATTATGCCGTAAAACTACAAAACTAATCTTTCTGCATTAAAATTATATTACGAGGTGTAAAATTACCCATCTTAGTGCAGTTTTGTTATTTTTTCTACAAATAATTTGGAAATTGAAAATAATTCAGCTGTAAACAAAATATATTATATTGATATCAAATGCTAAAATTTACAACTTCTGAATACTGTTGTAGTAGACTGCGCGTCATTTAAACAAATTATCATAGACAACTACGTGTGAAAATACGCATTGGATCAAGTAAAAAGAATTAGAAAAATTATAATCTCAAACTCAATTATTTCCTCCCCTCTCGCTAAACGATATATAGTGTTTATATATCGATGTATATAACTAAACGATATACAGTGTTTATAGTTTAATTAGAAGACGATAGATTGAGATCCCCTTCAACGACGAGCAACAAGATTCTTACGACACACACACACACACATTGGTGTTTAAAATTGTTTATATATAATTTTGTTTCGATTGTTATTAAATATATGCAAATCTTATGATCTATATTTCCCACCCTGACTTCTGACTATATTAGAATCATGAATGACATAGAATATGCAGAAAGAGAATTACAACACCTGCGTTTGGAATAAAGCTGTTTGTCTGGAGGGGCTGGAATGCATTAACAAATACGTCGCGACCACCTTATCGACTCTGTAAAGTAGACAGACACCATAGGCACACAGATGAAAGTGTAAATCTTGCTCGGTAACGTTATGCTTAAGATTGCTTTTTTTTTCGCTTTTCTATTCAGAATAGATTGCCAGTGGTAAAAAAATGTAATATTATTTTAAAGTGTATATAACTTATATAAATAGTTGCATACAATCATTATATATAATGTTTAACTACTTATTTGTCTTGTAAATGAATTCAAATCTATGAACATTGTAAAGTTCTGACAAAACAGTGACACAAACGAATTATAGTAAAAATAATAATAATAGGTCATAGATCTTGCTAGAACTAAAATTCTTATTTGCAACAAGTTTCTGGGTATTGGATTTCTTTGGTACATTCGCCTTGTGTTATTTTTTCTTATTACTATATTATTAAAAGTGTAGATTAGTAAAACACAAAAATTCTATTCTAGAAATAGCAGTAAGACAAGTACCCTCTCGACGTAAATACCCCCGACAAACCCGACAATCAGCTAAATCCCACCCCTTCACAGTGGATATCCCTCGGTGTAAGAAGGCCTTCTACTCCAATAGTTTCTTCTCCAGAACTGCTAAACTTTGGAACTCCCTTCCGGGATTCTGCTTTCCTAACTGTACTGACATGCAGCAGTTCACTTGTAATGTCAACAGCTATCTTGCTGCCCATCTCCTTTCATAATATCTCTGCAACTTATGCCCCAGATTGTAGCGCCTTATTTCAAATGCCACTGTGCCTTGTTTAAGGTGAAAATTGAATAAAAAATAAAAATAATAATAAAAAATACATCTTCTAATACGATGAAAAATTCAATCTTTGATCGCTTCTTCTGTCCTAAACTTTACAAATTAGTTATAAGTAAAGTTATTTATAAATTCGATACGTTTACTTCACCGACCTCGTTAAATATAAATGCCGTATATTTCATTATTCTTAGAACTGTTGCTTAAAATATTAAAGATAAATTTTGAACGAATCTACTGGGAAAACTTTCAGATTTAGAGTTAGTGGTACTTGAAGTGTAGTTAAAAAAAAATATATATTTTATAATGTTATATATACATACATATATATATATATATATATATATATATATATATATATATATTATTTCTCTTGTTATCTTAGTTTTAAACTATACTAAATCTTTTCGATGTAGTAATACGGAAAAAAAAGAAAAACACACAAAACTATAATTTTGTCACTGTTCTGTTCTAATGACTTGTATAAAGACATTATTTTCTCGTGAGAATTCATCCGAATTTTATATATTTGTTATCTCAGCTTCTTTCGTTTCTTATTAACGGTTGAATCCTGACCGCGACCAATTCGAATTATGATTGTTGACATAATAATGGTCCCGATAATATATGATCTAATCTTATTGAGTGTAATATAAGAATCATCGGTGTATGCGTGTGAAGGAAAGAGAAAAAAAGAAAGAGAGACAGGTCTTGAACCGCTAAAGACTCAAACTTCCCACCAAATTACTACTCCTTTGTGAGACAGAATTTCTCGGCTTCTTAATGATGATAATATTTAATAACTATCAATTCGCCCGTCCATTTCGTAAAATACGCATAAATATTATATTTTAATTCACGCAGATTTTTTCTTATTTTAGAGCTTATTTATCATCGAATATATACTAATGATAAAAAAGTTAAAACAATATGAACGCGATAACAAAAACCTAAATAAAAGCCTGTACGTTTACAACTACAGCATTAATCCTCATCTATTTTGCTGAAAAACCTAATAGAATGTGCGCTACATGTCATACACACTATATATCGAATTTAAACTATATAAACATTGAAAGAAGAGATCATTAGAGCGTTTTAGATCACATACCGACAAGGTTACTTATATATATATATATATATATATATATATATATATATATATATATATATATATATATATATATGAACAAATGATTAATAAAACATGTTAAAAGACATCTTGAAATAGAGTTAAAAACATATTTAATTGTAGTTTCCTTAAATCCTTTTACATGAAAAATCCGATCCCGCATTTTGCTAATTCCTGCCCTCTGATGAGAAGGAGAGTATTTCTTCGAAACTCTGCGGATTAAGGACTATCCACTTATCTTGTGCTTCCTTTTAAAATTAAATATGTTTTTAACTCTTTTTCAAGATGTCTTTTAACATGTTTTATTAATCATTTGTTCATATTATAAGCTCTATTTCCTTTTCGGTTTTATTGAGCTTTTACATCTGGTTGAGATTACTTTACTTGTAAATATTAACTCTTTAATATTTATAATATATTTTAAGTTTACCATTTTGATTACCTTGGTAAACTTATTGTAATTTTAATAAAATATATATATATTAAGAGATATATTTCGTAAAATACAAGGATAAAGAGTGCTCAATACGTTAGTAGATCTGAATGTGTTTTTTTGTTATTTAAACTTCAAGTTTTATTAATTCATTACAAGTTGTTTCAATAAGGGGGATAAAGACTTTCTACCTATATCACCAGTTGATTCAAGTTAAAACCAATTTTAACTAGAATCATCTGATGATATAGGCGGACAATCTTTATTCCGTCTATTGAAACAATTTGTAATGAATTAATTAATATACTCGGCGTTAAACTGATAAAAAAAACATGCATGCATGCGTAACCACACACACTCACACACACACACACACACACACACACACATATATATATATATATACATGTATATATGCATATGTAGCTGTGTGCTGAAACGTTTTTATCCTAAATTCTACGCAATTATACAGAATGTAACAACTGTGCATGAATATAATCCATCGTAATAATGTAGTAAAATTATTAATCTAATCAGAAAAATAAACTAAATTTAAAAAGTAATTAATTAACGCTCTTTTATAAAGGAATATGTAAATCAGTAAACATTCATGTAGTCGCTTGCATATCCGTGACTGAAAATATTGAATAGTTCGTTTTAATAATTTTCAAAAGAAAAAGTTGGTTTCAATACAATGTCAGAGCGATAAAAGCTCAAATATATTTTAAACTAGCAAACAACTCGTTTGGTCGTAAAAAAAAAGTTTTAATATGTTATTTTGATTCATGGAATTTGGTAATTTTTCATGTTTCATTCATTATTATATTGTACTCAATATATATATATATATATATATATATATATATATATATATATATATATATATATATATATATACTATCTGTACCTTGCCACGCGTTGCTTTGGCTCAATTTTGTGAAATAGAAACAATCTAAAATGAGAAAATGCATGTTTCTTATATGCTCAATTTCCAAGTACGTTTGGATATACAATTTTTGTTGTTTCATTTTCTAGGCTGACATAGAGATTTTCTTATTTGCTGAATCTTGATCACGCAACCTAAATTGTCCATGTGCTCAACAGTCAGTGTGGTCTGTAAGCCACACAATTGTAAAGATTGTCCCTGAGCTTTGTTGGTAGTTTTGTAAACGATAATCGATATGGAAAATGCAATTTCCTAACGTGAAATCGCGTATCCTGTGGAATCATAGGAATGCGTGAAATGAAAATACCTTCACCTGTGAAAGGTCTCGTTAAGATTGTTTCTATGATGTTGTTGTTCATTAAAATTACTGCAAGCAATGTTCCAATGAAAAGCTTAGCTTTGTTCATATTTCACAACATGATAATTAGTACCCCAAATTCAATACAGTGGCATACCTGGCGATCTAATAATAATAATAATAATAATAATAATAATAATAATAATAATAATAATAATAATAAAGCCGGTTTATAATTTAAATATAAAAAGTAGACTTTTAATATTAATTTCAGAGCAGAAAAAAATCAATCTTATACGTATATTGAAAGTATAGAAAGAAAAGATTAATAATAAACGACACTTTTAACTGCACGAAATGATTAAACTTGATTTTTTTTAATTTGTCGATGAATCGGATAGCTTATGGGGTATGTTTTTGTTAAATTGTCCCTGTAGGACTCATAGAATTGCATTATATTTTTTGCGCTTACCTTCGTATAGTTTTATCATCGATAGTTGTTGCGAATGATTATTAACTGTATCTCTGTGTTCCACTTACTTCCTTACTCTGTTTAACCGGTCAATTGTCTCTGTAAAGCTGACGCTAAGGATCGACCAGTTGTATTTCACGCAATGTTGAAGTTCGGCCGTCATTGATGTCATGGCGTATTGGATAGAACAAAGGAACCAAATTATGATTATTTCATGTCGCTTTCTTCTAGTTTTTCATCTGCGTTCGTTTCAGCATAAGGAGAAACCGCTGTCTCAATTATTATAGCAAATCCCCTTCGGCTGGATAAACTGCGGCGTGATGAGACCAGAAAACCGAATCAAGAACACAGAATGATAGGATGACGCTCGGTGCATCTTGGAAACTGCTTAACAAGATTCGCACGGCTTGCAAGCATCTTTATAGCCTACAGTAAAACTCTTTACTGCAGTCTTTCATCTTATAAAAACACCTTTTCCTATAAGGTTTTATTTACGTTTTATTTTCTTGAGGGCTTATTCTATCTTGTCTTTTCGTATTTACTTCCGATGCTTCCATTCCATAATAGCATACTTCATTTTTGTGCTTTCAAATATATCTAAGTGTTTATACATCTATATCTTCCCCTTCCCATACACACACACACATATATATATATATATATATATATATATATATATATATATAGGTAGAAAATGGTAATTAATAAAAACGTGAAGAAAGTGCTCAATACTGTTGTAGAGCAAATATGCGTTTTATTTTTTATTACCGTATTTTTCTGTTAAGTTACATTTTTGTTCCAGCTACCCGGCATTTTTTTGGCCGTCTGTAGCTTCCTCAGACTTTTACAATATATATATATATATATATATATATATATATATATATATATATATATATATATATATGGAGAGTAGGATAAAATTTACTCTAGGATAGAGATACAAAATAATTTTAAAACTAACAATAACAATAGAAAATAAACAAATAAAATGAATAAATAAATAAACATGCATATACATAAACTATCGCACACACACGCACACACACCCACACCCACACACATATATGTATATATAAACTTACATATAAAAAAATTAACCTTGATTTAAAACAGGTCAAGACACTAGATTCAGCAAACACAAAGGAACGGGTCAACCGGAGGTCAAATGGGTATTTTCCTGTAAGTGCCTGCTCATTGGCTGATTAGGAAAGGCGCGGTCGATACTGGAAGCTTAGTGGTTTACCAAAAAAAAAACTCAATAGAAGGTGCATACATAAAAACGCGAGATCACCAAAAAATTCTCGCATATATATATATATATATATATATATATATATATATATATATATATATATATATATATAAGGGTTTCGCCTATTTTGTTATTGCATTTGCACCCGAAACAAGGCACAGTGTCATGTAGGGAGTTGAACAACAAGATCCCTGTTTACATAACACTTAAACTTGTACATGCCAATACAACCAGGAAAGCGTGGAGACCGGAAATAATTTCCAACATTTAGCAGTTAGACGGAAGAAACTATTCAAGTAAGAGGCATTCAAGAATCTAGGAATATCTACTGTGTAATGGTTCTATTTTACAGCCTGTCGTGTTTTTCAATGCTGAGGGAGTAGAAGAGCTTGAAATTTGTCGAAGCCCCTTCCAGCAAAAACACTCGTAAAACAGGAAAAAGAATGCAATATTTCATGGATGGGGCAGAGATTGAAGCCTAGCTGACAGTACAGGCCCTATTAGACTGACGACTCTTTTTTAGACTCTGTCTTAGAGGTAAAGGCTAGTAGCAGATGCACCGGCCCAAATGTGCCAGCAATACTGCATACATAGGAAAATATTGGCCTTGTAGGGGTCCAGGATACGTTTAGGAGAAAGTCATTTTCTAGCACGGTAGAAATAGAGAGAGCATCGATTTTTTGCAGCAGTCAAAGCCTACCTCTTATGTTCCATGATCAATTAAAAAGAATAATAAAATGTATAAAAAGATTGTCTCATTTTACATTTGATCATTTATCAATGTAATATGTCCGCTTTACAACCGCTTGAATAATATAAATAAACGGAGAATTATATATAAGTATGAGCCGAGTATTAGATCTTGGATCAGTGTTGATTTTTCGAATAACTATTACTGAGGAAACAAAACACTTTTTGTCTGACCCTTGATACACAAAATAAGCCTCTAGTCATATGTGAATATTCGAGCATTTTTTCATATGGCAATCTTGAGGATTATAATAATTTTATTTATGTTGGATTAGTATTAAATTTTTCCCCCAACTAATTTCCATGTTGTAGACAAAGGCAAAAATACAAAATTATGATCTTTATTTATATAGTATAAAAATGAAATAAATAAACAAATATATTATAGATGTATTCATACTACACTTTAAACTTCTTCTTGTAATGTTTCTGTTCTTTAACAGAACATTTATCGCACAATCTTGCATAAAATCCCATTGCACATAATGTAATGGACAGCACTCAATGCATAATAAATATTGCTAAGGGAGTCCAAATAAATTAATCGGCGGTTTTATCGGAATTAGTTCAGCTGAATATAATTGTGTATACACGAGATAATGCATGATAATTTGATAACATATACAATGATGGCGTTAATATAAATCAGAAATAACTCCAACATAACTCCAAGTCGATCCATAAATTTACAGCTAACATCGTTATAAACAACTGAGCCATATTTTTGTACAAATTGTAAAACTAATTTATTATGCCAAACTTATTAATTCATTTAAATAAAAGAGGCATCAGCATTTGCATCTTGGAGATCTCCGGAAACGCAGTCAGTAAGCACGAATATTCAAAAACAGATAAAATCATAAAACAAAAGTCAATTACATTTTCAAGATATAATCTTCATAACAAATTTTTTTGCAAAAAAAACAAAACAAAAAAACTCATGTTCTAATTTAACAGTCACAATTAAAGTAATTCGTTCAAGTCAAAATAAAATTACGTATACCTAAACAGAAACTTTGTAAATATAAAGTAGCAGTCTAACTATTTAGAGAAATAAGTTCCTGTTACTAGTAGGTTCATCAAATTAATAATTAATTAACCAATTTACTAATAACCGAGCGAGAAACGTTCTTAATTTTACTATGTAAAAAGTTATATTACGGCTGCAAACACAAGTAAACTATGTATTATATTAATATAGGTAATTCTCAATTGTATTTACGATCGCCCACATCGAGTAGGGGACCTATAGCCTTCAGAAAAATGTCACAACCTATGTCTTGATATAATCTGTTAATTGATGGCGCATAGACATGTAGAATTCGTCCGGCTTATTAGAGTATAGACCGTTACGCTGATCATTTAATAACCTTTTCATTTGCATGGCCATTTTACTAAATATACGCTACAAGAGGGAGCCATGACGTTTCCCGGGATTGAATGATGATCAACTAATACTTAACACTCCTATATATTTATTGCCATCGAAATCCGTGAAATCGCCCGGGAGGAAGCTTCACATGCCCAAAATATATGTTATTCCACATTACATTCTTGAGAACCTGCTGTTTCTTTTATAAAATCATTTTATATAAACTTCTTTATAGTTAACGAAAAAAAAACATAAAGCAATTTACGTGCGGGGTTTGAACCTACAGGCCACGTCGTGTAAAAAAAAAAAAAAAACGTAAATTTTCAAGTCTTATAAAATTCTTTGCACTTAATGAAAAATAATTACGTGTGGAATTCGAACCTACACGTCACGCAATAAACAAATAAAATAAAATAAAAACCACGCTATCAACTTACCCACGTTAACATTTTTACGGTCCGTTGTTCTATCATTGTTGCTAAGCGACGACATGGAAACATGTCTTTATCGATACTAGATAAATTAAAATAACAGTTTCGATTATCGATTATTGGTAATTATCGGGGGTATTCTGAGACACAACTTAACTAAGATCACCGCCATACTTATACACTAAAGTTCTGTAAATTTGAAGGAAAATTTGTTCAGCCGTTTCGGAGTCTATAAGTTGCATTTATATAATTGTAGAGATTATTGAAAATGTACATTTCTAAAAGTTATGACGATCTTCAAAGTTTTTAATGTATTTTTATAAATGCTCCCCTTGGATTTAAATGTACGTTACGATTCACTAATGGATCGAGAATTTACAAAATATAATCAGTTAGCCAATTTATTGAGAAATCAATGTGAGAAAATATGTCTCAAGACGATATATATATATATATATATATATATATATATATACATATATATATATTATTATTATTATTATTATTAATAATATTATCATCATTATATTTTGTTAAACCATTATGAATATCGTATATTTAAATCTAAGGAGAGCATTTGCCTGTGAATGTGAGTTTGTTTTCTATAGACTCCAGAACTGTTGAACAGATTTTCCTTCAGATGTAGAGAACTTTAGTGTATAAGTCTGGGGTTGATCTTAGTTAAGTTGTGTTTCACACACACACACACACACACACACACACACACACACATATATATATATATATATATATATATATATATATATATATATATATAATAGTACATAGTACAGTTTCGCTGTTTCATAGCTCATCACTGCGGCTACACAGGCAACTACCTCAAGCCAGGATCAAAACCTGACCGCCCAAATGAGAGTCAAGGCTTCTCACCATTACGCTATATGGCTGCTGCTGTGTAGGTAATGAATTTAACGATGTTTAGATTTGAAATCGTCCAAATACCTCCGCTCGATCCGTGTACACAAAGAGCGTCGCTTTATACGCTCATGCCACTTTGTATATCACTTCCCCAAATGCTCAACCCAAGATAGGGAACAGTATACATATCGCAAAAACAAAACACACACACACACACACACACACACACACACACACATATATATATATATATATATATATATATATATATATATATATAAAATATACTAGCTGTACCCTGCCACGCGTTGCTGTGGCTCAATTTGATGTAATGGAAAATTCTAATAAAAAGAGAAAATGCATGTTTCTTATATTCTTAGTACAGCAATCCACTCCAAAAAGTTAAAAAAAAAAAAATGAAAAAAAAATCGTACTCTTGCAGAATTGGATCCGGATCCTAGGGAGTTACCGTCAATCATAGCTTGGGCTCGACCAACATTCAGTGGATTAAGCCGAAAGTTGCTAAAACGTTGAAACGCTAAATAGAGTTGTTTTTTTATTGTATTAAAAAATGTGAGTTTTTAATTAATATTTGGGTGAAGAGGGGTTACTATACACAGATTCGAAAAAGTTGTCCAATAACGAATAAATGAAAGCAACGTCAAGGTAAATTACATTTCTACCTTACTGGATATTTTTATAGTGTTCTTATTCAATGTAAAATGTTTAATCGGCTCAAAAAACTCAGTGTTTATCGATGTATTTGAAAAAGACGAATGGTCGCGGACTCTGTTGAATTAGTTTGGGAAAATCAGTTAAAAACTATACAAAACTGTGTCATACACCCACTGATTATATGTTATCGTGACATACGTTGACATATTCGGTGGTTTTCTGACAGTATTTTGTATAGTTTTTTTTAGTTTTAAATAATTATCCCAAACTTAACATCATCAACAGTGTCCGCCACCATTTGTATTTTTCAAATACACTGATAAACACTGTTTTTCGAGCCGACTAAACGTTACAGTAAATTAAACGGATTTGTATTACTAAACACAGAAACGAAAAAGTTGTTGAAAATATATATAACAAATAAATTTTATTAAAGGCAAGATAAGTTACTTTTCTACCTAACTGGATAAGATTTTAACGTTTTTATTTAATGTAAAATGTTTAATCAGTTCAAAAACAGATAGTGTTTATCTGTATATTTGAAAAATACAAATGGCGGCAGACTGTGTCGAACACGTTATGTTTGGGAAAATGAGTTAAAACTAAAAATAAACTGTACAAAATACTGTCAGGAACTCACTCAATATATGTTACCGTAACATAGGCAGGTATGTATTCGGTGGTTTTTACAGCATTTTGTACAGATTTTTAGTTTGAACTCATTTTCCCAAACTTGACGTGTTTAACACAGTCTGCCGCCATTTGTAATTTTCAAATATAGCAGTAAACGCTGTGTTTTTCGAGCCGAGTAAACATTTTACATTAAAAAAAAAACCCTGAAGAATGATCCATTTTGGTAATAAAGTAACATATCTTGCCTTTGATAATATTTTTTATACATTTATTATTTCACAACTTTTTGAATCTATATGTACAGTAGTACAAACCCAATAAAAGCAGTAAAAATTATCCAATTAGGTAGAAAAGTAACTTATCTTGCCTTAAAACATTTTACTTGTTATATATTTGTTTTTTTTTTTTTGACAACGTTTTCAAGTCTTCGTGCAAGTACAAACCCAAAGGGGGTATTTTTCTGTGTAAATTTTATTTTTGGTACCGCGCTTATATTTAAATGTCACAATATCTTTTGGGGGGTATTATTTTTACATTAGGTCCAACTCCACAATTTTCGGCTATGCTGAATAAGAAAATCTCATTTAAAATTTGCAGAGACAAGTAGTTTTCGAGATATAAAGACCTGTATTATGCACTATAATTCACTGTCGGCCATGAATAAACTCTCCCAACCTCCCCATATTAAGAACGGCTTTCGGAATAAGCAACATCCATGCCTAACCACGTGCTTTAACCTTTTTACCTGTCTTTCGTCTGTTAAAAACGGCTTTTTGGAATACATACCACCATTTTCCCCATGTTAAGAACGGCTTTCGGAATAAACACCCCCATCTGCCCATGTTAAAAATTGTGGAGGTGGACCTAATGTGAAAATTTACCTTTTGTTTTTTTAATAAATTGTCAGTTGAAAGCACAGAATAGTGACAAAACACCATCCCCTCCCCTTAGTAAGAATGGCTGAAAAAATAACGGTTTTCTTTGTAGAAACTTTTCTGTATTTCACCTAACAATTTCTAGTGCTAAAGAACTTACTGATCCGACCTAGTTTTTAAATCGTATTTCCAAGTTTAATTAAAGTTTCATGATATTTTTTTTTTATTTAATTGTAAGGTTAAAGTACATAATAGGTACAAAACACCCTTCTCTCCTGTTAAGAATGGCTTTTTAAATAATAACGTTATTATTTAAGAATGTATCACTCTCCGCATGAGTACCTAATATTTTTATTTTTTTCAGCCATTCTTACTATAGAGAGGGGATTGTGTTTTGTAACTATTCTGTGCTTTCAACTAACAATTTATTATTAAAAAAAGATATCGTGCAATTATTTCAGCACGGTATTTTATATGCAAAAGTACTATCTATTTTTGTTTATTAAATTGTTAGGTGAAAGTATAGAATAGATGCAAAACTCCCTCCCCATGTTAAGAATAGCTTTCTAAATAACGGTATTCTCTTCTCTGCATAAGTACCATATTTTGTTTATTAAATAGTTAGTTGAAAGTAAAAAATAGTTACAGAACACCCCCTTCCCATGTGTAGAATGACTTTCTTAATAGTATTATTTCAGCACGGTACCTTCTCTGCTTAAGTACCATCTTTTGTTTATAAAATTGTTGGGTGAAAGTATAGAATAGTTACAAAACGCCCTCCCCATGTAAAGAATGGCTTTTTAAATAATGTTATTATTTTAGCACGGTACTTTCTCTGCATAAGTACCATGTTTTGTTTATTAAATTGTAAGGTGAAAGTACGGTACTCATGCAGAGAGTAATCCGTGCTGAAATAATAACATTAACATGGGGAGGGGAGGGTATTTTGTACCTAATCAGTATTTTAACCTTACAATTGAATAAAAAACATCATAACACTTTAATTAAACGTGGAAATACGATTTAAAAAAAATAGCGCGGATCATTCTCTGCATTAGCACCAAATATTATTTAAGCACGTTATTAATCCGTAAATTTTCTTCGGAAAAAAACTGTACTTTCACATAACAATGTATAGTGTTTATTATAAATAAACGTTCATGTTTTCTTATATCGAAAAAACAAAACAAAACAAAAGCAAAAAGCAAGCGAGCAACTTTTTTTGCCTGATATAATAAAGAACACATTTTAAATTAAAAAATTTGGAATATAAACAAATAAATTATGTTTTTTTTACTTATCGAGTAAACAGAAAATTACATCTTTTAATTCGTTTCGTCAAATCGTTGTGTATGAAATGAATTGAAACGGAAGTTCAGTTCTATCAACAAAACAGGTTCGCACTATCGGCTTACGAAAAATATTGTTCATTTTATTTAATATTTTTATAATTAGCGATGTTAATGTATTTTAATAACATAGAAACATTCCTCGACTCTAAAGATGGGCTGTCTGAAAATTTCAAATAAATTGGTAATGTAGAAATATGGTTTTATCGACTTTGAACGAACCAAGAATTACATTTATATATATATATATATATATATATATATATATATATACAGAGAGAGAGAGAGATAGATAGATTGATAGATAGATAGATATATAGATATGTTATTTGTTTTTGTTTTTGCGATATGTTTTGAATGAATTCAATTATTTACGAAAGTCCATTTTTACCTAAATGCAAGTTGGGAATAATTTTCACTTGGGGAGGTGTATAGATATTACTCGTGTCAGTGGATAATTATATTTAAAAAAACTATATATATATATATATATATATATATATATATACATATATATATATGTATGTATGTATATGTATATATATATATATGCATATATATGTATATATAGAGAGATAGAGGGAGAGAAGTAGAGAAAGAAACAGAGAGAGAAACACTATGCATGGTAGCAAATGAAAGTGTTTTGTTTCAGAATAATTCTATGAACGTGCACCCTTGTCTAAACTATTCTGGCGCTATTTTCGACTTTGTTTTAAGATTGAGACAATTTCAATCATTATCTCCTCATCCTTCATGAGTTTTTACTTTTAATTAACAATATCTTACGGCGCCTTAGTATCATCATTGGAAATAGCTATATCCTCTATGCCAAACTGACTTTATGTTTCGACTCGCTAAAATATGAAACTGGTAAGTAGTTGTTGACGTTCCAAACTTTAACGGAAGAATATTCCTTTTATCTTAACTTACTATTTTTTTACATAGGCATCATGACTTATCAAGGCCAAGAGGCCACTCGGGAATAAGGGTTAAAGAGTGAACAGTAGTAATCGTTAATAATGGAAATTCGGTAAATTTGTTAACTTATATGGAATGGGTCATCAAAAACTTGTTTACGTTAGAATTGAAGACACAGATAAAGAGTGGGGGAAATTAGGTATAATGTTTTCTGATAGACGGGTGTTTCTTGTGAATGTCTGGCGAGTGAGGACCATAGATTGGAGCTCAGCGGAGCACTTGGCATGAAAATAAAGATGGAGCAGAGACAAACTCGCAACATCTCTCCTATGAGAAAGAGGTTGCAGGGAAGAGAAAAGGACATCCCCTACAAGGCCACGAAGTCTATTTTGAACTCTATCAAGGCAGGATAAGCCCTTTCTAGCAGCTCCTGTCATTGTCTCGATATAAAAATTCATTTACACAAAAAAGATATTCAACTGTGTCACAATGTAACTGAGTGGTAAAATCAGTGTATGCTCAGTGATAATTAGCATTTGTTCTGCCAACAAAATAACTTTACATGCTATAAAGGTGACGTGTACAGCTTTGTATCATCAGTTGTTTTAAATAATAATGAACTATGTTTATTGAATTTTCAGATATAGTATATAAAAAGAAATCGTTAAAAAGTACCCCTTTTTACTTTGCTTTAAATCTTTGGTTTATTGTATTTACAGAAATATAACATTAGATTTCTACCCTTAACATTATTCTGAGTTAGTCGATTTGTTTTCTCGATGGACAAATGGATATTTATTACATATTCAGTGTTACTTGTAAAAATCGGATCTTATTTGCCCGTTATACTTAAGTTTAAAAGTTTAACTTTGCCAATGTATATCGGAATCTCCAAATTTGTGTGTCACGCTTGTAAGATCCATATATATGAAGTCATTTTATAAAAGAAACAATTATTATAAAAAGTCTCCAAAATCGAATGTTAATTAATTAAATCTTATAGGCATTATGCAATTTTGATACAAAAACAGGGAAGACATAGAAAAGAAATGAATTCTGAAACTACCACTTTAAGAACTTAATTGGCAAATCTGACTTATGTCTACGTGCAAATGAATTAGATTAGACTTGCAATTGGTTCGTGGTTAGAAATACAGTTCAAACTCACATCACCTAGTAAACAGCCGTGACAATATAAATAGAATTTGTTTCCAATTTGTACATAGTAACAGTCTTACTTCTACATTGTTTAGAGAAGCGTTAAACTGGGAAATATTTGTCGATAACCTGTTCACGACACCAGTCACGCATAATTGTGCCATTTTGAGAGTTTTTTATCGATCGGGATTAGACATCAGTCCGAAATAGTAACAAGAAGTTATTTTTTCCATGTTTTACTTCCCATATTCGAGTTTGAGTCACGTTATTGCTACCTGCACGACAGGCAAATGCGGACGGGGCTGCCCAGGCGTTTTCATGAGGCAAAAGTACCACTTTTTTTTTGAGCGCTGGTTTGATTTCCTTATCTTCCGGTCTTGTATTTTATCTACTCTCTGTGGGAAGAAAGTAAATACAAAGCGCAACTCTGACGTTTGAAACAAGCACGACCAGCACAAAATAAGTCATTTTCAGACTCAGAGAAATACATACTAAAGCTACAGTTTTTCAAATAACAATATTATTCCTATTACGCAAATGGTTTTATATGTGTACATAAATCGACATTTTCATTCATAGGTAGAGAAAGCAACACTGCAAAAGAAAGAAACGGATTTTTCACGTTATTTATGTTTTGTGTCCATTTTTATCGGAACTGAAAAGGATTATATGTTTCAGCCTAAATCTACTGTGACAGATACGCGCTTAATGTTAGAGCATTTTTTTTATTTACAAAAGACACGGATTGAAAGGCCATAAGTGTTGTTTTGTTAAAGGAAGGTGATTCCTATTTCCCTCATGAACGTGAACAAATATCTAAACAGAGATTAGATTGATTACTTTATCATATATATATATATATATATATATATATATATATATATATATATATATATATATATATATTACGTAATTTTTTGCATAACAGAATCCATTGTCGCAAAAACATCTTCATCTGATTCCGAACATCGATATTAACGTCGATTTTTTTTTTACATTTTTGTTTCGCTACTTTAAGGATTTATCATGGCCGAGAAGGGATCAGTTTCGTGGCCAGGCTGTTATAATATGAAATCTAGTATTATTTTTTTTTTAGCTTTTAAACAACACGATCCTTGGATTGATAAGGATTAGACTTAGGGCGAAAGAAAATAAACGGAAAAATTAATCCTATATCCGTGTTCATCAGAATATGAGCAGAAAAATGTCAAGTGAGTCATATACTACACTTCGCAGTAATACACGACGTAGTTTATTGTTTTCAATATGAGAATGCAAGTGGATCGAATAATATTTCGAACCTAAAACGAGAGCGAAACCGAGATAAAAACATATCAAGTACAAAATCAATAGAATGCGTTCATGTTATTTTAAATTTCAGACTGATAAAATTTTTATAAATTTCACCTTATGTTTACAATAATCATCCATCGACATGACAATGCATTTGACATATCCATTAATTAAAACGTTTGCAGTTTTTCTTGTAAGACGATATGGCAGTATCTTATTTCAACCTACATTCAGATGATATATCTCGGCTCACACAAAATTTTATTGGTATAAATAAGATCCATCCAAATCAACACACTTTTGCCAAAGTGAAATGTTTTTGACTCCTGATGCGGGGTAGTTATTTATTTGCCGGCGTAGCCGGCAAAATGTGACACAAGGCCGGAAAGTGGGGATCCAGCATGCTCCCCTAAAGGAGGGCCACTCCTGCAATTGAAAAATTGTCTGAGTAACCTCGTCGGCATTCCCTGGTAGGGGCGCCTCAGGCAGTAAGCAATGAACTTACTCCACCAGAAAGCCCAGTGGCAAGGCCTGGGAGAGTGGACCTCCTAGGTATTACCCAGGCGGCGTACCTCAGTCCAACAGGTGCGGGGCCGGGAACCGGCCCCTCACCTGTTGGGCTGAGTATCAAGTGACGAATCTTTGACGAGTACTACTACCCTGTCTCCCTGCATCCGAAGCCGCTAGGAGACCTTCCCCATCAGACGAGTAATGGGAGTATGATACTAATGATTTCGACGATCGTTTTTATAACCACTGGCTGTGCCAACCAACCAATGAAAATCTTCCAAAGTTGTATAAAAATTGTCGAATTTTGGATTCAATCAGTTCGCCGTTAACTACCTCACATACCACATTTGATTCTTGACCGCCATCTTTGTTACTAGTAATTATTTTTTTTCTCGGGACTGCAGTGCTCCCCTAGCGCCATATTTGTTCAATAGGATGTCTCAACACTTAACACAACGCAAGTATATTTATCACAGTAAACTAAACATATTGTGTCCTGGTTGCGATAAGTCCCTGGAGGCGTCTTTGATATCCTTTAGATTTTTGTAGCATTTCTTACACAGAAAGTTGCTGAGGTGCGTAAAACGTGGGAGTCGGTAGGTGAGAAGTCGGGAAAGCATGGTGGAAGAGGTAGAGTTTCGTTGCCAAATGCGTTCAACATGCAGGGTCGGCTTTGCAACGTGCGGTCAGCATTGTCATGAAGGAGAATTGAACTTTTTCTATTGACTAATGCTAGATGTGGTTGTCAAAGTCTCTAATGCATTTAATCCATTCGTTGACATTAATTTTCCACCATAATTGCTTCACATTTATTCCAAAGCTGTAATAAAATAATGTAATAAATAAGGCAGGCCGCAACCCCCCAAACAGTCAGCATCACCCTTTTTTGGTGAAACTCTGGTTTCGGTAAATGTCGTGCAGCTTTATTATTGTCAGTTGTGCGTGAATTACTATAGACTATGGCTCTTAATTGGCCGTTGTCAACATCCGATGGCCAACCACTACGCTCATCACCCTCAAGACTCTCGTCGCCGTCACGAAAATTCTTAAACCGCTATTGTGCTGTGGTTCAGTTGTGCTTCCTGTGCTTTACACCTCGTTGATATCACGAGCTATTTCAGGAGTTTTCGGCCTAGCTTGAACTGAAATAAGAAAATTTTGCGAATTTGCTTTTTTCATCTTGTTTTTAATTTTCAGAAGAGAAAAATTGATAATTCTAAAACGATTGTAAGTTAAACAATTGGAGCGAAAAACGGTTCTTCAAATGATGTATAAAATAATAGTATTTTAACGAAAACTTATTTGAGAATGCATTACTAAAAATCAAAATTAAAAATTCCGCAAGAAATTTCTCAACCTAATAAATTACATAGACAAAAGCAAATTACTTAAATGCTTTCCTGTGATAAACGAGTTATCAGCAAAGCTGGATCAGATGAACGACATATTAACGCCAAGCCATAGCATCTATACTTTACATAACATCAGTAAATATCATCCAAACACTACCGTGTTTTAATATATGGTTAAATGGAAGCTTTAGTTATTTAGAACTGCTTTAAATCTTCACCGGTCATTCTTTTTTCGACCAAATTTCAATAAAATTATTACATTTTATAGATCACCTTCTCAGCTATAGTGTAGAAAAAATTCCAATTTTCGTTCAGTAAAACAAAAGTTATGATGACTTTATTTGTGTTCAAAATCCTAAAAAAATCTAAGGAAGTGAACGACGTATTTTTACTGGTTTCCATAGCAACAACGTGGCTTCAGTAACATCTATGGCTACCAATTCACTGCTCTCGCGAAAAGAGAAGTAACAAGTGAAGCAGCGAGAATGAAAGAATAAAAGGGATGTAATTGGAGGGGATTTTATTGAAAGCAGATGAGTGCCGTACATTGTTAATCCATATATGTATGTTATGTTTATGATGGCAAAAAAATAAAACAGGATTTAAACAAATAATAAATGAATTCGCTAGAAGCCTGGAAAACCATGGATTACAATAGAAAAATGCGAGAATTCAAAGCAGTATGGTTCAGCTTAAACATGGAAAAGTAAATGTCTAGTTATTAAAACTGAAAAAGAAAAGCACAAGATATTCTAGTTAAAATATGATAAATGTATAACTTAAAATATTGCAGCATTTAGATTTTAAATTCAATTCATAACATTATATAATCAATTCTTAATGATGCAATATTTTAAGTTATAAATTTATTATATTTTTACTGGAATGTCTTGCTCAATTTTTCCAATTTTAACAACTAGTCTTTTACTTTTCCATGTTTAAGCTTAACCATATTACTTTTTATACTCCCATTTTTCTGTTGTAATATAAAACACATTTATATTAATTACTGGTTGTTAATGACTACAGAGGATTTTTACAGAACTTGTACTTGAAAGACGAGCGCTACGTACTAATATGTTTAATTCAGTTAATAATTTCCTTAAACCTTAGCCCAAACTTGTAGATCAAAAAGGAAAACTGCGACATAGACTATTATAACAGTTGTTTTAGTTCGGAATAAAAATAACTTGAGAATTTCCGATATCTTCTCGCATAAGCTAAACCAAATTTTATGTGTTATTTGCATTTGAATTGGTCTAAGTTTTATTAGATATATGAATAACGGTGATTTTAGCACAGCCTGCATATCACTATCGATTCTTTTCGCGGAGACTCAATTTGTATGTTTAATCTACGAAATGCAACCAATTGTTATTTTCTACATAGCACTACACAGTTTCATTGAATCGGAATATATTTCAATCTACGAAAATAATTCAGGATAAAAAAGAAACTTATTTTTCATTACTTTTATAATCTTTTCATATTTTATAAGTCTAGACATCAAGCCATTTTTAGAATATCAATAGGATTGGTGTTTACAAGCAAATTCAATGCCACCCATCATTATTTTCATCATCACAACAAAAAGAAATTGAAATAAAATCATATCACTTCATAAAACAGGAATTTATAAAATCGATCATTGTTATTCCCTACATTTTGCATTCGATACCAAAAGATAGATCAATTAATTCTTTCCATTAATTGTTCATTTTGATCAAGAAATGTAATGCTATTAACTCCGTTGAAATCTGACTCGTCTATTTTATTGTTTTCGTGCATCGCCTTTTAAAAAATCAATAAGAATTATACTCACTTCATACTATTTTATTATATATTATATTTTTATTCCTTTTATGTTGGTTAATTTCGTCCTACATGTTCAGATAATAAGAAAATTGAGGTATGTGTCTACACCCAAACGTGTATTATTTATGAGAAAAATAAGTTCCTGTATTTGTTTCCAAACTACTCTCTCCAATAGGCATCCAAGCTTCTTCCATTAGGCATTCGTGTGTGAGTGTGCATAATTAGATTGGTAAGAATTGTTTCGGTTATAAAAAAAATAAACATTAGGTTGCAGATGGTGGACAAATTTTATAAACATGGAAAATAATACACACGTGGACCTGGGTATATTTTGATCTCAGAAAATTTGGTTTGCTGCTCATTATAAAATGATAATGGCCTATAGCTTAGCCTAAAATGAATGTAGCTGAAACGTGTCTGAAAAATGCTTTGTATAACAAAAGTGACCTAAATATATAGACCTACTTTGTTTAATACTCGTATATATACATAGTGATTATGTATGTCTGTTAACTACATAATTTTATAGTTTTACAGAATGTCGCCGCGTTGCTATCAATGCAATGTGTGTAATTATTTTTTACACATTACTGATACCCTTCATCCTATATATTGTTTAAGTAAGATACATATTTAGTGTATATATGTTAAGTAAATGACGCCACACCATTAAAAGATGTTGCGCCATATATTTATTTCTGCTTAAATAAAAATATTTAATAGTATTCTTTTGTAACTATGTATGTGTTTCCATGCGAGCGTCTACTGTTTGCCAATCGGTTTAAACGCGACCAAGAATATAAAACACTATTTTATTTACTTTAAATGTTTTAAATTGATTGCTTAAGTAAATAAATTCTTACTTTATAAACCGAGTAATATAGATATATATATATATATGATAAATTCCACAGCGAACCGGTTTCGCCCTCATTTGGGCTTATCAGTTAGACAATTCCGAACTCAAATTTCGAAATCCGAGCCTTTTGCATACGAGGCAAGCACTTTGCCAACTGAGGAAACGCCCCGCACACAAGAAGTTTTATAAACAAACTAGAGACTCAGATTTCGAATCCTGAGTTCGGCTGTGTCTAATTGATGAGCTCAAATGAGAGCAAAACTCGAGGCTTGGACTTCCGGTTCGTTGATTGCTATGGCTCTTGTGGGCTGCGACGTTGTTTGACTGTGGACGTTATGTATATTCTCTCGCATTCTGATTAAATATATATATATATATATATATATATATATATATATATATATATATATATATATATATATATACGATATATGTATATGTATGAAGGGTATATATTTGTCAGTATCGTCTCTGTTGGAAATAACTCTGGTTCACTATGGTTGGAAAACTAATAATCATGGGAAATCTGGTTACACGTGCATCTGCATATATTTTCCTTTGTCGAAAATTCGCTTTGAAGCTCGTTATAAAATGATAATGAAATAGATGTTATGCGGAATATTAAAATATACGATTTTAAACCTTTATATAATTTGAAAAAAAACACACGAGAAATTTTAAAAACATTACATTTTCTATTTTTATCACAAAATTTAAAACGAACACATACGGTTTTAAAGAAATGAAAAATATTCGCACATATAATAACACTTTTTTTTTCTACTTCGAAAATGAAAACGTTTAAAAAATATTTGCATATTTTAGATGTAGAGAACAACTATATTTGCCTTATTTTGTTTATTCAATTCGAAAGAAGTGCACCCTTTTGAACAAAGATTCAGGTTTATTCGGTTGAAACGTTGCGAATGTAAAGAAATGATGAGTATAGTTGCTGTATTATCGAATAAAACTTCAACACACATGTTTCGGTTTAGTTAAAAAATTCAGTACGCAAACTTTACATACGAGAAGTTAACTCGGTATTGTTCAAATATGGAACGGTACAAAATTCACCAAACATGAAACGAAATACGAAACCATATGAATAGTATATTTTTCAAAAAAAAAGTATTTTATTTTAAAAACTTAAATAATAAACTTTGATTTTTGTTTCTTAATTCAAGAGAAGCTACCTACTTCATTGTATGATCCATTATTTATGACAAAGTTATGTGATAAAATTTGTAAAATTTTGTAATCATTTCCATATGAAAATATTTAGAATATTTAGAAAAAATATTTATTAAAATGTAAAATATCAGACGTTAAATTACTATTTTGAAATAAAATATTTGGAGAAATATATTTTAAATAATGAAATAAATTATATAAGTTTACATTTTGTAATGCTTCAGGATAAAACAAGAAGTGCCTTCATATAGTTTTGGGTTTCCTCTAATGCTAAGTGATTTCCCTTTCTTATTGTACTTTATAGAGGGAACTTCCGGCGTATTAACTTAGTGTACTCATTTCTATGATGTATCCAATGTTTCTTTTTAATAGCTTTGGTAGATTTAATCAATGTAATTATTCTGCTTGTTTTATATATACGTCAATAATGTGTAAGTGTATGATAGATTTGACGTGCGTTTTTAAATATCTATTTTATTAGTTGGCCATCAATTAGCGTAGTATAGACTACTTTCAACAAGTGCTAAGAAATCAATATCCGCTAGGCTTTTTGTTGGTTTACATGTCTCAGAATGTACACAAAATTATTTTGCATGATTTATAAAGAATTATTTTTTTATTTACTATTTATTCAATGCAAAATAAAAAAAAATATACACAGTGAATATCGAAAATAGCTAATTATTTTAAGAAATAAAGCAAAGACTGAAATAATGAATTCCTTTTAAAATCATAAACTAAAAAATATTTTTTAGTTTTATGTTAGTTTTTACACACGGTAAAAATCGCTTCAAGACAATAAAAGTTTTTTATTTATAAATAATGCATTCTTTTTCTAGAAAACAATATATATATATATATATATATATATATATATATATTAATATATTGATATTATCAAATGTTTGTTTTTAAAAAAAATAATTATTAGATCAGGATTAAGGTTTCAAATGAAGCAGATTTCATTTTTTTCCATCATATTTTTCCTGTTGGAAATGGTTTCAACCATTTGTTTGATTAAAAATTCGATAATATACGTAAACGCTTACTTTCTTAAGTGGTCTTATGATTTTGACCAGGACTGTATCTCTCTCTCTCTCTCTCTCTCTCTCTCTCTATATATATATATATATATATATATATATATATATATATATATATATATATATATACATTCATTTAATTAATCTTTTTTATCAAAAAATATAACGCTATTAAGTTTGCCTACTTTATGCATTATGAGAAAATCGATGTGTTCGGAAATAGATTGAAGTAAACGGATAAATTTTCCATGCTCATATTTTCTATTTAATTTTCTGCCTATTGAATAAGTAAGATTTATATATTTTATCTTTTATTATAGTTTTATTCTTTCGCCATACTAATCAAATTGGAATAAATTACAAATGCACACGGATGATTTATTTTGGACAGATGTCTCAAGATTGTGGAACATATCATTGTCTTATTCTATTTAAACATTTCTAGAGAGGAGCTGAATTTCATAGAGAACACATGTAAATTCTTTATTTTAAGAATTTACAAAAGTTTCAGGAAAAACTTCTATATACCTGTGCTTCAACATACTCATAGGCACAGATTTATGCTTAACTAAGAATTATATATCCTATTAAAGTAGCTTAATACAAACCTACAAGATTATAGGTTTTTATTCTTGTTGAGAATTCTGCTCTCTCTCTCTCTCTCTCTCTCTCTCTATATATATATATATATATATATATATATATATATATATATGTATATATATATATATATATACATGAAAAAAATATAGCGATAAAACTGTTATTTATTCTAGGTAAAAAACCGGAGTTTTAAACTCCTGCATTTTATTCTAAAATTGATGTATTATAGTTAAAAAGCCAGACACTATGCATATATTTTCCAGCAGATAACGATACGAAATTTTAAGCGTATATCACAGAAACATTTTTAGATCTTTAAATATTATACAACTTTTTACAGGTATCAAGAGCTTTCTACATCTCACAAAATCGAGTGTAGCAACTAAATCATTACACGATAAATTATCTACGGGCACAAACATCTGCACATATGAACTGGAATTTTAAGTTGATATTCATCTATTGTATTGGCTTCTTAAACTTACAAAGTCGAAAATAAAATTACTTTAAACTCAGAAACCCTTCTCCGAATGTGGCTCCAGTACTTCAGTTTGGGTATTTGACTCTTGTTGCAGAGAGAGAGAGAGAGAGAGAGAGAGAGAGAGAGAGAGAGAGAGAGAGAGAGAGGGGGGGAGAGAGAGAGGTTCTAATTCATTTAACACAAGACCAGTGAGTACATCATGATTTCAATGTTTCCTTAAAAATACACGTTTAAATCACGAAATTCGCTTGTAGTAATCTATTCTGAAAAAACAAAACAAAACACATTTGGAAAGAAGATTCTGTAAACTATTTTTAGGAGTTAAATATTTTAATAAACATATAAAAATATCAAAACTATTTTAAAATATTTTACGTACGTAAATTAGGAATATATATATATATATATATATATATATATATATATATATATATATATATATATATATATATATATATATTTAACCTGTTGTACGTGTTTGTGTTGAGTATATTATTTTATGCGTGAATTTACACACACACACACACACACATATATATATATATATATATATATATATATATATATATATATATATATATATATATATATATATATATAGGGACGCCCGACATTGCCCAGCTGTAAAATACGCTTAAATATGATATTTTGGTTAATGTAGAGTTCGTATTTATAGTTATACTAGAAGTACTGCCTGGCCACGCGTTGCTGTGACTCCATCCGGTTAAAACAATAATAGATTGATTTGCATTGCACGCACACACTCACAGACACATAAACACAGGCACGCACACACATACGCACGCGCACACACGCACGCGCACACACGCGAGCGCACACATGCACACTCACAGAACTCGCACAAACAGCCGCACGCACGCGCAAACATGCACGCGCACACACGCTCGCTCACCCACACGCACGCAGGCGCGCACACACACACACACGCACATACGCGCATGCACGCACACACACAAACATTAATAATCAGAAATAGATAGCTTTAGCGCTCCAAATTACTCAGAAGGAGACGCTCTTTAAACTGTAATTTCTTTTCTGAATGAAAATAATTTGAGGCTTATAAACATGTTCCGATGTGTCGGGAAACATTATTTCCTTACAACATTTACAATTTTGTTATACAGAAAAGATATATTGAGTGTAAAAATAATTTTAGTCAATCGTACTTATTTCTCATAAAAAAAGAATTATTTACTTATAAACATGTGCGATGTTTCGCAAAACATTACTTAGTTAACACGTTTACGATTTATTAATAAAGAAAATATTTTTATCTAACGTAAATATTATTTTAGTCAATCGTACTCTTAAAAAGGTCTACTTCGCGTAAAAGAAGCATTATTGGCTTATAAATATGTGTTAATTTATCGCAAACACTATTTAGTAACAACATGTACGACTTAGTGATACAGAAAAGATTTACTTTGCGTATAAAACAATACTTTTCGTCAATCAGACTGTTAAGAAAACAGATTTAATGAGCGTAAAAATGATTATTGGCTCATAAACATGTATCAGTGTGTCGGAAAACATTATTTATTAACAACATTGACGATTTATATAAACAGAAAAAAATTTCCACGGTAGTATAAGTGTATCAGGACAATTAACATCTACGATATAATGAATGTAAAACTAAAAGAATTTTGGCTTATAAACATATCCGGATGTGTCACAAAATATTTTTTATTAATAAAATCTACGATCTCGTCGATTGTCTCTTGTAGAAAGGGGTGCTATTTTGGAGGGTTTTTTATGTAAGCAATCCATTAATTCTGGAAAAAAATATATGTCAGGTCTCAACGAATAAGATTAGGGGGAATATAGCTGGGAAGACAGTATTATTTGATAGTCGGAAAAGGGAAAGCTAATGGTATGTCTATGTCTTTATGATCAATTTACGAAGGCTGAAACCCCATATATGTCAAAAGTGCAGAATTCCTCCCGGTAATGAATGAAAGAGGTATAAGTAGTTCGAATTTAGAGTGAAAATTAGAACTAGCTCCTCCAGAGATGGTTGCGATTGTGATGGTATTGCTCTTAGGATATAATGTAGGATTTTCTTATAACTGCTTAATGTGTCTTAAACGGTGTTCTAAACTTTCGTAAGATAGTGGCTAATAGTCTAGACATAATAAAGTTGTATGTGGCATCTGTTCTTGCAAATCTACGGTACTTTGGTCCAGAGCGGAATTTCTGCGATCCAAACCTTTAGCTACGATTTTATTTTCCTTTGACATTAATGTCTGAGCTATTAAGAAATGTTTGCTGCAAGACTAAAAATAAACATGGACCAATAGATATTACGTTACACGTGCATATTCGTAATGGCGTCGTTCGCCATTCACCTGGCAAATTCGATTTCTTTATTTTTCTCACTTTTGTACTGATTTTCCCCGGCTAAAACCCAAATATAAAATTAAACATGGGTTCGAATACCCTATATATTAAGTTTAATATCTGTAGACCAAATAATGAGAGAGGAGTTTGACAGACAAAATACTTACTCACACTCTATCCAAGAATGGGTACTCTCTTGATGTGATTCGGTTAGCCATGATAAAAAATACCGAATCTTCTGAAGTTAATATTAACACAGTGACCAAATGTCAAATATATCTTCGTTTACCGCGGTTCCGGACAGTATTCGCCGCACAATTTAGCTACACAGTTCAAACTCTTTATTTTGCTTCAAATGTCCGTCGTGTGGTCTCTACCAAAACCTTAATATTCGAACTTAGGAAAAATACACTCACCTAAGGCGACGTGATGTACGTTGGAGGATATAAATGAATATCTAGTTGATTTAATAAGAATTGGCACAATAGATATTCGAAAGAATATAAATTCGATTTTAAATACCGACAATTCCTTGTAATAATAATTCTACTGAGATAACTAAGGCAAAAATGGCATAAAATACAAGCCAACACTAATAAATAATATTTGCTATTATAGTAAAGCTAAGTCAACATATACGCTTGTCAAATATATTTTAATCAGTAAAGGTGCATGCTAAAATATTTATACTGATAGTAATCTTTTTACCGCTTGCAATTAAGCATAATTTTAAAATACATCCTTATGTGATCAATTTCTTACGTATTTTCTTATTATGGTTTCATTCTCTCAATGCATGTTTATGTTGCCCTCCTTAATTCTATGGATAGACTTCATTATAGTACCTGTGAATCCTGAATTCTATCTATTACCAGTCGACGGTTGGGGAGAAAAACAATACAATACATGAAAAACGAAAGTGCACTTAACACGGAGAAGTATCACTAATGAGCAGGATACTATTAAATGATGCACCAAGAAGAAAAATTTAATGAATAATTAAATAAAACATAAATACAAATATATATATATATATATATATATATATATATATATATATATATATATATATATAAGGTAAAATTAAAAGCCAAGAACAATGCGAGATTTTTTTTTATATAGAGTAAAATTAAATGCAAACAAAAGAAATAAAGTTCTTTTTTTTGTTGTTTGTTTTTTCTTTTTCACACAAATTTTAACTCTAAACAACAGTAATTTTTTTTCTGTTGTATTCAATGGTGATATAAATCTCAATATATTTCAGACTTATTAGTCCATTTTCAAGAGAAGACAGCGGAAGAGTGTTCAAAATTGGAAAAGTAGCCGCAGAGTTTGCCACGTGATACCGCGAAATATAGAACAAAAAATGACGTTAGGAGAACGTTAAAATAAATCAGTTGATGTTTGAAATACTTGTTGCGTTTGTGAATCAAGGGAGATGACTATTCAAGCAAGGTTTTTTTTATTTTTTTTTTATTATTGTTTTTCTTATGTTTTAAACTTATATTATAAAAGCGGAGCTCAATTCCAGTCTATTGTTTAGTGTGGGAGTATTTTTTGAAATAATTAAAGATTCGAGGATACGAAGTTGACCTACGTTTCTTGAAGAAGCAAGAATGTTGATGTGAAAATCTGGTTCTGAATTAATGCAATTGCGAATATGTTTATAGAACGACGAAGCAGTTGTGTTTAAGTGCTCTTTAATGCGGTGATGAAGCAATCTGGTAGTGCTTCCGATGTAAGATGCACTGCATTTAGCGCATTGTAGGTCGTAAACAACGTGGTTCTTAAAGCATAAACCTGTGTGTGATATTGGGCAATTAGAGAGTGAACAAGGGGAAGGTGTATGCGATGGATGTTTTCGGTTGAGCTGTTGTCTTAAAGTAGATCCAGTGTGGATGAGTTGAATGTTGAGCCCCTCGCTGCGGATGGCTTTTCGGATTGAAGATGAGATTTTGTCACTGAGGAAGGGTAGTTTTAGAAAACAATTGTTAGAGAAGGGTCGGGTGTTGCGTTTTTTCTTTTTAAGTGAGGATAGGATCGTATTAGGATAGCCGTTTAGCGAGAGGGTCTGTAGGAAATTGTTAGTGTGTGTATGTTTGTCGGAGATGTTAGTGCATTTGTCTTGTATGCGTGAGATTTCGGCATGTGCGTAGTTTAGTTTGTCCTTGAGAGGTAGCGCAGATTTGAAATGTACGAAGAGGCGTTTGCTGGCGGGTTTTCTGTAGAATTCAGTGCATATGGCACCATTTTTTTAAATTTGTATTTTAAAATCAAGTAGAGAAAGAGATTCCGAAGAGTCTGGGTGTTCTATAGTAAATTTTAAGTTTGGGTCTGCGTTATTGAATTTGTGGAAAATGTTAATAGCTTCTTTATATATATATATATTAAATGTATATATACACACACACTTATATATATATATATGTATATATATATATATATATATATATATATATATATATATATATATATGGCCTTATTTTGATATATTGCAGACATTTTGTATACTTTTTCATATTTTATATTACACTAGCAAAGGTACCCGTCGTTGACTGGGTTGAAAAACACCCTACAGAAAATGGACTCTGATTTATGAAAGTACTAGCGGGGGTACCCACTGTTGCTCGTGTGTTTGTAGGTGTGTGTGGTGTTAAATAAAAAAGAAACCGGGGGGGTAGAATCGAACCCGAAGCCCTGAGGCGAAGTTTGAATATAAAATCGGCCAGCCAGATTGAGTTAGTGAAAGATGTTTGAAAGTCGTCGAGCGTTACGACGACGACGACGACGATGACGATGTAAGCAAAGTAAGAAAAGAAAACAATTTTAATTAAGCGGGGGGGGGGTAATCAAAACATTAAAAAAACACAAAAAATCTAACGTAAGGCAAACAAACAATGAAAACAGAAAACGAACACGTGAAAAATGGCTTAGATAAGCCTGTTTCGATATTAAAATTTAAAAAAATCGGTGGATACCCGTGTGTCGCTAAGAATAAGCGAAGTAAAAAAAACAACAAAAAAAAACAGGAAAACGAACGTTACGTTAAAAATGGCTAAAATAACACAGGGCTCAATATTTAAATTTAAAAAATAAAAAAAACAGCTCACACCACGATTCGAACCCAAAACGTTTAGATAATGAACAAACGCGCTAATCAACTGCGCTAAAGCGACGTAGACGAAATGTGTTCGGTTTTTAAACTATTTAAAGTAAATCAGGTCACGACGTAATGACGTCATCTGACGCATGCGTAGAATCGGTTATCGTTACGAGAAACCCGTTTTCGTTGACCTCTTCCCCTGTCGAAAATTGTCGATTTCGGGGTGAAAAAGTTAACGTTTTTGGCAAATTATTCGATAATTTTCAAGCGAAGGATGGGGCTTCGATATGATATCGAGTTTGTGAATTTTCGTCGCGTCTGTCGAAAGTTTTTAGCAGACACACAAACGTACATACATACATACATACATTTTCGCTTTTATATATATATATATTTAATTTTGTTATATTTTATTAATTATTTATTACTTTTTCTTTGACACGAGCATGGCTATTTATATACGAATTGTGTTTATATGTATGGACTTATGTATGTATATATGTGCATGCATGTTTAGATGGGTGTGCTTTGAATGCCTGTACGGGATTTCCATATAATTTCTATTTAGTGTAAAGAATTTGGTATTTTTTTAATGTTCACAAAGTTCCTAGCATTGTGAACGATTATTAATAGATTATGCCCTTGGATAAGCTAAGTCGAATAAGTTAGTATTAAAAGGATTATAACTAAAATTATTACAGTTCTACTGAACGGTAAATATGCATGAATTATTAAATTATGGCTAGTTAGGGATACATGCCTCGTTTTTTTTTTTCGAAAAGAGTGGGAGGCAGATGGGCAGCCACCAAATAACACGCTTGCCCGGACGATCAGCTTGTGACTGAGTGCCTACACACGCACGCACACACAAACACACCCCCCACACACACGTACACACACACACACGCACACACACACACATACAAATATGTCCACATATCAGGTTGACAAGAAAATTATTGCTGTTTTTACTTTGTACTTTTAACTTTAGGTGAACACATTTCGGTTCAAACAAAAATGCATTGATCGAAATAAGCACCATAAGAATCGACAATTTTTTTCAAATTCAAAGCATTATGGTTAATAAGGCAGAGTCTCATAGTCTAATTAATACAACTTCTGCAGGGTCGGTTTAGCAACATGATGTCGGGCATTGTAGTTGAGGAGAATTAGGATTTTTCTTTTTATGATCATGGGTGTTGAAGTTCCTGATGCATTTCATCCTATTGTTGACAGTACGTCCCCGCCGTAATGGTATCGCCTGCATTAAACAATACTGTAATGGATGAGACCGTCCCAAACCACCAAACACTCAGCATTACCTTCTTTTGGTGTTACTCTGGCTTCGGGAATGACGTAGTTTTCGATGGCAAGACCCTACCTTTTATTGCAAGTCGCAACCTGGTCGGGAAACGGGCCATTCTTGTGTCATAAAAGAAGGAAATATACCTCATAACGACGTTGTTTTTGGTTGTCGATTAATTTGTGGGGCATCTATTTATCAAGTTTTTATCTTTCCAATTTCAGTCAAGTAGGTGAAAATCGTTGTATATATTACGTCTTATTTTGAAGCAAGTCCGAACAGTTGTGCGTGGATTGGCTTCGACTATGGCTGTTAATTGATTGTTATACACATCCGATGGCAAACTACTTCGCCTATAATCTTCCAGACTCGTCGCTGCTACAAGTTCTGACAACACCATTGTGCTGAGTGTTCAGTAGTTGTTCGTGGACCCAACATTTCGGTGATATTCCGAGTTGTTTCAGCAGCTTTTCAACATAGCCTGAACTGAAATAGATGAACCGAACATTGTGCGAATTTGCCTTTTTCTATCTTGTATTCAGCATTTTAAAAACAAAACTTAATTGTTTTAAAACGATTGTTATTTAAAAGATTAAATAGAGCAATATGCGCTCTTTAAATGATCTATGAATTAAAGGTATCATGACGAGAACTTATTTGGAAATACATCATTTGGAATCACAATTGATAATTCCGCAAGTAAATCCCTCTTAACCTAATATATATATATATATATATATATATATATATATATATATATATATATATATATATATATATATATATATATACTGGCAAAAACAGCAACCAACAAAGAAGGAATAACTAATATTTGCATTTTTTTGGATATTACAATTGTTTCGACATAACAATTTTAAATTTTATATTATTCAAACACTTTCGTAGTTACATCTCGTCGGATATGTTTGAAAAAATATATACAATGTTTGTACGTATCTTGTCACATTTTATTCCGCTAAAACTACACCGGATAGTGATTATGCCCTTCTCGTGATTTAAACATGTCCACCATCTGTGTTGAAGAAATTCATATGGGCCTTATTTTCGTATATTTACGGCGAGAATAGTTAAATTTGGACTAATTTGAAACCGGACAAAGATTCTGAATTAATGAGATTTATGGTTTTTTACTTTTAATTTAATTTTTTTAGTGTTTCATTTATTAATGAATCTCAAGTAATTTGATTATAATTTAACGTTTACTCAAAGTTCAAAACTCTCACATGGAATGTTTCTTATTCTGTGTATTACTAGGTAATACTGCAATGCTGTTTTTTAAATAAATTAAATACGACAATATAATGTTATTTTGATTATGATGGGAGAAATTTTATCAGATTGATTACATTATGGCTTAGTAATCTGATAGTGTATCTATCATTTTCAATTGTTTATCTACGGAACCTTAAATTGTTAAGGGGGAATAACTGTTGATTTTTTTTCAGTTTCAGTTTCTAAGATTTCAAGGATCATATGTTCTTATTATCAATTATTTTATTTTAATCTATTATTTATTTATTTATTGTTCACCTACAAATGGATGGCATCAGATCTAATCAATTTCCCCCTATCTAATCATAACTAATTTGAATTTTTATTAATTTCTTTAATTATTTATATTATTTATTTTTTACATAAAGTTTAATATCTACCCAGTTGTTATATTACTTTTCCCATAGTATTTTTATATTAAGATTATTGTGTTCCCTATACTTTACTGTTTAAGGATAATACCTACGTTTTAGTCGCGAGAGTAGGAATTCATTTCTGTGAAGAAAATTTTGTATGGTATCCAGTTTTTTTTTGTTTTTGTTTAAACTTACCTCTTTAGAATGCACTATCTGATAAGCTTCAAGTAAGCATAGATTGCCTCTTTTGGACCTGGTAGGTTGGTATCATCCACTCTTGTCCACTATTATCAATATTGTTTCGTATATATATATATATATATATATATATATATATATATATATATATATATATATATATATATATGAGTGTGTGTATGTGGGTGCCGTTTACTTCTATCTAGATATAGCATACATACCCATAGAATGCACTCTATATTCTTTACTTCTGTTATCACCGTTTAGAGCGAGTAGATAAGCGAATATTATGAAAATTGTAGACAATGCAATGGTAAGTAGAGAACATTAATTTTTGCGGAGTTTTAGTTCGCTACGTTAATTCTACTTAAAGGTTTCAGCTTGATCAATCCAAATATTCCCTACTTAGCTATGATGATTTTAAATATACTCATACATTTCCGAAATGTTTTCTAGCACGGAGAACTGAAGTCATGTATTCGTTCCACTCCCCAGAAGTTTGTCTTATAAAATTGAAGTGCAATCTTCTAAAAATGCATTATACCTAATTGGTTTCGCATGTTAAATTTTCTTTCTACAAATTTACAGAGCTTGGGGATGCATTTTAATGTACAAATGTTGCCGTTTTATATGATTGCTTTTTAAAAGTAACTTTATGACTAAATAAAACTATGCTCATATGTATTTTCCTAGTAAAGTAATGCACACACACACTGACAAATATATATATATATATATATATATATATATCAAACTATATATATATATATATATATATATATATATAACCTATTTCTATGCGTCTCATTACATACCAAACAATTTCCTGTGCCTTAGCTATTTTTGGAAATGTCCCCTCCAACACTAAATACTTTCTCTCCAACAGCTTTATAAAAGTGGCCATGATAAAAGTGGGGAAATTCGGCACTCACAATATTAATACTGTCGTATCCTATGCTTCAATACTTGGCCTAACTCTCTTCCTCATCTTCATCAATGATTTTCAAAATAACACTCTGAGATATTTAATCGACATATATGCAGACGTTCCTTCTATATGACAACATTTAAAACGCCGACAATTATTAGAATATCTCGGATTCTGACCTCAGGTGTGTTTTTCAATGGAGTAAAAAAAAAATCAGCTAGTTACATTAATGCATTCAAAACAAAACTTCCGATTCTTCACAGCAAACTAGTGAATTCGAACTTCACCTGTTTGGTAATGAACAGCCCCTGCGTTGACAAACAACTGGAACGTACCTTCGCCGATAAACTGAAATGAAAAATCTACCTGAGATCCGTTTCAGAATCACTGAAAAATTGTAGGACCATTTTACGGCTCCAGAACCTATTTCCAAGCAGATGCTATCCTGTCTGTATAAGACTCAAATACGATCCAAGTGAAGTACTGCTGCCACATGCGCGGAGGAGTTTCTAAGTGTACATCTTTTGGCTAGGAATGGTCCAACATTTTATTCCGAAATGTGCGGGGCGAGGACCTATTTGCCTCCCTATTGCATCTTTCTACTGCATATTTCTAACAGAAGTGATGTGGAGATTCTATCTCTGCTCCATCGCTACGTTTATTGCAGTTGCCTTATTGAGCGTACAACCATCGTCCTTCTTTAAAAAGTTTATAAAAATATGTTCATTTAGCATCTACAGCTGCCACCAACTAAACGCAAATTCTATTAGCACAGTTTCTTTCATATAACTGTCCGTCTGCGGAACAAGATCACCTAAATCTGCTTTCCGAATATGTATAACTTGGTCCTTTTCAAGTCCTATGTAAATAATTTTGTGCTGATTCGTTATACATGTCGTAACGTCTGAGATCATTTACAGTCGCGGCAAAAATAAATTTCCAGTGCAGCTTGCTATAATGAATCCGTATTTTTGTCTGTTTGTGTGTTTGGTCACACTATAGGTCATATGTCTGTATAGGAGATAACACACACACAAACACACACACACACATATATATATATATATTTAAGGGGATTAGAACAACAGTCTGAAGAGCAGAGTATATTTTAATGTATCAGTAAATTCATTAATACAATCAAAATAAAAGAAAACAGTGCTCCGTGTAATGTAGATATATAATAAGCTCGATCGGCGTATATGGCCTAGCGCTATTTTGATATTAAATAAGATAATTTATAATTTATAATTAAAATTAAAAATTAAAAATCGGTTTCATAAGGAAAAACACACTAAATCAATAAATTGTACGATCGTTTCGGGAACGATGTTTTTATTGAGATAGACAAAAATTCTTGGACAATGATTTTATCATATAGTATCCTCATCAGCAAAAAACAAAAAACAATTCTCTTAAATTTAAAAGATGAAATTTTTTCGGGATGCATTCATAAACGTTGATTTAGATTCGACAAATTTAAGCCACCATACTCATACAAATTTCTTATAACTAATCTATCTTAAAATTTACAATTTATAAATTAATAACTCTTATTATTATTATTATAGTTTTTATCATTATTATTATTATCTCATATGATATTTTTACCATTATTTTCGGTCTTATTTTATTATCTATTTCATTTTAAATTTATATGTTACTAGTTTTATTAGTGTAGGTTCAATAAATATTATAACTGGTATTGAAAATATTATTTTTATTTAATTACTACCAGTAAGATTCATTTATTATATAAAAAATCAACACATAACTAATTAGTGGTTATCTACCTTTGAACAGTAAAATTCTTTATTTTCTTGTTGAATATAATTATATCCCTTTGTTATTCAGGTATTTAAATGGATTTCAAATTTAGCATTACTAAAGATTTCAAACTGGTATTAGTATTCCTTTACAAGTTCCTTTAAAAGTTTGTGTATATCAACCTTTTCAAGCATTCATAAGCTACATTTACCATCCAAATGAATGCTTTGACCATGGTACTTACGACTTTTAGAAGGCGAACCATTAAGATGTATATATATTTTGTTATTTGTTCAAAAACATTCCTCTCTTAACCTTACACTTCATCTCCATTTTATTGTATCTTATTTTTATTTTTAATTTTAATTTTATTTTTAAGGTATTTTATTTAGTTTATCAACATCAAAAAAGTAACTATTTTCCTTTATATGTTAACTATTTTCCAGATACATCTGCCTTACTTAAAAAATGCTAGGTTTATTTTTAGTGTCTTTAAAAAAACACCATAGAGTTTTTCTGATGAGGAGATTTGTTTCAAAAACTATATTATAAAATTATTGTTCAATAAAAACATTGTTTCCGAAATAGTCGTACAATTTATTGATTTTGTTTGTTCTTCCTTATCAACACGATGTTTAATTATTAATTTTAATTATACATTATCAATCATCTTGATATATATATATATATATATATATATATATATATATATATATATATGCGCCATACACGACATAATAGCAAATTGCGTTATAGCAGATGCCATCATGAACGGTAACATCACATGTAATTATTTTATTTGCGATAACGTCATATATTACTTCAAACAATAGGTCAAAAGGACAGGAGAAAATGGAATTCTAGATCCCCGCGTATAAATCACACCGTATACATATATATATATATATATATATATATATATATATATATATATATATATATATGTATATATATATATACATATATATATATATATATGTGTGTGTGTGTGTGTGTGTGTGTACTAGCGGTTCATCCGGGTATTGCTCGGGCATATGTATCGTTCATAACTTTATGTGCATATGTATATATAATTAAAATGTGTGACTCATATCCAGGTAACCTACATCAAAAATGTAAAGTGTTTAGAACCAGAATTGGTGGATGAGTTTGGTAGAGTCTGCAATGGTTAAATCTTTCAACTTCTTGCTCTTGCCAGCCGAAATTTCGCTCCAAAACCTGATTAAAAATCTTGCTTCATTGTTGAATACCCTTTACGTACAATTTTAAATGGTTAGACCCAAAATTGACTGAATAGTTCGCTATAGACTGCGAAGGTAAAATTTATTGAACTCTGACCCCTTGGCAGTCAAAATGTTCAACCAAAAACGGATTAGAAAGCTTTCCGTATATCTGAATACACTTTCTGTAAAATAACAAATGTTCAGACCAGAAATTGGCTGAGTAACTCGGTAAAGACCGCAGACGTCAAATTTTTTCACACTTTGATTTCAATTTTTACCCTTGACATCTGTTTGCTCGGGCTCAAGTTAAATGTAAACGCTTGATCTATGTCCTAGTAACCTACATATAAAATTTAAAGTGTTTAGATCCAATAGTGACGGAGGAGTTTGGTAGAGTTTTCAAAAGGACAAATCGTTTAAAATTTACTCCTTAACAGCCAAATTTCTGTCTGAAAACCAATTTAAAATACGTTACCAAATATCAAAAACCCGTATATAAAATCTTGAGTCCGTAGACTGAAAATTGACAGAGTAGTTAGTAAGGAAATGTACACACACAGATACACAAACGTACAGACAGACAAATTCACTTTTTTGTTAAAGATTTCTACGAATATATATATAATAGAGTAATATAAGAAAAAAATAAAAAAAACATTGAAACTTTTCTTTTAATTTTCGAATTTTGTAGTCGTACCCATATGAATCTTATTTTCTTTTGATACATTGTATGGGCTATTTTTTCTGAGGAGTTAAAGGAAAAATAGATCCATTTTGATATAATAATTAAATGAATGATTTTGTGATACAAAACGGTGCTCTCATGTATTGTGAATGTTACTGCACTTAAATGAATAAATTGTAAGATTGTCAACATCACGAAACTTGGAATATACGAGGCGTGCAATAAGTAATATCACTGACCCACTTCCCATAGAGGTAGAGTAATGGAACTTGGCACAGATATTAGTCTTTCTCTACATAGGAAGAACCCAGTGTTATGCATTTCTCCCATCGTTTGATGTAGCTCCGGAGACTATTTTTGTAAAAAAACCCAGGTTGGTCCTCCAACCCCGACGTGACTTCAGAAATAAAAGCTACATCATCTGGTAAATGCTTTCCTTTCAGAAACAACTTCATGGCTGGGAAGAGGTGAAATCAGAGGACGCAAGTTCAGGAGAATAGGGAGCATGGGGAAGGATTTCATAACCACACGCCTGTGATTTGCATCTGGCGCATGCGAGTTGTGGACCGGGGCGTTGTCCTGCTGAAGGAGATCACCTTTGCTGATCTTGCCCCGCCTCTTGATTTTGATAGCTTTCCTTGATTTCCTCAAAAGAGAAGCATAATAGGCTCCTGTAATTGTGGTACCTTTTTACCAGGAAATCTGTCATCACTACTCCGTCCTGGTCCCAGAAGACTTTGAGCATGACCTTGCCAGCGGAGGGCTGCACCATTGCCTTCTTTGGAGGTGGTGAGTCCAAGTGCTTCCACTGCATTGACTGGAATTTGGTCTCTGGGTCATAGTGGTGGACCCAGGTTTCATCCTGTGTAATCAGTCTTTTGAAAAACTTTGACTCATCTTCTTGGCACATCGCCAACTTCATCCTCGAGCACTCGGCGCGTTCTCGCTTCTGGAATGGCGTGAATAACCTTGGAATCCATCTGGCAGACACTTTATGTATATGGAAATGGTCATGAATGATAGTTTCCACAGACGCTGTACTAATCTTGACATCTTGGGCTATTTGGCGAAAAGTAATACGCCGATCTTCCAAAATGGCAGACTAAATTTGACGGACAGATGCCTCATCAATGGCAGAAGGGGGCGAGCAGATCTGGGAGCTGTTTCCAAAGACTTCCGGCCATGTTTTACAAGGTCATATGATGGAGTATTATCACCATACGTTTCTTTCATTTCATCAAAAGTCCCCTTTGGGGTGCGTCCTTTCAAATGTAAACACCAGATAACTGCTCGACATTTAACAGGCTCTATTTCACACCTGACGCAGTTCAAACACCTGTAAAACAGAAATTACAATTAGTTAAACTTTGCCACATGACCCGTAGATATATAAATCCTTGCACATGCAAAATCTCAGCGAGATCAGACTGCTGGAAGTGGGGCATGAGCATTACTTATTGCACGCCCCACGTAGATCTTCATCATTCATTTGTTAAATGCTCTGTAACTACATTGAGCTTCATGAATTATACGTTGCTATGAATATAAGGTGAAATATATTTGAAAAATAATATTTCCACAACAATATATATATATATATATGTATATATATATATATATATATATATATATATATATATATATATATTTAGACAAATATTATTGAATAGCACGTAATTATTCTGTTTTACAAATTTCCTTTTCATTTTCTCCAATCTCCGAATTGTCGCGAAGATTGACTCTCCACCTCTCTGACTCTAGCTCCATATCATAACATTTGAAGGGATATGGCTGCCACCATTCGGAATTTCGAAGAATTATGGTAGAAAATACAAGAGTATTGCACAGTGAGTGAAATGTAAATAGGCTAACAATACTCGAAGCATTGTACATTAAAACAAAGAATATAATATATGTAAAAATATAGTCCGCCCATCTAACTTGTAACAAATAAGGAAAAATGTATGTATAAGTAAATTAAAAAAACAATTTGCATTTATTTGTACAATATGCATTAGGATGATAGAAGTACTTCTGTCGAAAGCGCGATTATGGATCCAACATATACAATTTCGAGAAGAACACAAAAAAGACTATTCGGACATTGGAGAAGATAAAAAGGAAAATTGTAAAACAGAATAATTCCGTGCTATTCAATAATATTTGTCTAAATGAGAAAATGCTGCCTATATATATATATATATATATATATATATATATATATATATATATATATATATATATATATATATATATATTCATTGGGTTGTATTACAGGCTGATGTTTACGTGAAACCGTGCGTATCAATGGAGGATCATTCCAATGTTGATTTAATATATTACATGAAACATATTTCAAGGAAGATTGGATCTTGAATATTGATTTATTATTAAAATGAAACATTTTAGAAATTATTCACCTGGGAAAAGTTAGTTCTGAGACAACATACCAATTATAAATGACTCACTGAACACGAATTTCTGTTTTAGCCAGAGGTGGATAAGATCAAGGAAGCCATTTATCATTGAATATAGCCTACAAGTAAAATGTTTTATAAAATGAAAAAAAATATGCAGAGATTAAAAAAATGGAAGACATATGTTAATTAGGATGTAACCCAGATGTATAATAAACATGCCCCTGCCTACACTGGCCCAATTAAAATATAACAATTTAATAACGTATGCATCGTACAAAATAGCATTTAATTCTTAAATATATATGTTAAATAAATAATGTCAATTTTCATGTGTTTGCTCGAGTAGAAAATAAAACATCTAACTTTTCTTAACATAAAGAAAAGGAACATTTTGTGAATAATGCTTTAGGATCTGATGGTTGACGTATCCTATTTCCCAGCAATGCTGTATTCTTTCTTTGATGCTAAATGTAAAGTTCTGATAGAATTTGTTGAGAGATCTAGCATAAAAATAATAAGTAAAAGTGATACGTATTGTCGATATTGTTATATATATATATTCTTGTATTCGTTGTGTGTTTCTATTCACTTTCGGCATGTTGATCATTCTTTTGAGAGGCTTCCGTAATATTTCAGTAAGAAACATTGGAATCCACTTTCATTATCAGTAAATATAGCCTGCTTTCTCCTCAATAAAAAAATTGCATTCAATTTAATTCTTTTTAAAGTCCTTCGTGATATTACAGAAAAAAGTAAAAACAAACAAACAAACAAACAAAAACAAACAAATGCAATTTAAACTCTTCATATCTTATCAGCGTGTTTTGTGATAAAAGTTTTATTTCGAAATAAAACGTAGAAAACTGATTAATAAAGCAATGCTAGGACAAATTTAATCGATGTTAACTATTTTTTTAAATGTCTCTTAAAGGAAACTTACTCATTTCACGTTTCATTTTTTTTGTTAGGTCGATATATTTTAGAGGAGGTTCCTACAATTATAACAGTACTTAAATAATATACAAATTGTACGGAATAATACGATGCAAAGATAATAAATGTGAGGGGATAAATTATAAGGGATACAGTATAAAAAATAAGTTAATAAGAATGAGGAAAAGTAGATGGAAGGATCAGCGAATGAAAATACAAAGAGTTATAAAATAAAAAAATATATAAACAATATGAGAATTATAGATTAAGATTGAATAAGAAAGGTATAAGGAATACAAAGTGTTTATATATATGAGGGTAAAATAGATATAAAAATAAGTATAAAATATCTAAAAAAAAGATCCAAGTGAAAAAAGCGAACTAAAGTGAAAATGCAATAAGAAAAATTTAGAGTAGGAGAAAATTCTTGAAGACAGAGTAGCAGAAATGTTATGCAAAGTTTGGGATTACGTTATTCGCATGATAGTCAGGGATCTGAACCTTAGATCTATGCCCAAGGAAGGTTTATTATTAGTAGGTACAAAAGTATAGATAGAGAATTGCACCAGCAGTTAGATACCTACTGGATCGATAGAAGGATCCCACCATTTTTCCAGCGGCAAGAGATTTGATGTACGTGTTCCCTTTAAGATCGGAAGTAAAGGCCAAGCACAGAAGCTTGCCAAAACATGAGCCACCCCCAAGACGAGAGCCATCCATTTCAATTGATGCCAGATGGAGATCAGAATGTTGATGATGTAAAGATAGAAGCTTGTTTTAGATGCATTAAACGTAACCAGCCACTCCTTTTCCCATTGTACCACGTGCTGATGATGTAAGGATAGAAGCTTGGTTTTGAATGCATTAAAAGTGACCAGCCACATATTCCCCCATTATACCACACGCTTAAGATGAGAGGAGAGAGAATCGGAGAGAACTCTGTCGTTTACGGTCTTAGATGTGCTACCATAGATAGTAGTGTCATCAGCATAAATGTCTATGAATAATATAAGTATGTGATTTAGGAGATCATTAATGTAGATCAGGAAAAGAGTTGGGCCCAAGATAGACCCATGAGGGACTCCAGCATTAATACTGTGAGCTTCTGATTTTTGACCATCAACTACTACTCTTATGAACCTATCCGAGAGAAACGATTTAATAATTGAGAAGACATTTCTAGCTATACCATAGCTGGAGATCTTGTGAAGTAAACCTTTATACCATACCCTATCAAAGGCCTTTGATATGTCAAGAGCAATTACCCTAGAAACGTTGCCCCCGTCGAGAGATTCGCCAATCCTATGAGATATAACTGCAAGCACATCTTCTGTAGATCTAGCAGAACGGAAACCATATTGTGTGACACTAAGAAGGTTATTTTTGCTGTGATAGTTGATTACTTCTCTATCTAACACAGATTACAGCAACTTACTCATGACGCATAGGATACTTATTGGCCTGTACTGAGAGGGGGATGAGTGATCACCCGAATTCTTCAATACAGGGCATACTGATGAGATCTTCACGGGTGATGTGAAGCAATTATCCTTAATAAAATGTTTCAACAGTTTTCTAAGTATGGACGCTAGTTCTGGTTTAAGTTTTTTGAGTACTGTAATTGGAATACCGTCAGGGTCGGCTGGTTTACTGGAATCAAGGTTTTTGATTAGTTTGGCAACATCACGTACAGATGTTTGTGTATCACATAGCATGTTTTCTGATACAGGAGGAAATATTGAGGGTTGGCGGCCTTGGTCGCAAATAGTAGAATTAACTGCAACATGGAACGCAAAGGTAGATCTGATGTAAATGTACGGAAGCTATCCCACTCAGCCATAGTGTATCGATATACTGTACGATGGAGAGGTACGTCTGACGACTTATTACATTTCATTTTTATCTTAATTGATACAACAGAGTGGTCGGAGGATTCAAGAGGAGACAGAAAGGAAACTGAACATAGTTCAGGGCAAGTTGTGAAAAAAGGTCTAAGAGACATGCATACTTGCCGTCAGTGTCGGGCACACGAGTGGGTTCGTGAATTATCTGAGTGAGGTCATAAGCAATGGAGAAATCATGACAGAAACTCTCCTCATCATCGATCTTGTTTGAGTGGGTCAACTATCCCACATTGTGAACATCGAAGTCTCCACATACGTGAATGTTAGCTGAAGGATAAGTAAATAGGACGTGACCAATTTTCTCAGATATTCTTTTAAAGATAGTAACTCCGCTGTTGTGGGGGCGATAGAGAGTAAATGTAAATGCAGTAGTGTGAGCAAGTGACACCCGGAAGCACATATAGGGTAAGTTAGTATCTTCTCTGGAGATATCCCTACCACATGGAAAGCCGTCTTTAATATAGGCACGTATTCATTTCCTATGACGATCTTGGGGACCAGATTCGGAAGTTAAGTTATAGTATCCTTTAATTACTGAAAGGTTAGAACGTAGACTCCTGATGTTGGAGAAGGAGACATGGTAGTGGGGTTCTACATTGTAAGTTGTAAGTTGTAAGTTTATTTTTTTCGCTGTTTCCACTGGTTGAATACTATCCTCGCACATACCTGCACATTCCAGCATGAAAAAGACTAAATAAACTATACTAAAACATACCAAGTAATCCGACTTTAAACGTAGACCTCCCTTACTATAAGTTTTTTACTAGTGACAGAAGTTTATATTTTTACCTCTCAGAAATTGAAATCCAACTATAAAGAATCAAACGAGAACTGCTTTCTTTGCGAAACTTGCGTTGGACTGACTGTTTACCTAGATAAATTAACGATTAAAGGAACACGAACTTTACATTAAAATAGTACCCCAAGACTCTCATAAACATAGAGGATATGCCGACATACAGTATAGCTTTCGCAGGGAATGTTCATCTCTAGAAAGATTCCTAAATTGTCATATGTGTACTTTCGACCAGCACTTATAATACTACGTTCATGTTTTCCCCTCTACATTCTTCACAACAATGGCGCAAGTATCAGTGTAAGTATCTATGAGAAAATAGGCCATGTCCTGTCTGTTCGTCCCTCAACCACATTCACGTCTCTGAAGTATTGAATGTTCACAATATTGAATGGCTAGCCAGATGATTAGTGGTAGTTCTGTTATGATTTACCATTGTTTTGATTTTTTCTTGCAACTTACCTGGAAATGTGCTCATCAGTTTTTTCTGTTCCCACTGGGATGTTCTGGTGATCAGGTTGTCTTATTTCAGATAATACCAAAATATAATATGACCCTAGATACCTCACTTAATTGTACAGCATATCAATACATTATGATAGACTGGGATAGCACTCGAACATTTATATCTGATATCCATCTGCATTTCGCATTAAAACAAAACGTTTCATATAAAGAATCAAACCCGACTGATTAGTTAACTGTCCGCTTTCTACCATCAAGAACTTCTGAAAACGCCACCAACCGTAGTCAAGCCAGAATGGGCGCCGGCTTCTGCGCTCTGAAATACTGTTTCTATTGATTTTTTTACGAAATACGTATTCCGAAACAAAACTCATCACTGCAAATAACCACTGGAAAAGAGTAATAAAAGATGCTAATTCCAATAAGTCTAAACATCTGAACAGCGGCCTGGATTACACGTATTTTGGCGACTAACAAGGATGGTTCTGAATAGAGTTTTGTTTATTTAATAAACAATATGAATAGACCAGTTTATAATTTGAAACAATGTAAACATTTAAAAATTTTAATTTTAAACAACAGAAACAGAAATATTATTTGTTTTGCGAAAGGAATATTTTCACAGCATATTGATTAGGTTTATAACCTATTTGTATTTTAATTTATTTTAAAATATTTAAAGTACACACAAGTATTTTTTAAATATCTGTATCTCTCTCTCTCTCTCTCTCTCTCTCTCTCTATATATATATATATATATATATATATATATATATATATACATAAACGCAAATTACAATTGCATTAAAAAATAAAAACAAAGCATTTAATAATTGTTATTAATCCTGCGGACACAAACAAAATAATGTCGAAAAAGTCAAGTATATAAATTGAAAATAGCATCAACTACCCTTTCAAGCTCAAAAATACTTCCCTGCAATTGCCAGACTTGAACTGCTAATGACTCTCCTCTCTCCTCCTCTCTTGATCTCTTTTATGCCTTCCTCTCGCTCCCTCTTTCTCATTTTCTCTATCTCTCTGTCCCTTCCTATCTATATTTGTACACACACATACACACACACACACACACACACACATATATATATATATATATATATATATATATATATATATATATCTGTGTATATTTGCTTCCATAATATCTTGCATCATATATATATTAAACGCAGTACTATGTTAAGGAAATAAAGAAAAATACACTTGGTTTGTTTTAGGGTAAAGTAAATGCTGGTTGTAGTAAAGGCAGCCATATTTGTTAAAGCCCAGCGTGTTCGTTTATTTAAGAAGATGTGTATTCTTGAATAATCGATTTTTTTATTCGCAGCTAATGAGAATTGAATGAGGGAAACATTATTATATTAGTAACTGAAAAAAGGTTGTTACTAGTTTGTGTATGAGTTTCTGAGCCAATTACGAAGGTAAACAGGTCGGTATATGTATAATGTATATGTTATTTCCCGGTGCTGACTCGTAACGGTGTGAGGACTTTAGATTTAGAGGGGAAAAACAGCAACCACATCCTCTAAAGATGTTGCTGATCGTGATAATGTTTCGTCTATGATGTAATGTAAAATTTTATTGTAACGAATAAATGTGTATAAAACGGCGTTCTTAAGTTACATAAGATTATGCATAATAGTTTAGATATAATGAATTTGTATGGCGCATCTTTTATTGCTAATTTACACTAATTTTAATCCACAGGGGAATTACTGAAATCAAAGTGTTATAGTATAGGATAGTTTGAGTAAAATAAAAAAAAGCTTGCATCATGTAATGTAGAATAATTTTTTACGTAAGAAAAAAAAATTACGAAACAAAATATTTATACGTAACAAAATTGCATAGTTTACTTCAATACAACATTTTGTCTGTGTATAAAACATTTATAAACTCATTTGTTAAACACTTATTTTAACTAATGGCGAGTATTTCATTTTATGAAAATAATCTTAGAATGTACTAGATATTTTGCCAATATAATATTCACAAAGAAATAAACAAGAATATCGACATAAGTAATTTTAAAAGTGCCCCAATCTCGGAGTCGTTATCATTCCTATATTAACATCATTGGGGTTTTATTGTTTTAATACAATACTATAATATAATATTTTATATAAAGTACAATGCAGAATAAATAATCAAACATTGATACATGAATGCCTAATTTGCAACACTAATGTTAACCATTTATAAGGAGATAATTTCCAGTCTTATATATTTATTTTTTACTAAATACACGCAAGAGTTTTCCCGATATAAACAGTAATTACTGAAGTTCATAACTTACGCATTTCTGAACATAAATGAATATAGTAAAAACAGGTTAGTAAATGGAAGACTGCTTAAGAAACCAAATAGCAAAATAAATCTTAGGACTATATAGAATGTTCTGACCAATTATAAGCATGCATATAAAGGATATATGTTTTATAAATTAAAAAAGTTAAGAAGTATACGTAGTTTGGAGCCTGGACAAATGTTTAGCAAAGTCCTATAACATTTTGATTTAAAAGGTCTCTCTCAATTACGTCAATTACATATGTTTTAAACATGCTTCTTTCAATATATCTTTCTCCTACCATCTTCCCACTAAATTAATGATGAAATCGAGCCAATAAAACCAATCAGAAACTTATTTTAAACATATTTTTAATGCTTCGTTTTTCGAAATTTGAACGGTAACAATTAAACAGATAAATGTTTTAATAACTCGGCGTATAAATTTAGTCACTTGCAACTCCAAACAACCATATTGTATATTATTTATCTCATTCACCTATGAGTATTACTCAAGAGAAAAAAAGAATCAATATCTTTTCGGTAGTAAACGATATCTTATATTTTAATGGGAATCATTTTTACACCTAATTTAAACATTTTGAACTAAAGTAAGTAATCGAAGTCTGTTCTTACTCCGATTGTGTTTTTATATTGCACAGAAAACGATTTCATACAGCAAAATCTTATTATATTTCCCATGCTGTGGATTTTGCAAGACCCATTGTGAATATTCATTGATTGCTATCATCGGCTGAAACTCGATTCCAAATAATATGAGTGCCAGGAAAGATCTTCCAGTAATCAGGTTATCAGATTAATCATTTATTTCAGAGAACCCGTTGTGGTTCTTCTAGCTGAATAAAGCAACGCTTACTTCCTATAGTCGGTAATATTTTATCCATGTTAGTGAAAAGTGTGGCGTGTAGTTAGAAACCATCAATTTCAGCCTTTTATCTGTACAAATGTCCGATGCTAACTGCTATCTACTAATTTACTTACATCGTATTGTTCTACAGTTAATTAGTCGATGTCTGCCTGGTGACTCGTACCTAATAATCTGAACCCATTTACACAGTAAAGATTTGTAAAACTGACTGAATGAGATATAATTTGAAGCGAACCGATTGAGGTCGCCATTGTACAGATAGGAAATCCGGAAAGACAGGCGTATATTATCTAAAGTGGAAATTACTTCTTTCTTTGAAACTGTAGAAAGTCATGTGGATTGACGTGTCTTATATGTAACTGTCCTGTTTTAATGGACGGGGTCATTTATGACATAATAGAAGGTGCTTTTCAATCTCTTCCAGCTCTGTTATAATGGATAAAAGTGTCTCTTTTAATGGCATCATGTGACAATTTAGGGGAAATTAATCATACATGTAAATAATACATACGACATACTATTTAAAAATATATATTATGAAATATCAATCCATATATATGAATACATGCTTATTTTTGTTTCAATAAATTGAGTTATATAATAGAAATATATATATATATATAACACATTTTCTTTGATAAGTCGATATTTGTATGATAAAAACACAGAAAAGTTAACCAAGAATGTAATAATTTCTAATAAGATTAAAATTTTTCGTGAGATGTAACGACGCCACCTCTGTCTCCTTCCAAATCTATTAAAATTCAATAAAGACAAATATCGTTTAAACTGAGTGCGATATTACCGTAAATAAACGAAATCCATTTATATAAATATATATTTTTTTTATGATATAAAAATACTAAACGACGAATATGTTAGTGCAACATCTATTGTTAAATATATGGATAGATATTTTAATTTGAAATCATATGCTGTTTTGAACTAAATAGTTCGACTTGCTAAAGTTTTTTGCCTTTTTACAGCTATCTGCAAAACACATATTTTCGTATTAATGCAACTGCTCTTGTAGATTTTGTAACTTAACTATGGATGTTTTTGTATTAATATTTAATTTTAGAAACATAGGATGCCCACGTCTAATTAACTGATCTCATATTAAAATGTTTTATTTTTACTTTTTCTGATGCAAGAAGACATGGCTATATTTGAAATGATTTTTCATACACGAAAACGAGTTTGCACTACAAGGCGGAAACTTCCATCACAAAATATAATGTTTCTATTATAACGTAAACTATTTCTCAGCTTTATACCTCCAAAATCGATTTAAAGCTAATTCTTGTAATTTAAACGCTTTCATTTCTTTTATTCGCATACTTATTTTTATATATTATCACGAAGATACTATCAGGGAAGCTGAAGGGATGGTTCCCCAGCCACGCTCAGATATACTACTATTCTTACCCAGGTGTCCTCATAAGTCTTGTATATTTCAAGTATTTCTGCAGTGCCATAATTATTAGATGTTGTTAAATATTGCCACGGTGTTTCAGTTACTCGACATTTACCATCTTACAACAGAGCGCGCCCTTCATCATATTTTTATTTACTATTTCTTTCTTATTATACTTTGTTAGTTTACTGAATAAGCGATAACCTTATTGATATTAAGCTATTCAGGGAAGAAACAAAAGAAATCAATTTAGAGTTATTTACTGACTATAATATTATATTCACGTTCACTAAATTGAAATAGATATAACTGTATGAGTATCTTGTGTAGGAGACAAGGAGTCTCGTCGTGGGCGACGAAGCGTTTCACTGAAGAACCACGGCAACACACAGCGAACCAACAACCAATGACAGCCACGGCGCGAAGGTAACTAACAAAGCTCAGCTGACTGCACGAATAGAAACGGAACCCAACGGTCACTGTACTGATCGCCACGAACGTCAGAACCCGACTGCCTCGCACCTCCAATGGACCGATTTTTATTCCTCAAGATGGCCTAGCTAATTTGCATCCCCGCGAGATCTCGCGCGATCCTGTGAGATTCCGTCTCTAATAAAAGCAGGCAGGCGTCATCTTGAAACTCTTTCGTCCGCTGCCCCGACCACAGGATCAGCCACCACCCCACACGCCAGACACACACGGACCCTCTTGCGCCGAGGGCTACCGTTAGTCTCACAATAACGCATTTAATAAAACGAGTCATAAGTGAAATTGAGTTGAATAGAACAATCGTGTGTGCATATATGAATTAGAGTTAATAAAAATATACATTTGTTTCAATTTACTTAAGCAGAATGTATCAAATACGAACGGGACTCTTCCTAGTGCAAACACTTGACATCTATATGAGACACATGAATATTTATATTTTCTATTAAAGTTCTTTTTACATCTAAAACACTGAATTATTACAGAAATTGTGTAACCGATTTTCTTTTCCTCAATTGACCATTTAAATAGGATGCAGTACATCTGTTATGGGATTTCTTGGTTTTACTGGATTCAATGACAAAAATTCATCTAGCATGCGTAATATCCAGATCTGTGATGTTACTTGAGGTAACACTACTTTGAGAAGGGAACAATTCTTCGTAGGTTATCCGCAATGAGAAGATTTGATTTAAACCTCTAATATTCTGTAATTTTGAATATTTAGTCGGCGTTTACTTGAAGGGAAAAGTATCTTTATACCGGGCTGACATGATAACCCCCTTATGTAGACATGCCAATTATTGAGATGCTCTTTCTTTGTTATTATATAACACAGACATGCATTAATATTCATGCATAAAATACTCGCAAAAAGTACAATCAATAATTATAACCAAGTAATAAACTGCGTAAAATATTTATATATGTTTGAAATGTGAGAAATTGTGCGTGCTGATTTCCATGTCTTAGTAGGCAGCGCCCTTGCCACTAGAGAACTCACACAGGTATATGATATATGCCATTTTATATTACATCATATATTTTATTATATACTAAGCACAATACATGTTATATTATTTCATATAATAAATGTATCAACTTCGGATAACTTCGAAGTAGCCATTGCATTAAAGTTACGTTTTAGAGCTTTAAACTTTTGTTGGTAGGTATTATATGTAGTATTATTTTATATACTAAATGTATAAACTTGAGGTTGCTTCGAAGTAATCATTACATTCAGGTAAAGTTATTATTGCGCCAAACTTCTGTATGGTATTTTCATGAAGTAATTTTAGTATAATAATATATTTGCCTAAAATATAAATGTGTAGAAGTTCTTCTAAATAATATCCTTTATAGATTTTCTGTAAAAGAGAAATCTTATTAAACAAAATATATTCTTTCATAAAAAGAAAATTATAGTTTCACACGATTTCGACATGTAAAATAATAATAATCGATACCAAAACGGTTACATATGTGTCAGTTTATAACTATGGTCCTTGTGTTTTGTGCTTATACCGTTTTTTTCCTTTCGTTGTTATATGCCAATTGCTGTTTTCCTAGTATTTTAATTCCTTTTATTGATGCCATTGCTCGGACTAAACTATCGCGATTCAATCAAATAATTTTTTCTTTTCAACTAAAGACATCTGACATCTGCCATTTCTGATATATCTTGCTTAATGCATTTTAAACTCCACATGCAGACAGTAGTGTACAAGAACGTACACAGACATTCTCCAAAAATACTTAGTTAAATGTGTCTACATACGCAATCATTTATATATATATATATATATATATATATATATATACATACATATATACATTTATACATTTATACTTAAATACATGTATAAATTTATATAGAGAATCTATAGATTGCTATTTATATATCTCCATAATTTTCATTTTAAAGTAAAATATATACATGTATATATATATATATATGTATATGCTATACATTGAAATATTTTCTATTTTAATGTGAAATAATATTGATATACGTAATAATATTTAACGCCATGACATTGGGTCTACGAATACGCGACATCAACCTCTATGCAAAAGGGCACATGCCGACAATCGTTAAACCTCAGTCTGCATAGCGACCAGGATACTTGTAGCAATGTATTCGGGTAAAACCCAATTCAGTCAGTCGACTGGTAACGTTATGTCCTAGTCCTAGAAGTTCATCCTCAATGATAATATTTGATGGGATTCTTCAAAAATGAAAACCTTATTTTTCCTTTTTTTTTAGTTTTCAATTAAAATAGATACATAACAGAAAATCAATTATGACAATTGTAATGGTTTTATGAGAGTAATGCTTCCGTAGCAATGCTATACAGACTACATCAGGTTCACTTAACAGCACTAAAGGTTCTCGTCAATATGTTTGAGACTTTAGCAGCAGACAGAGAGACTTGGCGCTCAACATGTAATGATTGAATTAGCTTCTTGAATAACATTAATGAACCAGAAGCTACGGAGCGTCACACACTAAAACGAGCAGCGGCCACGTACTATCATGACCTAAATCCTTTCTTTCTGTGCTCTATCTGTGCAAAGTCGTGTAGATCACGCATCGGGCTTGGCAACGGATTCACAGACTCAACAAAAATAAAAATAAAAATAACTGATGAAAAAGACGTCGTATTCCAACGTGGATGGATTACTATAACTAACTAACTTACTAACTAACTAACTAAGCTTCTGTATCTCAGTAGATACATTTTCTAGAAGTAATGTTCTCATTTGCACTGTGAAACTCAGTTCTCGAGCAAGGTATTCTTTGTTATACAAGATACTTACATTATAAGAATTTGCATAATTAGACTAACAATGGAACTATATATAGCTTGAAAATTGTCGGAATATTTTTCTTGCGTGGGTGTGGGTATTCTAAAATAGTATTATTTGTTAAATGCTACATCGTCAGGGAGTAGTTTTCAAAAAGTAATGTTTTCGAATATACGTGTATCTAAAAGCAATGTATTCTAAAAATAAACATAAATTTTCATGAATATAGAATTATATTTGATAACTTTATCCGGCATTTAATGCATTTAAAAACACACAGATTGTTGATATGTGTACAGAAAATCATACAAAATCCAAGTGATATAAACATAAGATATAAATTCTTTCATAGATACTTTCTAATACGTCGTTTTGCAAATAGTAATTTACTTGAAATGAATGTACATAGATAATGGAATTACATCCGTTTCAGATTATCTTTTAGATATAACGCACGGATATTGTCTACTTGCGGATATAACTTGCTAAGAATGATTCGTTCCATCTTCATCTGTACTCTAGTTTAATCTCTATTGGAGCAGATGCAGATTTTTACGTCTAATATTCAAATAGAGCAACATAAATGAACATCCACTTTCATTTCATGCCACCCAATGTACAGCAGATTCACATGAAAAATATAATTCCTAATGATATTTAAGCACCACATCAGAAAGCGTAGTATATATATATATATATATATATATATATATATATATATATATATATATATATATATATATATATATATATATATATATATATATATTAAACTAATCTACTGCTTTCGGAGGAATGGATCACCAAGATTAAGAACGTGTAGCCATATTATTGATGAAATTTATAAAGTTTTATCTATAGATAGGACATTTCGCTTCCCAGTGATTAATTCTTTTTCCACAAATGCTATTGAGTCTAGTAGTGTCTGAAATATTTGTCCATGGCACAGTTATCTTCCCTTGTATGTCAATTATCGACCAGGTGAATTGGCCGGTAAGCTTCTACTATGCGGACTAACCTTAACTGGTGTCACTAAGGTGAAACAGTAATGGAAATCAAACAGAGTTATAACAGAAATGTTGGGTCTCATTTGTTTAGCTGGGATTTACTCTTTTATAACGACACCTCATTGTATAGAATTAAATAAATCCAGTTGGTTTATCAATTCTTTTGTAGATAGTTTCTGAGCCTAAAAGAAATATTTCTGTCTCCTATGTATAATGTTTGTATGGCGCATTCTTGAGTATATTACTCAACTAACATAAATCTATCTCATCTTCAAAATGATATTGTAGACTTTGGGCGTGTCCAAAGGTTGGCTACCTTCATGATGACAGAACTTTAGACGTCTATTTACAAAAAAATGATGCAAATATTAAATATTTTCTTAGTAAGCATCTGTGAATGATGTACCAACGGTGCATCTGTATTGATAAAATAAATACAGGTTTATATGTTGTGATGATATGAATTGAAAGTAGCTTTCTAGAAATGTTCAACCTACGTGCTTACATGATTTGTTGCGCTTTAATATATTTCAAATACACTGGATTTATTTTGATTATCATTGAAAAAACTTCAAAAAAATTCTACATTTATTTTATTTTATTCATGAATTAAATATTAGGGGTAAAATAGGGACACAAAATCCTTGTAGGTTTGACGCTTTGAGCATCAATCAATAATAATTGATTGCAGACGAAAGCGTGAAGATCAAAGAGACCAAAAACCGAACAAATATGTGGAACATACCAAAGATCTTGAAAAATATGGCGCCTGAATAAAATCGATGTAAAACCAATAATTGTAAGAACACTAGGTACAGTCTCCAAACACTCGGAAAAAAAACCTAAGAGAAACCTGATTTGACGAGAAGACTGGCATTAAACAATGGACGGTAAACTAGGATAGAAAGCATTAACCAGGTCTAATCTGAATAAGTGCCAAATCAACTAGGACCTTATGAAGGCTTATTGCCACTAACATTCAAGTAAAGAACAGTGACCGATATCACAAGAAATCAATGGTAAACGGTTGTTTCGATGAAGCAAATTAATTTGCAATGGTATTGAAAAAAGTATGTAGTTTCTGAAATTTGGAGAGGCTTTTTTTAACTCAGACTCCAAAGAACACCACAAGCTGTTCTCAAAGACAATTATTTGATGATGACTTGTGAGAAAACCCTTAGTGAGTAAATAATAATAATCACACGAGACAATAATTATTATTTTTTACTGTTTGAATGTTATCTGCAACTGATTATGCGCATTTGATCTACAACTAATTTAGGGTATTGTTGCATTGCTGAACCAGAGATTCTCCAAGTTCAGTGTTTTTTGCTAAGTTGATTTGAAAAGAATCAAATCTTGTGACAAAAGCAATTACATTTTTGTAGCTTTATCAGATGATTTTTATCAACCTATATCATCTTAAATATGTTTTTTTTTAAACAGGAACATATTTTCCCAAAAACATATATTGATTACCTGATAAAAACATCGATGACTGTAAACTAAATGGTGGGCATTAATAAAAGTAAGTTCCTGTAGGGTGTGTGTTGCTTCACTATTGTTAAAACTTTCGAGTTTGAATTTTCGTTTCTTCGAACTCTTGGAATGCTCGGCAGCAGAGAATTCAGTCTTCGTGTTCCAACAACAGTCAGTGACAAATTTCTGTGTGTGCATATATGTATGGAAATGGCAATCATTTTTTGTATAAAGCATTATTGCATATTAATGTCGTTCCAGTTGGCTAATGTGTGGGATTATGGCTATTGACTCGGTGGTTTTAATTCAGTCCAGACCTTAGATAGGTGCTGATTGAACTATACTAATGAGCAGTGATGCAGAAAACAGTCTGTTTGTCGATAACCAGATAATTCCCCCCGACTTTCTCGGCTCGAGCACTTGTGGTAATTGATTTCGCCTGCTACAGCTTTAGGTCAATAAAACACTTGTAAATAAACAAATGGAGCACTGTGTGAGTTGCAGTCACTGTTGGCATAACGTTTGTTAAATATCATTACCGACAGCACCTCTTCCAGTGGCTTTAAGGATAGAATTACTGACTATAATATGAGACGTCGTTGGTTCGATGCTAGGTTTGGGATGTGTCATGATCTAGCTATACTGAAGAACTTTGATACAGCGAAACTATAAGTATAGGGATGAGTGTATATATATATATATGTATGCGTGTGTGTGTGCGTGTGTGTATTGTGTATTCGTAGGTATAAATTTATGCATGTGTGTTTAAATGAGTATGCTGTTTTGCATTGGCTTAATATGCTCACTACCTCCGACACCAACACTTACATGCATTAATGTGATTCAAAAATATATAATTCATATTTATTGTCTTAAAAATACAGAAAAAATAAATGCTAATTAAAATTCATATCTCCGGAATAAGATTTAAAATTCTATCACTTTCGCTCAGTGTAGTTATACCCATTCATACGCAATGTTCCATTTTAATTTGTTAGTCGCTGGAACAATCATCGTGAAAAAACAGTTATTGCTTTAGACATATTTGAACTTATGTTTTCAAAATCTCTTTTGATTTTGCCGCTTATAAATAATTATTGCTTCATGCGCTTAGTTTGTTCTATACTTTTCTTCTGAGATATTTAAGCATGTTTCTTTGAAATCGACATCATTCTATTGTAACTGATTTTTAATTTAAAACATGATGAGTATTGTATTTAATATATATATACATATATATATATATATATATATATATATATATATATATAGATAGATACATACATACACATATATATGCACATATTTATGTTTGTGTGTGCGCATGTGTTGATAAATATATTCAAAATAATCAGGTTTACCCACTAATTCCCGTCATATCACTGAAGTAAGGTTCAGACTGACTAGTACCATATTTGGGAGTTCTAGACGCTGTATATACTCTCTGCTGATCTTGCTATTCTTTCCAGTCGCCCTTAATCACCACTTGCCACTGACATTTAACAAAGCCGACACCAGATATGTGCGGTTTGTGATTCCTTAACTCTTACCTTAAAATTCCACGCTCAGTCATCCTTACAGTGGGTACCCATAGTATTTAAATATTGAAGGAAGTGAACATAATTTTCAAATATATATACCGGGTATAATCCAGTATTGAATGGCAATTGAAGTCATGTATTTAAACATTCTGTTTATGGTTCAACATACATAATCACTAGAAGAAGATACATACAATAAAGCAGGTTTATTTTAAAGAGCAGCTCAATTTTTTAAAATACGTTCTCATTAGTATTAGTGCCCGTTTGAAGTTTTGTTGATCTGACATTGATATTTGATTGATTTTGCAATGCAAACTGTAATCGAACTTTGAGAAATTACTGCACGGGATATGATTAATCTTCCAAATCATGGTGTGCTCTATATTTTGTTGATCCTTCCGGACTTTTGATTTTAATAGTATGACAAATCCAATATATTATAGAATACGCTCCATGAGATGGAGGGTGGACAGTCATGTGGTCTGTCACAGTGGATTAAATCATTCCTCCTTAAAAAAGGTAATTCCTCTAATGTCTATATAAAGTGGTCGGGACATTATATGGAGAAATAGAGCTAAACAATCAATCAACGTATGCAATGCAATGTCTCCATTCAGTCTAAATAGACAATGCACACCCATGCATGAGTAGTTGCGCTTGTAATTTTGACTCAGGGATTGCGCAATCCTAAATAACACATCTCCTGAATCGGTACTGCTTGTGTCCTGTGGCAAGGAGAGACTTAACACGTACTGAAAACAATGCCAAAATAAGCAGAGAGAACACACATGCTTTAGAATTACTAAATGGTCACACATTTTAGTACTGACTAGAGTCAATGTTGTTTAACTTCAGTGGATATACTTGAAGAATTTTGCCAACGTTATTATTCCGTATATCAGCGTATACATTAGAACGAAAAGAAATAGATAAGATAAAAAAAAATCTACGAGTAAATCCGCAACAATCATATTTGATCATCAAAATGTTTTTCTCATAAATATGAATGTTTTACGTACAATATGCAACATTTTTCTGGTAGAAATATATCCAGTATAAAGTGCATATGCATTTCTTGCATTGAATAAAAATAAACAATAAAATACGCATATCAAAGGATCTATTTAAATATATAGGTAGAAGAATAAAATTAGAAAACTTAATTATCTTGGAAATTGAAATATCGTACACGTGAAATCCAGTGATTCTTACTAATACCACATTAATGTTTTACTTAATAAAAGACGAACATAATGTGAAGCAATATGCTTAATTTAAAACATCTTCGAAGATACCTGATTTCCAGATATTTGCGAAAATTTAATTTGTATTAACGAGACTATTTTGTCATTTCTTAACTAAATATTTACTCAATTCGTTAAAACTATTATTGAACATATGTGTATGTTTCACTTTTTTATGAGGGAATTTTCGTTATTTCCGGATGCTTTTTTTTCATGAGGCAATATCCTTTACTTTCGAAGTCATCATTTTTGTCGGATAAACACGTATAATATATATATATATATATATATATATATATATATATATATATATATATATATATATAATGCATGAAAATGCGGAATTGAGAAGATTCTTATTGCGGAATTTTTAAATTGGATTTCAAATGATGCATTTTCAAAAAAGTTTACGTTATAATGCCTTTACTACATAAAGCATTTTAAAGAGCATTTTCTGCTCTATCTATCTAATAGGTTGATTTCCAATTGTTTTAAAACAATTTTCTTATCTTTTCAAAACGTTCAATACAAGTTGGAAAAAAAGCAAATTCCCACAATTTTCTTATTTCATTTCTATCTAGGCTGAAGACTTACAAAAAAGCTCCCAATGTCAATGAATCGTTTGACCCAGGAACCATATGTGACGCCCACCACAACGATTGTTTCATAAATCTCGTGCTGGTGACGAGAGTCTTGAAAATCGCAATCTTGAAGAGGGCGATAGTCGGTTATCGGTGTTGGCACAATCAATTAAGAGTCTTAGTTTAAGATAATCCAAGCACAACTGTTCGAGAATATGCTTCTGCACTAGACGTTATGTATACGACGTTTTTTAAAATTTTCGTGTGTCTCACGAATTAAACGAACACCAAATGAAACCCACTTATACAGTCTAATCTTCCCTTATTTTAGGCAACAAGAATGGCCCGTTTCTCGACCCGGTTGTTACTTGTGATGAAAAGTGGGGTCTTTACGACAACTGGCGACACTTCCCGAAATTAAAGTTGCACTAAAACAGTTCAGGCTGACTGTTTAGTGATCTGTGACCGGTCTCATCCATCAGTTTTTTTCTAATACAGGCGAAACTATTACGACGGTGAAGTACTGTCAACAAATGGATGAAATACAAAAGTAGCTTCGGCAAGAACACCCAGCATTAGACAACAGAAACGTTCCAATTCTTTTCCACAACAATGCACGACCGGACGTTGCTTAACTGGCCCTAAAAAGATGAACAGATTGGGCTACGAAACTCTGCTTCATCCGATATACGTTGAAGACCTCTTACCAACCGACTACGTCTTTTGAAGCATTTCGACAACTTTCTACGTGAGAAATGCTTCAAAAACCTAAGCGATATATAAACGCTTTTAGTGACTTTATCAGAACGCAAGATTTTCCCGTTACTGGCATAAATACATTTGTTTTGCATTGGCAAATATGTGTTTATTTTGATGGTGATTTTTCCGATAAATAAACACATGTCAATAGTTTTCCATCTGAATTTAAATGTTGCAAACCGCAAATACTTTCTTGTCAATCTGATGTAATCTATGGTAGCTATATGCAGTTATCTAATATTAATATTAATGGGTCAATTTCCATTATTTCGGAAAGTAGCGAGTAAAGTTCACTCGATGATAGCTACCTGACATATTACTGTAATTTTATATAACATATCTTTATATATCAATCAGGTTTTTTGCTAATTTTCGAATAATGTGTGCATAACTATACTGTACTATACTTTATACTTTCATAAATATAAAATATATTTTTGAATGTGACTCCGCCGATGGTAGATGGAGTACGCTTTCCACGTGTGCCTAGAGAACCATATGCTGCGTTGACAGGATTCAACACTGGCATCGAAACATAGTCGACGATATTCTTGTCTCCTGCTCGCGTCCTCTTTTCCATCGAATATACTTTGCGAAGCTTTCTCTGCTCTTTTGTTATTTTCATGACGTGTGCTCAATTAATTATCAAATAATGCCCGGCCAGGCAAAATATTCGCAATACTTATCAATTACAATCCCTGTCGAGGATTCTTCTTACCTTTCCCATTTGTGCCTAAAACTAAAAAAAAAAAAGTTCCAATGAACCGAGGTTCTTTCCAAGAAAGACGAACGTCTTTCCACATTGTTTTAACCTTGTTTAATATAACATGGTAGATTTCAAATCCAATGTAAACAAATCCTTATTGAGCGGTCTTGTTAAATAATCAAATTATACCAGTTGTTAGCACTACGGATCATTACGATGTTGTCTGACTGCCTGCCCGTCACTTATTTACAAGCTAGTTTTTTTCATAAATGAAAATATTTATATGTCTTTTTATTTAAAACATATTCATCTTTCACATTGAACAAAACATTTAAAAAGTACGTTTTACTTTAATGCATATAAGCTGTAATGATATAAGTAAAACTATACCTGTATCATGCGAGTAAATTTTGTAACTACATACACTGCTCCTGGGTTAAAACAATTTGGGAACAATCGTGAACGTTTAATGGGTATTGCTAGTATAATACTATCATTGCAAAAAACATTACAGTAAAAAGCGATCATGTATTATAATTATATTTACTTTCCTTTTATATGTTGACCTAAGCTTTTTAAATTCTCGTTTATCATTCCTGTTATATTTCCTCCAGAGTTAAATGCTTATCTTTACTTGAACTAATCTGTTGCAGGGCAAATTCCCCATGGCAAGATGGAAGCATTAATGCTAAGAAGTTGCTATGCCGCAGTCTTTATTTTTATTGATTTGAATCTGATGTTTTTCTCAAAGACAAAGATTGTAATATCTTTAGATTGCGGACGTTTCTAAGTAATTCGTTTTAATAGAACTAATTTTAAGCATGGTTCTTTTTCGAAGCAGTCTGTAAATGCAACTTCATTACTCTAGTAACATATAGTTATGCCCTACATAAGTTGGCCACATATATATGTGAAATACATTTTCTTGAAATAAGTGAGCATATCTTTGAACCATCTGGATAGTGCTACTAAGATGAACGTTTGCTGTCATGCCAGAGTATAGAAACTGACTATAAAATAAAGTAGGCAACACGGTTTTCTCTTTTGGTGTCTTTCTCTTATTAATTGTTATTTTCACGTGTGCTAAACTTAGTTTCCTTTTCGGCACCATTTCCTACAAAACATCCGCACCCAAATCTCATCTTATTACAACAATTTATCAGTTGACTACAATATGGCCATTTTAAAGTCCAATATAAACAAAATATTGTTGAGCCACTCACAAATACCAACTATCACGATGTTGCTTAACCGTATATATATATAAAATAATTGTTAAAAATAAACATAGCATCAACACTTCTAAATAAATTGATTCAATAGCATTTACATCAAGTATTGTTTATTATACACCTCTTATTGTATAAATGCACTTAGAAGTGTTAAATTTATGCAAGTTTATCTTTGGTTATTTTATTCTTACCATTATTTTCCATTCATGCAATAGATTTACGTGCGGCAGAAAGTTAGGAGAAAACGAACATGTGTCACAATAAAATACATCTTATGAATCTTGTTCTGTTTTAAAGTGAACATTCAAATTAATAAGCAACTCATTCAATGCTAAACTGAAATATTCACTCGTTACATAACATGTCAGAAACAAGTGCTATATTCTGGCTTATGTATGAGTCGTAATGTAAATATTAAATTGTTGTAGACTCTTGAGAATTATGTATGTTATTGCTATATATGTTATGAGATGACTGGCACATTTTTCTGATTAAAACAGATACAGCGAGGATTTGAATACATCCAACAAAATTGCATTGTCAAAATATCAAAAGGGCAATCTAGACGTTGGCACATTAGGAAACGATCTGTACTAAAATTCGGATTTAAACTTAGAAAACGTCTACGGAAACGTATAGAATACTTCCGACTGCTTTTGCACTATCTTGCATGAATAGTGTATCAGTTATTGAGTAACATAACAGACTCATGGTAGATAGGGAGTCTGTGAGGGATTATGAAGAGTGTGGTAGTTCATAGAAGTCAAAACGTCGCGAGGAAAGTGAGCTTTTTTCTAATGTGCTGAAAATCTATTTACGCTTGAAAGTATCCTGTATCTCTTCAAGACCACTATTCGCCCATATGTGGAGTATTGTTGTTATATTCGGGCTGGCCCATCTGCTACTAGTCTTTCACTCTTGGACGGGGTTCAAAAGAGAGTCGCCAACCTGATATATCCTACATTGTCATCAAAGCTTCAACCTTTTTGCCATCGACGAAATGTTGCATCCCTCTGCCTGTTTTACAAGTATTTTTACGGTGAATGCCCTACAAACTACAAACCTTTCTATCTCGCCGACGTAAATACCCATGACAAACCGGCAAGTAGCAAAATTCCACCCCTTCACAGTAGTGCACTCTAGAAGTAAGAAAATCTACTCTAATAGGTGCTTCTCAGAATTGCTAGACTTTGAAGCTTCCTTCAGATTACTACTTTCCCAACTCTACTGACATACAGAAGTTCAGGTGTATTGTGAGCAGACGTCTTGCTGCTCAACTCCCTACATAGTATCCCTCCAACTTATTTCTCTGATAGCAGCCCCACTTCATCAAAGTGGCACTGTATCTCCCTTGTGGTGAAAATAGAATAAACACATCAGAGTTGATTGGCAAACTAAAAAAAAATCATGGATAAGGACCGTCATGTGTCTATCGGAACAAAAAGTGTACAGTTTGAGGTCAGTGTGGGTTCTGTACTCGCAATTATTCGCGAGGAAATAAAGATGCGGAAGATTTGCAGGAAGTGTGCCCCAAGTGTTCTCGGAGAAAATTAGAAAGAAGACGTCATGATTGCAGGAAAATGGTCGAACTGATCAATTCACACCCTGCAGTTCTTCCTGCTCTGTCGACTTGATATAAAAGCTATATCTACTTCTATGACCCTGAGAACAATTGACAGGCTTCCCAGCGAAACTATGTTGACTCTCTCAAACCTAAGAAGACCAGACATAGTAAATCCATCTAGAAAATCTTATTAGTCCTTTTTAAAACAACACGGAAATGGTTTACATGCACTGAGTTCGCAGTGGACAGATAGCCAACAAGGAATACTATGTTGAGGTTGAAAGGGAATTTCATGAAACATTCCGCCAGAAGAGACCCGTTTAAATTGAGTCGGTAGCATTTCCACCAGGAGTAATCCCTAGACTACAAGTCTATGCTGGTCACAGACTATTTGACTAAGATGGGCATCAAACAGTTCATCACTCTCCCTATAGTCCAGACTTGCTTACTGTGATTTTTGATTATTCTTTAAACACACGGAAAATCTTAGAGACTCGTTATGAGACAATTGCGGTGGTGAAAAGGTCATTAATAGGTTAACACAAGAAGACTTCCATGGGACCTTCCAGAAGTTGTTGGAATGGTTCAATTACTATAGTTAAGCTGGAGGATGTTACTTCACAGAAAACGAAAGTTTAATTTGTATAGTACCACACAACTCCACCGTTTTAATTATACCATTCCATATTTTGTCGTTTTCAAAGTTTTGTATTTTAAAGTTAAAACACATTGCGCCTTATTTAATGAGCCATCCGTGTATATATATATAGAGAGAGAGAGAAAGAGAGAGATAGAGAGATAGATAGAGAGAGAGAATTATACATGGATTCTAAAGAGTTTATTTTAATGTACTAGTAAATGTATTAATACAATTAAAAGAAAACTGCTGTAGATATATAATAAGCTCGATAGGTATAGATATCCTAGAGCTATTTAAATATTGAGAAAACCTATTCATGATTTTGAATTAAAATCGGTTTCAATAGGAAAACAAAAAATCAATAGATTGTTCGATCGTTTAGGAAACGATGTTTTTTATTGAAATAGACAATATGTCTTGAACAATAATTTGATGAAAGATTTTCTTGAAAAAAAGTCTCCTCATCAGGAAAAATAGGGGGGGCGGAGTTAAAGATACCAAAATAGAATGTAGTAAAGCAGATATTCCTTCTTTCAAAGCTGGTCATTATTCCAGTGCATCTATTCTTTGACATGCTGTTAAATCTGAAGTTAGAGGTGAAAGCAATATTCAAAATTTATTTTATATATATATATATATATATATATATATATATATTAATTATTATAGTAAAAAAATAATTATATATATATATATATTAATTATTATAGTAAAAAAATAATTATATATATATATATATATATATATATATATATATATATATAAATGGCATATTGCTTTTACCGCTCCCCTTTTTTTATAGTAATGTAATGTACATATGCTGGCTCCTTCTGTCTTCCTTATGTCCTTCGTTTCTCCTTTTTTCCTCTTTTTTATCCTTTTATTTTTCTTTTATTCTTTCTATCATCTTCCTCCTTTTTTCTTTTTTTTCAACTGCTACTTTCTTTTTCGTTTTATCACTTTTTATCTTTCTCTTTTATCTTCCAACCATGTGTCATCATCCTTCTCCACATCGCCTTCTATTTTTAAGTCTAAAATTTCACATAATATCACCCCTCCCACTTCAAGTTGACTATTTAATATTTTATTTCGTAAAAACAAAAATGTTTCACTTATTTCATTTAAGAACCAGATTCTTTGTACTAGGAGATACACTTTATTTTAGTCGCCTAACGAGGTACTTTTAGTTTCTTTAATGAACCAATTGCTCCCAACATTGGCATGTTTAATGTAACGACTATGTAATATTTGTCTACATAAAAAATGATATATATATATATATATATATATATATGAATACATATATATATATTCATACACACACACACATATATATATATGCATGTATATATATATATATATATATATATATATATATATATATATAGGGAGAGAGATAAGTTTATACATATTTACGTATCACGTGTATTTTCTGTTTTTCAGGCATTCTTAAACAACTGCATTTAAGCGTCGGTTATTTTTGCCTATACTTTATAAAAATTAAGAAACGTTTAGTTTCGTTTTCCTTTCTTATTCCTTTATGTTGATTAAACTCTTATAATTTTGTTGTAACGTCCTAATTTTATGTTATGGACTCCTTACTTACCTGAAATTCTAATGCTTATGAGAATTCAAAACGAGCATATATATATATATATATATATATATATATATATGTATATGTATATATATACATATATACCCATTTATATATATATATACACACACATTTATATATATATATACATATACATATATATGTGTGTGTTTGTATGTTTGTGCGCGTACACCCACCCATATAGACACACATACACACATATCTGTATGAATAGTAAACTGGGAATATTAGCAATTCTATTTCATCTTGATAGAACATTTTTATACGAAAGAATTCAAATAAACTGTTAAGAAATATATATCATTTATTAAATTAATAAATGTAAAAAAAAAACAGAATTTAAATATAGTCTTTCCTTACTCTATGGAGATTCGAAAATGTATCTCTCATTTTAAGAGGAAATAAATAACAGAAATGTAAGAAGAAACATAGAAAAAAGATTTAGAATTGTGATTGTAAACAATGATTGCAAGAATGTAAAAATGATAGATTCCACAAACAGCACAAACAGATCCCGGCAATCTATTTAGCTGAATTAAATTCGTGAAAAGCGAAGTGCCTATTTTAATGTGTATTTTATATTCTACTCATCTATTCTTATTCTTATAGGAGAAACACAGAATTGTACATAGAATGAAATTAAGGCTCGTAAAAATAAGCAACTTCAAAGTAAAATTCAAGGGGTGTGTTGGCAAATTTAATAGCCGCCACTCATACATAAGACATTGAGAATATTGGGATCAGTCAAACCTCAATTTTAAAGAAAGTTTAATTTTAACATTTTGCCTATAATAAATGTCACACAAATGATATCTTGCGTTGTTTCAAAATACTAATATATATTCCATCAAAGTCGAACCTGCATTTTACGAATACGTGGAGGGATTTGAAATTAATTTGTTACTTAATGATTATTCATCCACAAGTATATTTACGCTTATTCTTTCCTAACAGGAAGTTATTCTTTGTAGAATGCCTTTCTCTTACTTGATTAATTTGATAATACTGTGCGTTCCTCACTTTCGCCTGTTGCCTTCAGACCTGTACCATTATCATTTTTTACACGTAAATAAACAATGCTTTAAACAATTGGGCTCTAAGTAGGATGCCCCACCAGTACGAAAGGGTAAATGTGGCATTATGGTGAAAGAAGATACTAGCTAAGAGAAACTTGTGTTTAGTTCTGGAGTGACAAGAATGACCAACGACCCCCATTTTACCAGTTTTTGAGTTGGCCTTGTGCCTAAGTTTTTTGTTCAGTAGAACTTGCAGTGTAATTTTAGCCCAAATAAAATATTTAACATCTGAAAGTGCAGTATCTGTTCCGATGCTACTCTTAAGGTAATGTGTCTCAGTTAATGAAGGGGGACCCCGATATATTGAGGCAATTGTTATTTTGGATCCCAAACAAAGTGCCCCCTGTACCTTTTTCGGGGAGCTGATTAAAACCCACATTAAAACGACTTTGTGTCACAATTTCCTTTCGCGAGGAAGCAAATACATACTAATAAACTGAATTTGTCGCATTTTATAAAGAAATCTGTATAAATATTGATAAATAATGGTATTATGTAAGCAATCAGTTATGAATCTGTTTTTAACAAATAACCAATCCTGCCTATGAAATGATTTTTAAAATCATCAAATTCGTCAATAAAATTCCACAATTAAGGACACTGTTCTGTTTTGTATACTGTTCTGTTTTAAAGTATAAAAATATTACAATACTTATTTTAAGCAAGTATACAGCGCAATATAACACTTGTTGCAAAAAAAAAAAAAAAAAAAAAACAGTTATTAAGTTAATCTTCTTTAAACCGAATATTATCACTGGTTGTCGATGAATTTTTGATTATTTATGTGTAAATTACACATAATGAGAAATTATACTTTGCCTTATAGTTAAACGGAAGTTCCGTTATCTATTATCTTGTTCACAAGCTGGACGCTTCGATATTAATTGGATGAAAAGGCACGAAAAACATTCATTACAGATAATGCAGTTTAAACAGTCTATTCAGTGATAAGTGGTTGGCTCCTTCATCTTTCTAATCTCATTCTGAATCTTTTACTGAAATTTAAATTAATCGGTGAATATTACCATAAATCTATAAATGCTAAAAACGATTATTTTACCTTCATAACTCTATAAGAGCTTTTAGATCATGAGATCGCGACCGATGGAAAGTTTAAATCAGCATTTTCTTTCGTTAACCGTACAGATTCGTATCGTATAAATTGCTTGTGATTACATAGTATTAAATGCCTCTAGTATAAAACCTGTCAATAGTAAAACGTATTCTTGTTAAGCGTATTTCTTACCGTAGACACGCCATTTAACAAAGTATGAGAAACATGTAATGCCGTCTTCACGCATTCGAGTCACTCTGTCAGGCGCATCTGCGAATATCAGATGGTATCAAAACTAGTTGAATCTGCTAAGTCATTAGTAGGGCTATGGCAAGGGAATATTCTTTTTATTATTTTGACTCTCGCGCATATATCAGCAAATATCTTATTTGTCTTTAGTTAGACGGATGTGGTTCTCAATTGATTAACTGTGTTTAATTGTGTCGGATATATACTCGAGAGTCAAAACAATGAAAAGAATATTCTTTTGTCATAGCCGTAGTAATTAGAGTGTAGAAATACATCTTACTTTGGAAAAATATCTTATTTCATTATTTTATTCAATCACCGATTGCATGAAAATCTTATCCTCGTTCTTTATCATTAGACTAGCCTGAGTGTCCGGAGTTCCCAGGTGTGGAGGTGTGTGTTGAGCAAAAAGGGGGTAGTAGGCAAGCAGACTAGAACCCGTACCGCCGAGAAGGAAACGGACGTGAAAAAAGTGACGTCTTTGCTGTTAAGAGCATCAAAAACCGGAAGTTATGAATGTCAAAATTAAGGCTAGTCAATCATAAAGAGTAGATGACTTTCGAAAATTTCTGCGAAAAAAAAACGATCCTTTCTCGTAGAAAACTGCCCCGTTGAGAGTGAAGGGAATTCATTTTGAGGCCAATTTTTTGATATTTCTCGTCCGAAAGGTATAGATTTAAAGCGACACCAGTCTCGTCATGTTCAGACGCGTCTGTCAAATGTTTTAGACAGACATACAAACATACATACATACATACATACATAATACCTACACACAGACATTTAACAGACAGATGACATTTATATTATAGATGAAATGCGTCACACATAATGTAGAACAGAAAAATATCTTATATAATCTATTCATATATCTACGGGATATTGCGTTGGATTGTTTATCTGTTGAGAATTATGCAACACCGATATATTGACAATACGTAATATGTGATAATAGACTTAACGTTCAAATAATAAATGCCTAAGACAGATATACATATTTTCTGGGAAAATAAAGTTCATTAAAAAGTAAAATTTCATTTACTTTCTGTAAATTTTGTCAGCAACGGTTTCAGTCTTTTGTTATAATCTTTTCTAGAAAAACATATTGAAATTACAAAACTTCTACAAAATCCGGTATCATACGCAGTGCTGTTAGATACTAATCGAACACTATATTGGAATTCTTTTTCACTATATGCAAATATACATGTACTTATAAACCTATGTGAGGCTTTCTTGCTTGCTAGCATTTTGTCTCCGACTGCCATCCCTTGTTTGAGAAGATTGAATCAGGCGATCGTCGGAGACAAAATGCTATATATATATATATATATATATATATATATATATATATATATATAAATGTATATATGTATGTGTATATGTGAATGGATATATTTATATATGTGTTCACGTGTTTTTTTATTGCTAATAGTTAATTCTGTTGGAAAAGAGGTCGATAATATTTTCCATAACAGCTAAAGGGAGATAATTCAGGCAGTTTGATGTTTTCGGTCTAGTGATTACTAGAACGCGTCTGTGATTTAATAATTATTTAATTAAACAGATCTAGAACGGGCTACAATAGCTTATTTAACAAATGAAAGATATAAATTATGTTTTTAATCTTTAAAAAACTGGTTTTTACCCATCGGTTTAACCTACATCTGTTATTAATCCAATAACAACTTGGGTTGCTTATGTCTTCAAATCCAAAATTATAATGCGTGTGTTGTATTCTTGGGTATCTAGACAAAATGGTATATGTCCTCTAATTATTATTCTGACAGCAAAACACCCCCAATGGCTACAAATGTGCTTCACTCCGATGAGAAGATGTCTACCCCTGCATTTATAGGTAAAATCATTTAGAACAAAGAGTAAAGTAAATAAATAAATACACCAACATGGATTCTACACACTTAAGATGTCAGATGACAAAATCATTTAAATTTATTTCCAGTCCCCAAATTGCTAATTAAATTTTTAAATAATAATTGCTAGTTTATTGTTAAGCTGTTTTATTGATTTGAAGATGGTATCACTTACAAACGATATAATGTTTGAAATTTTCGACCGGGCATGGAAACAATTGTAACGTAAAATGAAATACAGTTTTTGTTGCTATCGACACCTTTTTTGAAGTCTTGATTTTGCTTCCACAGTATATATATATATATAATATATATGTATACATATATATATATATAAACTATATATATATATATGTATACATATATATAGATGCATGCATGTGCTTGAAGTATAATTTCTAAACAATAAGATTCATAATAGCTCGATATTTTGGGACTAATCCTCTAATTAAAAAAATAAATATTACAAACACCATATCAAGTCGTGAAATTAAGTTCTCATTATCTGGATTTAAACAAAAGCGGCAGACGGGTGAGTATCTTATGTAAATGTATTAGCTCATTACGAATATACCATATCGTCTTTTATTTAGAGAAATGATGATATCTATATCTACGTATCTATGAGACGAACACAGATATAATAGTATAACATTTATGATACTACTGCATCGTGTAAAGTTTGATAGAAAGTTTTTTCTTTCATAGAATTTTTTTTTTTGTTCATAATTTCAGGATGGGAATCTGACAATCCAGGTGGAACGCAACGGTTATCGTGAAGCAGACAGTTTGATGTTTGATACGATTTTTATTTATGGTTTAACAGAGAATCTGACAGCTATCACTGTAGACGGAAGCCCGTTAATGAGAAACCAAATTCTGAGAGACAGTTACGTAAGTACAGAGTTCCTTACAGGTTCCTGTTAGAAAGATGAAACATATTTGTTGTCTGGGAATCATTATATATATATATATATATATATATATATATATATATATATATATATATATATATATATGTAATATATATATAATATATATATATGTATATATATATGTAATATATATATAATATATATATATGTATATATATATATATATATATATATATATATATATGATTTGCTTTAAATTATGAAATGCAAGGCATTGTTTAAAATGTGATACTGTTACACATAATATAACAGAAATTTGCTTTGAACACACATGTGGATATATGTATAAAACTATATAATTATTTATAATAAAGTTAATACTGCTAGCTTTTTATATATATATTGGTATACATAAGTAAAACTGAGAAATTATAATTATATTAATCTTTATTATATTTTTTTTATTTCATCATACTTTCAATTCGCTTCGATATGCTATAGCTTAAGGAAGCTTATTTTCCTTTTACACCTAAAGGTTAAAAAGGAAAATAAGCCTCTTTAAGCCATAGCATTTCGAAGCGAAATGTTTCTACCCGAAGGGGAAAAACATAGCATTATGCCAATACAAAACAATAACAGTATGACCTAACGGATACGTAGTTTACAAATGTACAGAAATATAAGTTTATATCAATAGAAAAAAATCTATAAGTATATATAAGTAGGAAAAGTAAATACAAAAATGTAGACAAATAAAACAGACTTGCAATTAAAATAATGTATAGAAGAGATCATATATATATATATATATATATATATATATATATATATATATATATATATATATATATATATATATATATATATATATATTATGCGTGAATAAAAGAACCAGGAAAAAAATACAGGAAAAAATACAGAAAAATATTTCGAAATTCATAGTATTTTTCTACTCAAGTCCGTAAATAATCATTCTGCTAATGAATAAACATGATGCAAATATTTATGAGAAGATACCGAGAATAATGAATAAAAGTCCACAGTTTAAATATCTTGGGGAGAATTCTATACATTTGCATTTCATCCATTAAATTTTAATTCGTAGGCATGTTAGAATATCAGTGTGTACATACGTGCAAAAGATGATACATACACAGCTAAAAGTTAATATATTATGTTCAGCAATAAAAAGTTACCTCACCAAATTTCATTGATTCAATTCACAATAAATCGAAACAAAGAATTAATTAAAAAAAAAAAAACTCACGGAGCAGAAAATGTTTATACGTGATACAAATGCAGACAAAAGATCAACGATAGTAGATAATAGATGGTAATACATTATAATATATGATGGATTCTCCCGTCGATTTCGACGTATGAGCTGCCGCCCAAACAATTAAGTTGCTGGAAAATCCACACAGATGATGTGTTTTAATGTGCTGAAGGGTTTGTGTAGAACCAACACCACTTTTAAATATTACTGCGTACCTTTATCGGTGCAGATGACTGCCACAGGAGAGAATGCCGCAGGTTTTTACACCAGAGTTTCTTTCTCTTACATGCATATCTTAATGAAGATTAGGTGTGCATTTTTCCCAGTGAAATATTTTGCACCCAGATACCAACCTAGAAATTTCTACGACTCAGCAGGACACACACACACACACACACACACACACACACACACACACACACACACACACACATATATATATATATATATATACATATTGTAATAAAGCCGTAAATTTGTCTATTTGTTTGGTTATTTGTTCACATATGACGTCATTGCAAATGACGTCATACATAATATATATCTATAAGAATAAAATACGCATCAAGTGCGCTTGAAAGCCATCCACAACGTAATATATGGAAAATAAACAAATATTTTACTTGCTTGAAATTCATCACAAATATATTTCAGAGCTATACTCCTTCTTCAATATGTTGTTGTGTTTCTATTTTTCCTTTTCTCTCTTCCTTGCAATGTTGAAAAGTTTGAGAAAGAAGTCTGTTTGTAAGGAGCCGCGCGTTATATCTACCGGTTATATTTTGAAACATTCGAACTTTGCGTAGGCAACCCGAGAATAACGTCAGTTTGCTCACATACGTCATAGCAGGAGGGATACGATAAATATATAAAGAGATAACGTCATCATATGTTATGACGTCATAAACTATGAAGTCATATCTAATAATTCATAGCAGCGTTTTTAACTGAAAACGCTGATTATAAAATGTTTGTATACACACACACACACACACACACACACACACACACATATATATATATATATATATATATATATATATATATAAGGACGCCGTATTACTGTTTGTTTGTTACGTCATTGCAGAAGACGTCACATTATCTCTCTCTCTCATATATATATATATATATATATATATATATATATATATATATATCATCGGATCTATTATTTATCTATATATCTATCCAGATATCTATCATTTATATATATATATATATATATATATATATATATATATATATATATATATATATATATATATATATATATATATATTATTACATTTTCTCCCCAAACAAGGCACATTGCCACTTTAGTGTAGGGGGCTACTATCAGGGGCAGCAACTACTGGGGCCCTTAGTTGGGATTTGGGCAGCAAGATGTCGGTTCACGTTACACTTGAACCTGCATGTCAGTACATTTAGGGAAGCAGGAACCTGGAATGGAATTCCAGAGTCTAGCGGTTCTGGGGAAGAAACTACTGGAGTAGAAAGATCTTTTACATATAGGGATCTCTACTGTGTGGGGGTGGGATTTAGCTGCCTGTCAGGTTTGTCGAGGATGTCTACGTCGTGGGGGCACACGTGTTTGCAGTTCTTCAGAGCATTCACCATTAAAATACGTGTAGAACAGGCAGATGGATGCAACGTTTCGTCGATGGGACACAAGCTGAAGCTTAAATGCCAGTTCAGGGCCTATCAGATTGGCGAATCTCTTTTGAACCTTGTCTAGGGGCGAGCGACTAGTAGCAGATGCACCAGCCCAAATGTGACAATACTCCATACATTGGCCTTATAGATGTATAGAATACTTTAAGGTGTCAGTAGTTTTCTAGCACGGTAGAGAGGGCCTACCTTTTTCGCAGCGGCTCTGGCAATGTTTTCAATATAATTGCTCCAACTCATGTTTCCTGTGAACGTTAGGCCAAGCAGCTTGAAAGATGTACTCTCAGACAGGGAGTCACTGGCCATTGCTATTGGTGGCAGAGAAGGTTTCTGGTAATTATTGAAGGAAACCAGTTTAGTCTTGGTAGCATTGAATGTGACCATGTATTTATGCCCCTTTTCCACTACACATTGGAGGGAATCCTGTAGTATTTTTGCAATTTCTTTAGATATGTGTTCATTTGTTTTCCTGTCATGCCTGTTATAGAGTGTGGTGTCATCAGCATATATACCCATCTCAGAGGCAGTTTTGTCGGGGAGGTCATTAATTAATATTAGGAACAATAGATGTTCAAGGATAGACCCCTGAGGCACTCCCGCATTTATATCACACTGTTTAGATGTACGACCGTCGAGGACAACCTGGAGTTTTCTCTTATCTAAGAAGGATTTAATTATGCCAGGTATTCTACCAGTGATACCGTATGATTTAATTTTCCTGAGGAGAGCCTTGTGCCATACCCTGTCAAAAGCCTTAGCTATATCTAGAGCTACCGTTCTGCCCTCCCCGCTTTGTCCAGTGAATGGTATATACGTTCAGAGATTACTGTGAGGATGTCTGCTGTGGAACGGGCTTGTCTAAATCCATATTGTTTGTAAGTCAGAAGTTTAGCATCTGTAAGGTGTAAGACTAGAGCATGGTTAAGTATGATCTCAAATATTTTTGCGAAAAGTGGGAGAAGGCTAATGGGGCGATAATTGGGTGGGTCAGTTCTTTCGGCAGAATTCTTGAATACTGATATCACAAAAGTGGTTTTCCAACAGCTCGGGAAGCATGATTCATTAAGGCATTTGTTGTAGACTTTCGAGAGAACTGGAGCTACTTCGGCTAAGCACTTTTTTCATAGCACAGCTGGAATGAGATCAGGTCCACATGCTTTTGAAGTGTCAAGGTTTTTTATGATAGCGTGTACCTGAGCAGGGGTGATTTTTTGATCGTCTAGCGTGGCGTCTGTCTGCAAAAAAAAGTCAAGCAGGGGTTGGTTGGAAGGGTCCAGTGTGGAGTTCGAGGCAAACCGGCTGGCATGCATATTAGCCTTGTCGGTTTCTAAGCGAACAACCTCGTGATTGTTGGTTTGCGGGGGAATTATTGATTGCCCATTATTTACTACACTGTTGTAGATTTTCCAGAAGTCACGATTTCCTAGTTTTGGGGGCTTCGATGCGTTTTTTAGTGATTTCAGTAAATTCCCTCTTAGCTGTCGCCATTTTTTTCTTAACGTTACTTCTAGCTTCTATATACTTCTGTTTTTTTTTAACTGGACTTATGTCGGTTAAATCGTCGGTATGCATGCTGCCTTTGAGCAATGACAGTTGCGCAAGTCGAAGTAAACAATTGAGGAGAGTAGGGCTTGCTATAAAATTTCCGCATGGGAACATGTGCTTCCATTGCTGTTTTGAACCATTCAGTGGTCTCATTTGCGCACTGTTCAGCAGGAAGAGAAAAATATTCCCCAATGGGGCATCTCTGATAAGATCTCTGATGGCTTTCCAGTCATCCTTTTTATAATATCTCGTTGTTTTGAGCACTAGCTCTCAGTTTTGGGTCTAGAATTTAGGGCGATTGCTACCATTACCACTGCATGGTCAGCGTTCCCGAGTGGGCTGTCAGCATTTGTTGTACAATCCTCGGGAACTGTAGTCAGAAACAGATCTAGAAGTGATGCGTGTTGTTCTTGCTGGTCATGGAAACGGGTTGGAAACGTAACCATTTGTGATAGGGAGTGAGAAATAGCAAAACTATGTGTTGTGCTGCCCGCTGCATTTGTGTGAGTAGAGAATCCAAGCCAGTTTTTGTGGTGAACATTAAATCACCAAATACATGTACTGATGCGCTATGTCGAGGGAGAGTGCTGTTTCTATGCTGTCAGATACTTTGTTTATTATGGTGCAGTCCTGGGTCGAGGGAGAGCGGTAGAAAAATAAAAGTAGGTAATGTTGTGTTGTATGTGTAGTCTAATGCACATAAAGGCTTGATCGTCCGTTTCTAGGGTTGTTTCTCTATTCAGGGGGAGGGTGTTACGAATGTAGGCTCCAAGTCTGTGCATATGTCTGTCAGAGTCCTTACGGCAGAGTGGGAAATAGCCAGGCATGTTAAAGTAGTTAGAGGGGATGAAGGAGTGTAGGTTAGTCTCACTTAGTGCTAAGATATCCGGGGTATTAGTTAGGAGAAATGCTTCAACATCAGCTAAATTAGTTCTAAGCCCACGGATGTTAGTGGATGCAAGCCTCAAAGGAGGAGGCAAGTTGGATTTGTTTGTCCCTAGGTCTGGTTTAAGCTTATTTTTTATTGTAGTGTCATCATGTTTTAAAGAGTTTCAGTTAGGTGAGGGGGAGTTGAAAAAGAGGCTATGCAGGGTATCAGACATGCAACACAAGTAGACCATTAGCTGACCTTTCTTCAACCAGGATTGTGGCCTGAGGAAAGCCCATCGGGGATGAGTGTAGGGCCCCTTTCCATGCGCGACATGGCACTACAAACATCCCGATATTATACAACTGTTGATGGTGCAGCCGCTCTAAGCGCTATCAAAGAGTTAGGGCACTTGCACTACCAGTCGGAAACAGCAGCAAAGAACTGTCAATCCGGTACCCTTGCCCATCAGAAGAAGATCACCCCAATCTAATAGCACAGGCATGCGTGGCACTCAAGCACTCCCAAGTGCCCAGTTTTGAGGGGTGGGATGTGTCGGGAGTGGGGGAACGGCATTCAATGCCCTAGACAAGAAACAAGATCTACCACTAAGCGTTTTGTCGATTCACTTGTGATAGTGTCTCTGCGCCTGACTAATAGGCAAAGAAGGATTATGGAAGCCGGCGATAGACAGAGCCTATCTACTCCTTAAGCAATTTAGGTTTGCAGACCGGTAATTTGTTTGAGTCACCAGCTCTAGGAAGGTTGTAGTCCAAGACTGGAGAAGCCCCCCTCCCCTTTGGTTTAGTTTCAGAGTTTTCCTTCTCTTAGACGGGTGATCTGGGAAGATCTACTGGGTCCATCAGCCGTGAGAGGGTTTGCTGCGCGCCTGGGTCCTAATCCAGGTATTTTTGCGACCCCGCGTGGTTAGTTAATGTTACAGGGTTTGTTTGTAGAGGTTATATATCTAATGAATAGTTACACTCCACAAAGTGATTTAGGGGCATACAGTGGAAGCAGTTTTGTGGGGAGGCTTGTTAGAAAAGCGTTAGTACGGATTAAGACTTTTACCTTAGGTTTTTCAATTTTTTTACTCTATGTTAGTTTAGGTTCAGGATAACGTTATAGTTTGAGTAGGTATAAGGAATTGAGCTAAGAATTTTGCCCAGTCACTGTATATTTAGGTTTACGATGGTTAAGGTGTAGGTGCCGTACACTCAGGGTGTAATATATATATACATATATACATATATATACATATATACATACATATATATATACATATATATGCATATATATACATATATATATACATATATACATATATACATATATATACATGCATATATACATATATACATATACATATATATATACATACATATATATACATATATATACATATATATATATATATATATATATATATATATAAACGGGGCCTTATGTACGATAGTATGAAAGATTATAAAAAAACAGTGTACGTGTAAAGAAATAGCTTCAAACTTTGTGGTATAAAATCCAACGCAAATATATAAGAGGTCACTAACAAAATACATGCTTTTCGAAAAGCCGAAAAAACGATTTTATTATCCTCACCCAATGATCCATTCTTACTTCTAAATTGCAAAGTGAATGTAAAACCATTTAAACAAATGTAAATTGCGAACATTTTGTCCATCAATAGTTCTTAAAAATGAAAATTATGTCGCTTCTCTTATTTCATGAGGAAGGCGTCTCAAAAAAGAAACATTTATGATGACGTGCGTGCACAGAGTAAACTCTTCTATTTGCGTTGTCAAATCTTACACCTGAATGATCCTCAACATTAGCTATCGGTTTTTCCTTTGCATGTGCTGTTACTCCATGTATAATGGGATTGAACCTAACTATTTTTTTTTTTTGCAAAATATTGTTGTTCATAATTTTTTTTTCATTCAGTAAGAGTTGTATCTTTTGGGTTTAAGATAACTTAACCAGCATTTTTGTTTGTGAAATGAACCCTTTGAAAAGTTTTAAAATGAACTGAAAACTGTAAGATTGGAGGATGACGTTCAGGAATAGGACACCCCCAAATACGACAAAATGCTTTAGTAGTGCAAATATATTTACCAAGTTCGTATCGAGTAAATTAATCATATCTATAATGTTCATGTTACTTCATTTTTGTAAAGGAAACATGCTGCATCAGATCACTTATTCATGTATTTGATAGATTTCACAAAATTGCTAAATTCTGTTTGTATGTGAGCATTTCATGCCCTTGAAAGTAAAGAGTAAAAGTGAGAGTAAGATACCATTTATCTATTGTCAATTTTGTGTCTGCCAACAATAGTTTTCAAGCCAAGATCTTCAGGCGATATTTTTCTATGAGACGGATAACCATCATCACTAAACTGACGTTCAAGTGCATAGTTTTTAGAATATCTTTTTGTACATTTGGCATGAACTATGCAAAGAGAATTTCTATAGATATTACCCCAAGGAGCATGCATCATGTGACTCTTTACTATTTAAAATAAGTTTGGATCAGTTCGGATATCAGCGAACTCTTGATTTGTGTTTATTTTTCTTGTAAGCCACAATAATATGTTCAATAAGCAACCCTTTTATTGCACTCAATTGTGTACATGTACATCGTGACGGGTCAAAGATTTCTGATTACTTTATCAGATTTAGCACTTACATTATCTTAAGGCGAACCCCTCTTGTCGATTGATGTATGTTTTTCCAGCAAGAAATCCATCTTCAATTCCACGGTGGATATAAAGTGGATGCGATACACAGGTCTGGTTTTTCATAGTCTCTGGCATAAATCATTGTATCCTGGGTCCTTCCAAGCATATGTCTTAAACTGCTTTTTTACAAGGGGGTCACAACTTATCAAGTCTCGGAAGTCACTCAGGGATAAAGGTTATTGCATGTACAGTACGGTAGTGTGGAGATTTAATAAAGTGTCTACTTAAAGGGGCGGTTCATCAGGTATTTGTTTACGTTGGATTTGAAGACATCCAGGTTGTAGTCAGGTGAGAAGCAGGTAGACGGAACAGAGTTCCACAGCACAGACGTGCAGTTCTAAGAAAGAAGCTTTTTCATGGAATCTACGTTTTGATTTAGGCCCAGATAAAGAGGGGGAAACTTATTGACAGTAGTCTCAGCTAGACGGGTGTTTTTCATAAAAGATTGGCGGGCGACCAGAGATTGGAGCTCAGACGAGCACCTGCCATGAGAAATAACGATAAAACAAAGATAGGCTCGCAACGTCTCTCCTGAGAGAGAGAGGTTTCAGGGAAGAGAAAAGGGCATCCTCCACTAAACCCCGAAGTCTATGTTGTACACTGTCAAGGCAGGATAGGCTGTTTTTAGCAGCTCCTGCCCAGATATAGCAGCGGTATTCCATCCAGACTTGATGTATGTCTTCCATTTCAGATCAGGAATGAAGGTCAAGCCGAGAAGCTTGTCAAAACATCGGGCTTCTCCTGTACGAGGGCCGTCCATTTCAATTGATGCCAGATGCGGATCAGAGCGTTGATGATGTAAAGATAGAAGTTTGGTTTTAGATGCATTAAAGGTAACCAGCCACGTCTTCCCCCACTATACCACGCGCTCGATATCAGAGGAGAGAGAATCAGAGAGAACTTTGTCATTTACAGCCTTTGATGTGTTGCCGTAGATGGTCGTGTCATCAGCATAGATGTCAACGAATGATTAAAGCATGTGTTTAGGGAGATCATTGATGTAGATCAGGAAGAGAGTTGGGCCAAGGATGGACGCTCTTATGAGCCTATCAGAGAGAAATGATTTAATGATTGAGGAAACATTTCCAGTTATATCGTAGCTGGAAATCTTGTGAAGTAGGCCTTTATGGCATAGCTTGTCGAAGGCCTTTGATATGTCAAGAGCAATTGCCCTAAGAAGAAACCTTTGTCAAGAGATTCACTAATCCAATGAAATATAACCGTTAGCACATCTGCGGTAGATCTTGCAGAACGGAAACCATATTGCGTGTCACTAAGAAGGTTATTCAGCTTAGGTGGTTTACTATTTCTCTATTCAGTATGGATTCCAGCAACTTACTCATGACATACAGGAGACTTATTGGTCTGTACTGAGAGGGATACGATTTATCACCTGAATTCTTAAATACCGGGCATACTGATTAGGTTTTCCAGGCTGTTGAAAAGCACTTATCCTTAAGGCAACGCTTAAACAGTTTCGTAAGTATTGGAGCAAGTTCTGGTTTAAACTTTTTTAACACTATAAGTGGGATGCCGTCAGGGCCAGTTGCTTTATTGGAATCAAGGCTCTTGATTAGCTTAGCGACCTCATGCAAAGATATTTTTATGTTAACTTGCGTTTTATGTGTTATAGGAGGAAATGTGGGGAGTTGATAGCCTTCGTCTCATAGGGTAGAATAAGCTGCAAAGTTCTTGGCAAATAGTTTGGCGTTGTCTGATGCTGACGAGATGACCTCAGGTCCATTGATAATGGGTCGGATAGAACGCACACTTCTGTTCGGGATCCTATTTGTTATTTCCCAAAACTAGTGGGAACCAAGCCTCTGATCACCTACTTTGGATTTAACGGACTGAGCATATAGCTTTCTTGAATTTTTTATTACTTTTTTTACAGTGGTCGCTGGCGTTCCTGAAAGTAGCTTTTGTCTCAGTGCATCTATTACGTTGGTAGCTATGGAAAAAAGTGTTTGAGTGAGGTCATAAACAATAGCAAAATCATGACAGAACTTCCCCTCATCGTCTGGCTTATGTGAGTGGGTCAGCCATTCCACGTTATGGACGTTGGAGTCACCACAGATGGGAATGTTAGGCGAGGGATGTGCAGACAGTATGTGGTCTATTTTCTCAGATATATTCTTAAAGATAGTAACTCCGCTGGTATGGGGCCGATAGAGGGCAAATATAAATGCAGTGGTGTAAGCAAGTGCAACCCGGAAACACATATAAGGTAAATTAGGATCTTCTCTAGAGATACCCCTGCCACACGGGAAGGCATCTTTAGTGTAGGCACATATTCCATGCCCATGGCTATCTTATGGGTCAGATTTAGACGTTAAGTGAGAGTATCCTTTAATTATGAACTCACTAGGGAAATTGTCGGCCCTATTCAATTTTCTCTTAGAAAAAAGATGTCCGGTTTCGTCACTTGTAATTGTGTTTAAACCTCTGGAAGGTTGGAACGTAGACCCCTGATATTAGAGAAGGAGAGATGTTAGTAGGGGTCTACGTTGGGGATGGGGTTCTAGGTTTATTCGAGTTTTTTTCTGGAGATGTTTCATGTTGAGGATTTGGGATTTGTGGAACAAGTCCCCATACTTGTTTAGATCAGGATAGAGACGGAAAGTAACAGAGAAAAGGACAGGACTTTTTCATGTAGCACATTATAAGGTAAATCCGTAACAATTACCCACTAATATGGCATCGAGAGACCCCACCAGAGACTACTGCATGGTCCAGAATCCATTCACCAAATGACAATACAGCAGCCCAAGTACTTTGCACCTGCTTATAGGACAGCCTTCTTAGTGGTTAATCCAAGATTCGTGTCCCTGACTGTCAGGCGGATAACGTCAGACCAGACGAAACGTTTACCTCCAGCACTCTTACTAGTGACATGGCCACAAGAATAGACATAGAGACAGAAAAATTTCCGACATCTCAGACTACTGTTCTCCAAGTACTACTGACCTGGGAAGCAGCTTTTCTTCACCCTTTGTCAGAAAAATCACTCATTTGAAATGAGGACTGAGGGACAAAAAGGAGAAGCGAGAGTTACTGAAGCTTCCGATAACACATCCACTGCATTATCAACTCTCAATTAAAAAAAAAGGAATAGGTACGAGCGACTTATTAATATCTACTTAGTATTAGTCCGGTGTTCAATTATAAATTCAGGACGTTGTTTGGGGATAATTTCCCCTCCCATATTAATATGGGGATGTTTTTGGCGTTATCTATATCGAGTTTGAATCATTCGAACTTCACCTTATAATAAAAATCCAATAATGAACGTTTATCAATTTGTGAATCTGCTAAAATTTTGTATTGATTTACATTTGAGTTTAGATAATAGTTCAAGGTTTTAATTTGGAAGGTTCTCGTTTTCATGGGTGACTTTTTTTTCTGTGATGATAGAAAGTAAAATGAATATCTAACTTATATTAATTGAGATGTATGTAGGAATCTACTCGTAGCTTCTTTTAATAAGTTTTGATATACAAATGTCTTTCTGCTTAAACTTTGAAAACCTATCACGTGCAAACTGATTCCAAGAGATTTTTACTTCTATGAAGATGATTGAAGGAATTATTTCCGATCATAAAATGGTATGCATAAAATTGCATATATAAAATATGTGTTTGGTATTCCTTAACTGATATTAGGTAATGTAATGAAATGACTATAATCAAAAGTTTTATTTTCTATTTTTAAAATTATTTTAGTTAATAAATAATTTGATTAATCAAACAATAATAATATATGCCAAAAGTAGAAAATAACGATTTCTTTGTGTTTTGAATTTTAAAGGAATAATTAAAAAAAAAACATTTGTAAATATATGTGTTCCATTTTTTAATAAGTAATTTTAAGTGCAGCATCTATCATGGAAAAATAGTTTTAATTTTATTTTTGAATGGGTAATTAAAAAGTCAGTATCTGCTGTTTCCTTATCAGTTAGAGAACAAAAAATCCTTTTCGATTGAGGTAATTGTTGTTTTTAGCACTCTTCATTAATACTTCATAAAATTTGCAGTGTTTTACTTTGGCATATTTTATCCACCGCATTATTGAAATTCTTTTATTAATAAAAAAAAAATCATCATCTAAAATATAGTTCAAGTGAAATAATTTGTGTGGAAATATTTTCGAAACAAACTGAGGTGACTGAAATAAGATTTGACCAATATTTGAATAATTTATGATAAAAAAATGGAAGGGTCAAACTAAACGCCTTCAAGTTACTTTAATATATATATATAAAAATCAGTTACTTAAAGAAAAGAACACACCAAGAGAAAATAGTATAAATGGGTTAATCCTTCGATTTTTATCATAAATTATTTTAATATTTGTCAAATCCTATTTCGGTCACCTAAATGATTTCGACATTACTCACAAATAACTTATTTTCTAAAAATATATTTTAATAATTTGAAAAAAAAATCATTCCCTGAAAGATAGATAGATCCCATAATTTTATTTTACCACATATGTTTAAACTGAAAAACGCTTATCACAATATTCTTATGTGGATCTATATAAAAAAGAAATTGTTAAACTTTGTCGCATATTCCTGTTCTATTGAGGCCAGGCGCAAATGCAGATCCCATGATTGTGTTATACTATATTTCTTCAGACTGAAACATAATTACCACAGTATACTTACGCGGTTGGATATCAGCAGTCTTTGTTGAATTTGTGATATATTTCATTTCTATGGAGGCCAGTTGTGAATGAAGACCCCGCAATATTATTTTACCATCTTTATTCAAGTTAAAAAATACTTATCAAACTCTTCTTCTCCGCATCTGTATCAAAAACCCTTGCAAAACTGTTTGTGTTTGTTATTTAAATGGTATAGATATCGTGCGCGTACGCGGACCCCACATTTTTAATAAACCACATTTTCTTACAAATGTAGCATACCTATTTTCGCTCACTAATGCCTCTTCTATCATTGTATGGGGTCAGTTTTGTATAATAGTAAACCATATAGTACCCTATTCTAGTACAGATGCACACGTTTACACAAACGTCCTCCTTTATTAAGTATAATATGCAATATAATTGGTATAGATATAATATATATGTGTGAGTGTGCATGTGTGTATTTAAAACAGAGTTCATTCTATTTTTCGATGGAAATATTCACATACATTCACTGTTATATAAAGAGTTTAAAAGTATATTCAGGAAATACTCACGGGGAAAACCATAGATCAACGACATTTTGAATTGAACACGTCATAAACGGATAACGCCACATTCTTTTCGATAAATTCTTACTAAATTAAACATAAAAAACCCGAAGAAATATGAAACATCATCATTGTGTACTGTAAATACAATATGATTTTTTTCTTAAATGATGTACGGTGAAAACTGAACGGTGCTATCACTTTTGTGTCCTTTTAATAGAAAGGTCTGATATAAAGATTGGTTATTGCATTAGCTCTCAGATTTCTATTAAATTTATATAATGATTAATAAGATGCCATTAAAATTTCATAGTTATTGCTATAGTAGAATATTATATGTATAAATGCTGCATGTTTGGACATAACGCTAATCTTTTTGGCCCGTTAAACATTGAAATAGCAATAGATTGAAACATTTACTTACGTATCTACTAACATAAATCGGTACTCACACATAACAAAACTCATGATTTAACGCTTTAGAGACGATGCATGTAGAATTCGTGACGTAATTATTTGCACATGATTTCTAACACATTTAATTAAGGAGATTAGTCAATATTTAATCTACATATGTATTGAATATTTTGAAGTGTATATCCAAACATAAATTTTAAATAATATACATATGAGTGTGTGAGCACATTCTTTAAACTTATGAAATATCCATCTAAAAGTTTGTATAAAAGTTTTCTGGCCTTATCTTTAAAAGCAATTTACTAGAAGAAACTCGAAAAAAACACAAGACGAGAGCCAGTTTGCCGTCAACGACGGACACTAATGTTTCAGTAATTTAAAATACGAATCTTGACAGAATAACGGGAAGCAATGTATGCACACATATGTAGGTATATATCATATGTATGCATATATATGTGCATATATATATGTATATATATGCATGTATATGTGTGTTCATACATATTTATATATAAATAATAAAATGTTATATATATATGTATATATATTTTTTTTTCGAAAAAATACGACTTTAATTACAAAGTATCTTCAATGGAAACCACCTGCATTGATTGTCCTTATTCAGAAATAGAATACAAAAAATATAGACACCTAACATAATGTCAGAATCCATGTAAACAACAACATCAAATGAAAGAAAAATGCGAGTATAGAAACTGAATTAATTCATTCAAGATGTAAATATAAGCTAGGATTTAAAAACATAAACCTAAAGTGAAATGATATAAAACACAAGTAGATGTAACTAAATTTCATATCTTTTGCATCACGATGCTGTCTAGTCATACGCATTCGTTCAATGAGCGTAAAAACCAAAAAACGAATGAAGCAATAAAGTTTGAAATAGCGATGAAGTACAAGTAGAACGAGCAGCAATAAAGTGCGCAGAAGGATATGCAAGAGGAAATTTAATATAAGGAACATATTCAAAACTAAGAAAGCCGTGTATATACGTATATATGGATATATGTATATATATATATATATATATATATATGTATATATGTATATGTATATATATGTGTATATGTATTATATATATATATTTATATGCAAATAAATATATATCGTAATATATCATATATATATATGTATATATATATATATATATATATATATATATATATATATATATATATATATATATATATATATATATATATATATATATATAATGTTAAAAGTCCACGTCTGTTTCAAGAATAGTAAGTAAAAGGTTATGGAGGCTTTTTGAAGCATGGAAATGATGTTACTTTTTGTTTTCAAAATCTTCTATATTTTAATCGGCCCTCCGCAGTTGGTCACAAAAGTAAATCCAAATTAAAATGAAAGACTTTAAAAATTACGCTTTTTATTTTCCCTTCGATAATTTTCTGTGACCAAGAGCGGAGGACCACTTGCATTATAAAAAATTAAATAGTAAATACAAAAAGTAACCTTGTTTTTCATGCTTTAAATAACCTCTATAACTTATATATATATGTATATATGTATATATATATATATATATATATATATATATATATATATCAAAGGCGTACCTATGGTTTCCTTGGATTTTTCATTGGTGCCCCATAATTTTGGTAAATGGTATATATCATAAATCATATCTATTTCTCTATTTCTCTCGATCCATTCTTTCTGTTTCTACCTTCCTACCTACCTACCTATCTATCTATCTCGCTCTATCTTTTTCTCTCTCTCTCCCTATATATATATATATATATATATATATATATATATATATATAGATAGATAGATAGATAGATAGATAGATATAGCATGTCAACGTACAAAGAAGAGTTCTTTCAATGATGCGAGAAATCGACAGGCTTAATGCGCAAATTTCATGTTAGTGATTGCTTTTATATCTATGGAGTTTTGCTTTCACTAACTAACTAATCAGATTCATTTGATTATATATTTGTGGATTCCTTAGCTATCTGGCTAACTTCTCCGAAAGAAAATCTGTCTGTCTGTCTCTCTCTTTCTTCCATTTCTTCTCTCTGCATATTACACATGAAATTAGAATATAATAAGTAATATATATATATATATATATATATATATATATATATATATATATATATATATATATATATGCACACATAAGTAGGACCGATAAACCGGCATTTCTCGGTGGAAGCATACCCATCCTCGTAAAAAAAATAAACTATGGGTTTTGTTAGTGGCGAACCTCCAACCTCATCATGTATAGAAACATTTGTGTCGGTCAGAAATAAGGAGATTTGTGTATTGCAAGTGTGTAGAAACTAAATTACTTATCTCTGCCAAATTTAAATGAGGTTTTCTTAATCAGTATAGTTTAAAAGTAGTCATTTTAAAGGAAACTGTGGACGTAGAGCTAATCGTAAAAATTTTCCCTCCTACCTAAAAAAAACCCCAAAAAAGCAAAACAAAGTAAATGTCTTTGCAGTGTCGATTATGAGTCCAAGAAGGAAAATTATATAAGATATTTCACATAAAGTATAATAAGTAAAATAAACAAATAAATAAAAAATAAGTGTTTACTTTGGTAATGGATTTTACTTTAAAACCTACCTGCATAATATATAGGCGTATTAACTTATTTGTAAGCGTTTATTGAGTAATAATAAGAAATTGCTTACACAATAAGTAATCTGCTGAAAATATAAATGTAATTGAAATCGTCCACAGTAATAGTAAATAGAAAAAAAGGGGGAAAAAGAGAGATTAACAAAAAAAAATGCATCCCGTAATGCTCGATCAACCACTCCAAAATCGAAAAAAAGGTACCCGTAAATGATTTTTAGTAGTGGGTCGGAAGTTTTTCATAGGCAACTGTAAGGTAACCAGTAATATAATTCCTTATTATGAGACGTTAATATTTTATATTTGGTTTTTAGCACGATTGGCTATTGTAGAGCGCCACACCATATTGTACAATTCCTGGGGCGTACGTTAATTTAAGGAAAATGTGGTTCCAGTACATGTGAATACTAAGGTCTCAGCAAATCAAGATGGCCAGATTTGGAGAAAGAAGGATTTTTTTTTTTCGAAAGATTATCTTATGCGTATGTAGAGAATCACTAGTTACGATGGGGGGAATGAAATCATCGTAAGAAAATCAAGACTTGCTTCCGGTGTCAACTTGTAGCAATGAAAGGCCTAAATATTTATAGAAAAAAAATTGAACTCCCGTCCTTTATAGATGTTTCAATTGCGATGCTGTTGTTCATAGGATGCAATGTAGCTTTTATTATAACAACTTAATTTTTCTAAAATTGTGTTTGCAAATTACATAAGATAGTGAATAATAACCTAGACGTAATGAATTACAATGTGGTATCTGCTATTGCAATCCTACAAGACTTTGGTCCAGAGGAAAATTTCTACAGTCAAAATAATAAATAGAAGATATACATCAAATAGTCATACTGATGATGCGAAGTCTAGCGTCGAATATTAACATAATTTCCATTCAAATCAAGCCGATATGACACGAGCAAATTTAGCCGAGTTACTCAAGAATTACACACGTTAAGTTTACCGACTGAATTTCCTTCTTCACTTGAATAACTTAAAGGGGAGCCTATCGCCATACTTTCCATAAAGAAATGTTAATTGAACTTATATTGATAGAGAGTAGAAAATGCATTGTGGATGCGTAATCGGCAGCTCGCGAAATTCTAGCTTATCCTATTCTTTTTGTCAGTCCACGTTTAGAAAATGTATTTTTTCTGGCAAAGGAAGAAGAAAAATGTGTATTCTAGGTCGGCAGATTTTAGCGTCAGCAGTCACCTAAGATGTTGGAAATGTTCTATTTCTATTTCTCTCCTTGTAATCATATCACTATTAAGGTTGCTAGAGGTAAACGCTTTTCTGAGCTGACATACAAAGGACTCAAACTTTGGACTAACAACTAAGTAGCCCTTCCTATCACCAGATTCAAAGTACTCGAGTTGCCGTACTACCATTTGGTGAATTGATTCTGGACCACACATTCTGGTTGTGCTTCTCGATGCTATATTAGTTGGTAATTGTAACGGCTTTCCCTTCGCATGATCGACAAATGTGTTTCTTCTCTTTTTTCTCACTTACTTTCTCTCTCTGCCCTGCCCTAACCAAATTTGTCGATTTATTCCACACATCCTACAACTGCATCATGGAAAATATTCAGAAAGAATACACGATTAAACACAGAATACTAATTTCCGACGTAGACCCACCAATAATATGTCTCCTCCAACATCAGTCGTCTACATTCCAACCTTATAGAGTTTGAACCCAATTACATGAGAACAAAACCGGAATTATTCATCCATTAGATAAACTGCCATCAGATATACTATTTCCTTAGCTGAGTTCGTAGTTAAATGGTTTTCATAATTTAACACTAATATCAGACTTTAACTTTGGAAATTTTAATATATTTATATATGCATGTATCTATATGTGCATATATATATATATATATATATATATATATTAATAATAAATTAATCTATTATTTATTAATAATAAATTTCAGATTTTATTAAATTCTATAAAAAAAATCTATTAGTATGCCATTGTCGTCAAACATATACACTTCTTATTGCCATCTTACAATCTATCGTATTCTTTGTCTATTACTTTACCCTCCCTCTCTTAAAGTTCGATGATGCTCCTTTTCTTATAAATTAATAAAATAAGACACACAAGAAACACGAAAAAAGTAAGTTGGGAAAAATAGAAAGAATTGAGAAAGATAGAAAGAACTGAGAAAGATAGTCATAACTAAATGTTTAATATTCTCACATGTTAAAGCTTTCCCATGTTGTCTAAATTTTGCTTTATTGTTCTATGTTTTCCATGTTCATGTATTCGATAAAGGGTATTTCTTCAGCTGTAAATTTCGTCCTGATATGTGTTTCAGTCTAGCTGCATTGTTCGAGTTTATAAGGAACAGACAATGCTTTTTATTACATTATATGGGTTTTAAGATTTGAAAATTAGATATTGTCATGTGCCATGTATAATCACTTTAATCTTTTTGATTTGAAGGAATAAGGTTTAAAGATAATAATAGATACACCCATTTGGTTTTGTGATACTCTCTTTTTTTTCAAGACAATGAGAACATTTCTTCAATCCATTCATCTTTAACGATTGATGAATGCATGTATCATTAGGGCAGGTAGATTTGCAACTATTTTCAGAAAATCAACATCGCACTGGTGATGATAGTTGGGATTTGATGTCATAAGAACAGATACCAAAAATTAGATCCCTATCTTGAACAGAAAGCTGAGCATTTAATTTTTAAAATCGTGTAGAGAAATGCTAAGAAATCTTTCATTTTCATAGCATTTTACACACCACTGACTTTGAAATGTCACTCTTTTTATTCAAAATTAAATTAAAATTGATATATTTATATGAAATACATTGAAAGAAAAAGAAATACATGAATTTTTATTTTAAATATGAATCACAACTGGAAAATATCTCAACTTTTACTGCATTGATTAAAGAAAAATTGTAAAGAAAGCTATTTAGTAACTAAGTCTTTTAAATTTCACAATTCAAAAAGATATGTGGAGATGTTGATACTCGTTAGAGAACAATGTATTTTAATTTTTCATTAAACGCAATGATATAAGGTGCTATAATGAAACTAAATTGTTCTGTATAATTTCCTTCCGAGGAAAATGAAGGGCTTATTTGGTGGCACAATAACTTTGTAATAATGTGGCTATGTCTTGCTTCCTGTCCATATACAACTTTTTGAGAAAAATCAATCAAATTTGACCAGTGTGTGGCTGTAAAATTGATAACAGTAATCTTATTCAGTCTTTTTTTTAGTTGTTCACTATTTCTGGAAAAAATACAAAAAAACAACAATTATTTGAAAACACTTGTGTTTTTATATTTTTCTGATGTAATATAAATAAAACTGACTGTTTTGGGGTAAATTGAGGAAACTAATAAAATTTAATGGATAAATATTTATTTACTTAATGGACAAAAGCGTTTGAATGCCCTCTTCCCCCACATTCAATTCATCTACGTGTATCATCGATATTATATTTTCCAGAAGTAGTGAAAAAGCACAATATTTTGAACTATTTAAAACAGTAATTTACATTCCAATAAACTGTTTTGTTATCTGAATCATATAAAATATACTGTTGTTGGTTCGAAAATTGTCAGTTTGATCTCAAACAAACTAACTGCATACACTTGGATGATAAATTTGACCAGAATATTTAATTTATCATATTGTTTGAGGATAGCCACCTCTGGTCCATAAACACACTTACCTTGTTGTTTATGTTAGTCATCTTGTTTGATTCAAGGACCCAATCTTCTAAGCTGCATATCTTAGCTTAACTTCTCCTCGAGAAATATCAACAGCATACTCCAAGAGTGGCCTCTGGTCTTCACACTTAAATTACTTGTTTCCTCTGCTTTCAGATAATGATTATCGGAAGAGACACTAATTTTTTAGAATTCTACTTGAGGAAACTCTTGATAATTATTGATACAAAGTTTCCCCAAAGAACCAGTAAATTTTGTTCTATCAATTAATTTTAAAAATGCACTAAATGGCAGTACTTCTAGTGGAACCTGAAAATTGCAAATTAGAGCCAGATTACACAATAAATACCAATGTATAATTATATTTTCCAGAAAAAAAAGAAACATAATTGCAGGTGAATCTATAGAATTAATTTTACCTCTTTCTTGGGAGGACAAGTGCAGGCCATATACCTTTTTGACAATTTTCTGTCGTGCACTTTACTGCAAAGTAACCACATCTCCAGACAGGAAGTTTATAGCTACAAGAAAATATATTAAAACATATGTGTAGCTGTTCCCTCATTCCTTTCATTTTGGTTGCTACAAAAAGATTTCCTGTCAATCTGTTTGGCCCTCTCATAGCAAAATATATTTATCTTCTGCTCTATTTAACAAGAGACATTGTGGGTTAACTGCTTGCCAAATACTAATTAATTCCTTAGCAAGTAATTTATGAATCTCACTATTTTTTAAATGGAAATAACTGTTTTCGAGGAAATAACTAAACTGGATGACTTGTCGTGAAGTTGGCAGTGCTGCTTCCTCCAAACAACCAGATGGACTAGCAAAATTTGTGAACAACGGGTTAAAAATGAACGTGGTGCTTTTACTGACATACTTATCTGAAAAGTAAAATAAATAAATGGATTATAACTGAAGAAAACTGTTTTAACCTACCTTCCAGTTTCATATTTAAAAAATAAGGGCTAGTTATAATAAATGATGAAAAACCTTGTAGGATTCTATCAGATTAAAGAGGGCCAAACCAAATCAGAGGTATAGTAGTGTTTAGTTTAGACATTTTTAGCAGACTTTACCTCCTTCGTCGATAACATAAATTTATCCATAAAAAGATTCATTCCTAAGTAGAACCACTTGAAAATTTACGTGGTTATGCTTCTTAAAGAATGTGTAGAATAAAAGTGTATGCGCTATTTTTTTAAATATAAAATTGGAGTATTACCATATTCTAATAAACATTTCAAATAGAATTTAATGTGAAATATTGGGTTCGTGCAAAAATATGTTTTTGACGTTCGTTTGCACGTCAAAAATGACATTGTTTTTGCACCAACCTAATAGAAAAACAAATTAAAAAATATAAAACAAATATATTTAAATTCACTGCAGACACTTGAAATATATGTAGTTTAAACAAGTCTTTGTCATTTATCGTTTCGAAATAATTAAGCCTTAATCGTAATGTTTTAAAATTTAATAATAAAGAAACGTTAATTTTCAATATCAATAACGAGCGTGTTTTGCAACGGTGAAATCTAAAATGTTCCCTCCCCCCAAAAGTTCCTGGAATGAAAAAGCGACCTTTGGTCACTATTATTTAAAAAAACATAATTTTACTTTTACACTTAATATTTATTTTATTAATTCATTATCCTCACTCATGTAGTTTAAAACATATTCTAAATAATGATTTAATTTTCCTAACAGTACAGATTGTTTTGATGACGGGGCGTTCTTGACAATTCACCGAAAAACTTTTAATAGCTTCAATTCTTCAACTTTAAAAGCCATTTCCTAAAGCAAAGACAACGATTTTGAAAAAATATTTCATGAAGGTCTTTTCTATGTGAAATCCCAACTATCATTACTATTGTGCCACTGTTCCAAAATCGGTCTGCCCTAATGTATCATGCAGTTATTAAATACAATATTTGCTGCGTTGGATAAACTAAATTACATCAGCGTATACCTGTTTCCTCTAAACCATTATATGAATGTAAAATCATTTGTAACACAAAGAGAGGATACTATTACAACGGTAAAGTTGAAATTAATAACATTATGTACATGAATACGTCTAGGGATATCAATCACGTCATTTAATGAAGCCTATGTTAAAGATTTACGTATTTCGCTTCTATTCCGCGCCCCTTTGTTTCGCCCCTTTCGCGAGTTCTCGTTTCATTCGAACTTTCCACGGGATTATTGCGACAGCAATTTTATCACATACATGAAGCACCTGTCAACAATAGTTTTCCCACTCTTTTCTCTTTTACAAAAATAAAAATGGCAATAAATTAATTTTCATTATATTCCTAAATATGATGATGATCTATATCGGCGAAAATATGACTAGAACGCTTTAAGAGAATAATCTGAGATTCTGTGAGGTTCGCAGCCCGATAATTGGCAGAAAATGTTTGTAATGAAACACATCAAAACGACCGTTTTCGCTTACACTGATTTATAGAAGTAATGTATGTTGCACAAGGTTAAAAAGATATAAAAATTAATCTTAAATACGCTGATTTTCTAAAATAAATGAGGAAACATAGATAGATTCCATTTCGAATGAAAAATGTGTAATATGCATCAGATAATTTGTGTAAAAAGATGTGTTGAGTTATTTTTCACATATGTTTAATTGCTTATTTTTCAGTTAGTGTATAATATAATTTTTACACTAAAACTAGAAAAGTAAATAGATCATAACATCTGTCTGTAAATTTGTAAGATCTTATTATTTGAAATTTAAGTTTTTACAATATATTCAAACATTTCTAACATCGACAATGTAATCGGATAAAGCTGCTATAATGTATTAGTTTTAAGCTCACGCGTTTAAATGTTATGTTGGGCGACACGAACACACGGGTACAAATACACGTTGCTATTGAAGTGCCTAGATTTATGTGAAATCCATCCAGTAATCGAAGAGATAGCTGTACGTATATAAAATATGGTAAACAACCATGACATTAAGCCATACTAACTGAATTGTAAGAAATCCTAATATAAAGTAAAAATGGACGCTTCTTGTCGCGTGTCCGCCTCAGGTAGCGATATAGCTCCCCATTTAGGGGGAGATTAAAACCCCCGAAAATCTTAGAAAGCCCAAGTAATGATGCTGATATTGTCTGGTAAATATTATTAGATGCCGGACAACGGCGGGTACCTATCGGAAAGGATGAATTGATTGTGTTTTTGTAAAACAGACATATTTGGTATTGCTGAGAAAAGTGGCAAAGATGTCAGATTAAAGTAAGGATGAAATGTTACATTCGTTTACATCCGTACTCAGGATGGCTGGCTTTTTGAATGCGGGTAGTTAACCTTTCTGGTCGTATGAATAAATTTGAGTTCTGATCCCAGATTCGTAGGCCTATGAAAGTTCTGTTAGGTTTGCACACACGCAAAGATTCGGGAATTCAACGAATAACGTGTTGAATTCTGATTAGTCTGGGAAACATCTTATCCTATCCATCACCTTCCAATATAAGCAAATACCCGGCGCGGAGCAGATCAGATACGAGCCGAATCTCGAGAGAAAACACACACCCATCGTGGAGAACGAAGAATAAGATTTTGGACTGTTTTCTAGTGTAATCGAATTGAACAATTATATATATATGTAAATATATATATATGTAATTAACTTTTAGTAGAATAGAACCCTCTGAATGAGAAGCTAATTGATTTTAAGTGGACGCCGACATCGGTAGCTGACGACGACGCTTGGGACCGACAATAATCTTTTAAAGAACTCCGAAGAAGTTCTGCTGATAGTCAGCTAGTATACGACGGATACAATCGAGTGTGTAAATATCTACACTTAACGATCTGTAAAAGTTGAATATAAAATGCAGTAGCAAGATCCCAGAGCACACACCAGAAAGAACAGTCAGAAATAGATGAACCACCATCAAATATGACTATGCAATCTGTACGGCTACGTACTTAGAAACCGAAGCCATAAAACCTGACACAGTAAAATGGGAAAAATACAGCAAATTTAGTAAATGTTAGATGCTGGGTTAAACAGAGCTGAGAGTGACGAGATAATAAAGCACTAAAATCTTATATTTGACATAAAAAACTAGAATCCAAGAAAGATCTGTATCATTCCATTAATTACAGGAGCAACTGTATTTATGAAAATAATTTTAAAAAAAACGGCAAATATTTATCGGTGAAACAAATGGCAGAAAGATTCAAATAATTGCATATAAAAGGGCGGTCAGAATATTAAGCAAAGATTTCTCGGTTGGGATATGTAAGTAAGCGAGTGGATGTCTAGCATTCGATAGAATCCACCATTTTATAAGAAAATTGAAATAAAACTTATTTGTCTAAATGCATAAGTAAAGAAATGATATATATATATATATATATATATATATATATATATATATATATATATAAGTACGAAATGCGCACACACAAACACACACACGCACATATATATATTTATATATATATATATATATATATATATATGTATATATACATATATATACATACAAGATAATCTCAATAATTTGTCCGTTTTGAAAGGAAAACACAACACACTTCACGATATGTGTAATTTGAATTCGATTTTAAATATAACTAAAAGTCTATGAGTAAAATAATCAGCAATAACCTCTGCAAAAATCAATTTCCAATAAACATTAAATCTTTTAAAATAAATTACTAGATTATAGTAATCACAAATTAGCTTACTTAGTATCAGTCAACCTCTATCATTTAATAATGCACTTAAAAAACAAAAGTTTTTGTTAGCTTGCTATTCCCTCAACAATATCCTTAATTTTTATTAAAAAAACTATCAAGTTCAGTATTAGTTGTAGTGATAAAATAATTATAAAACATAATAAGCAGTCTTATGTGATACCACTGTACCTAAGTAAAAAAAAGAAACATAAGAAAAATTATAAAACATATAGTTGTATACATGGATTAGAACGCCCACTTTTACAGAAGATGATTATCGAGATTAAATAATAACTACGAAAGTTTCTACTATAAATAAATATTATATTTTCACTTCAGGTAATAAATTAGAGCAAAGATATACCGGCCAAAATTTTTCCTTAAACAAACAAATAACACATTTAACACACTGCCTGTAAATTACCTAGAATTAACTAATCAAAATTAAAATATAAAATGGGATATTTAAAAAACGAACACTTGTCAATCTTTAAAGTCACCTTGTTATTTGAAACCGAAAAAAATAAAGATTATTTGATTTAAATATTCAGATAAGATTGTAAATAAAAATCCTGAGGAACTAAAAAAATATAAGCTTTACAGTCATTTATATACTCTTATCTAAATTGAATATAACATATCAACGATCTTAGTTTTAAGCTTTTACTTTATACAGCCCCCATGTGTCTTTAATTTTGCTTTATATTATTATTAACTTTAATGTAGGACTATCACTTTTATTAATTATTATAATTAATCTCAGTAATACCGGTATGTGTTATACCCTCTTATAAAAGCCTCTACTTTATCTAAATAAAACTCATTATGGCTTTTATAGATGTCGTTTTTCATATCCCATTTTACTTAAGTAGTTTATTTGTTATTTTAGTATTTCATTATTTTGCGTTTTAATACCTTTTTACATAATATTATAATACATTTTGTCATTTAATTATTCCATGATTTCTAATTATTTTAATTTCTAAATTATACAATATTTTATATAATTTATTCTACAATTATCGTTCTATTATTTTATTAATTATTCTTATTGTTATCAGTTTCTTATTATTTATGTACATAATTTTCATATTTCTTAACGCGATTCTATATTAATATGTTTAATATACTATGCAGACTACTTTTCGAAATTAAAGATGCTAAGGAAATGCATTATTTTAAAATAAAACGTTGATTAGAATTCATGTTTAATTCAAGACCAACAAATTACAATATTTTTTAAAAAATCAATATAATTTTCTTCGTTCATTGCTGACCAGGTTTCTTCATTAAAAATCAGAACTAGAACGTAGTCATAGTTTTAAACTAGGAGTGTTGTTAGAAAATAACTCAACTATAATGATTATGCCTCAATGGTTGTCGATGTTCTTTGAAATGCCGATTCAGTACTTAGGATTACAAATGTCTTCTTAGTGGCGGAACATCGATTCTAATAACCAATTAAGATTTTTCTATAATATTGATGAAAGTAGATAACTAATATACTTCATGCCTCGATACAGGGGGAGTGTTAATACAATCAATATGGACTTATCACGACCAATATTTAGATCATTGAAAACAGTGATAAAGAGAAATTTATGATGACAGTAATAACGATTTTATCAGGGGGGCATTTATGAATATTAGGAATAATAAATCTTCAATGATCGACCCCTGAGGTACAACTGCATTTATATCATATTGTTAAGATTTTTTTTGTAATAATAGCGATGTATATATTTCGATTCCCTTTTTACTCCTAAATTCATTTTTCTTTAGCAGTATTGATAGCCTAGTCTATCTTGCTATTTCATCTATTCACCCGCGAGGACAGAAAGTAACTTTGAAAAAAAAAATTAAATTCTGAAGTTGTGCCGAGTGAAAATCTAATCAATATAAGTGTATAGTTTGAGAAACTAGAACGGATCTATGAAAGGTTTGGAAATGTGCGCATGTCTTGTTCGTCGTAAACTTACTGTTTCCAATAAGACAAAACAAAACCGAATGCCACCAGATATACCAGCAATAGAATGAATAGAACATATCCGATGTAAAACCGCATTCATCCTTTTCCGTCGAGACGTTGATAAATCTGACTCCGGTCAATTCTCAACAAGGCAGTATTTTATAAATGCTCGCTAGTCAATGTAATTCGATAAGGTGAAAGTTTGTTAAGAATGAGTTAATTAGAAATGATATCATTTTAACCAAATCCGGACGCTTCCTGATGGTTGTAAGAGATGCGCAATAACTCTCTTTATTCTGAAAATATTTCCAGTATTTTTTAAATAGATAAAGCTTCAAGGATCTTCAAAGAAATAATAAAACACCAATTATTGCACGAGGCACGACCATATTTCTACAACCTAATATGCCTATAGGTGAGCTATATAAGTAGATACAAGCAGTCATAAAATAAATAATGATCAAAGAAAGCAAAAATAAAGATGATATAAATACTTAACTATACACGAGATATATCTTCTGGAAACTCCAATTATGATATACCTTTCTTTTTCTATTCTAAATGAAATCCCTACCTTTTTCACTAACCTATCATTAATTCCAAGATGTAACAAACAGTAGAAAAAGAAACAATATTGCAAAATATAAAATTAACCTAATCCTTTTACCAATCGCATGTGGAATACATCATGCCCATAAATAGTCGATGCAAATCTTGTAGTTTTTTGGTGTTGATCCCTTTATTTGTATCGTCTACTCGGTTAGTAAATCTGAAAATAAAATAACTTGGAAATAAAAATCTAAAACGTAAATAAGCAAAATTACATCACAAAAGATTGTTTGCAGATGTTTGTCATCTTCCCAGTACTATTATAATTAATATTAAACTAGTGGGATCAGTTAAACTTACACACTTGCATCTTTCACTTGAAAACTGTTTCCGTGCAATTCTTATACGTATGTCGAAAATGGACACTCTAGATAATACTCTTCCTGTTGTAATGTTTTAACGATATAGATTTTACATATAACATGTTTGTCAGTGGGTTTGCCTTAATCTCCACATTGGAGCTAGCAAACCACGTTGCCCCTGACTTTTTTTTGTTGATTGACGCAATTCTGCATGATATGAAAATTACCCCTTCCCAGGTGCATGATATCATAAAAACCTACGCATCTCAAAAGCATGTGGACCCGATCTCCTCCCGGCTGTGCTATTAAAAAACTGCTCCGCTGAGGTTGCTCCAGTCCCCTCCAAGCTTTACAACAAATGTCTTAACGAATCTTGCTTTCCTGCCTTGTTTTTTTACAGGGTGTGGCGCGATGGTCTTTACAGGAAAATCAGACCATACGGTATCACTGAACGAATACTTAACATTATTAAATCGTTCTTAATTGAGAGAAGAACACAGGTTGTTCTCGCCGGTCGTAAATCTAAACAATATGGTATAAATACAGGTGTACCCCATGGATCGATCTTTGAACCTTTTCTTTTTTATAATATTCATAAATGGACCCCCCTGATAAAATTGTCTCTTGAATGGGTATATTTGCTGATGACACCACGCTCTGTATCAGGCACGAGGTAACATGAGTTGGATCAGATACATTGAGAGCACTGGCATTGCCAGAACCGCTGCGATAAAAAGTAGGTTCTCTCTACCGAGCTAGAAAGTTACTTACGTCTGAAAGTATCCTGTGCCTCTACAAGGCGACCATTCGCCCATGTATGGAGTATTATTGTCACACTTGGGATGATGCACCTGCTACTCGTCTCGCGCTCCTGGACAGTGTTCAAAAGAGAGTTGCTAACCTGATAGCCCCTGAACTGTCATCCAAACTTCAACCATTGTCCCGTTGACAAAATGTTGCATCTCTCTGCCTGGTTTACAAGTATTTTAATGGTGGATGCTCTGACGAGCTACAAGCATTTGTACTCCCTCGACGTAAAGGCATTCGACAAACTCGACAAGCAACAAACTCCCAGTCGTACACAGCAAAGATCCCTAGATATAAGAAATCCTTCTTCTCTAATACTTCTAAACCCTGGAACTCTCTTCCGGGTTTTTGTTTTCCCAACTGTACTGACAAACAGGAGTTGAAGTGTAATGTGACTAGACACCATTGATGCTTGACTTCCTTTATAGTATAGCTGCAACTATTGTTCCCGATAGTAGTCCACTACACGAAAATAAAAGAAAGGTAACTTCTCTCTTGAAGTGAAAATTAAAAATACAAATATAAGCAACGGTTCTAAAAACTGCTTATACTTCGCTACAATAACAACAGATATGCTGTTTAAAACGATAAAATATCGTTGCAAAATTCTGACTTGGCTCCGTAGCTCATCGGAAAGACACTAGACTGCTGATAGTGTTGTTTTGAGTTCGATCCTTGTTTACGGCTTATTCATGTTAATGACGGGTTAAGCCTCAACACACGTGTCCACAAGTAACGTTCTATGCATAGATAAGTAGTAAATATATATATTAAAGTATTTAACTATTTGTAGGAGGGAGTGTCTCTACAAAACGACCTTCCTTGGTTACAGACTTAAAACTTGATATGTTGGGGCCTGTAGAACTAATACCCTTTAGTTTTGAGGTGATAAAATAGCTGCTAAAACCGTTAAAATTGATAAAATTAAGATGTTTCAGGCGTACATCCACTCCAAGTAATCTCTCCACATGAGCAAATATACATTGTCATGTTAATCGAGGTTTATTTTGTTAAATGATAAAGAATAACGCTGTGTTTAGGTTTCGATCATAGTGCTTCTTTGTCATATTTTTTAATCAATACTATGAATTATATACGACATATCAATAAATCAAGTATTGACCTTATAATCAAACTATAAAATCTACATAAAATATGTTTAACCCTATATAATGGCTTTACAATGTAATTATGTTGAGAAGAAACTCGTACGGAATTTTTCATTTAAGTTTCAAATGATGTTTTCTCAAATAAGTTTTCATTATAATACCTTTAATTTCAATATCATTTTTAAGAGCGTTTTTCGATTTATGTAATCGTTTTAATTCCAATCGTTTTAAATTGTCTTCTTTTCAGGACGTTGAACATAAGATAGAAAAAACGAAATTCGCACAATTTTCTGATTTCAATTCAAGCTAAGCTGAAATATTGATGAAACATCCCGCATTAATACCATAGAGTTGACCCCAGGAACTACTACTGAACGCACAACACATGGGTGGTTTAAGAAATTTCGTGGCGACGACAAGAGTTTTGAAGTTGGTGAGCGTAGTGGTTAACCATCAGATGTTGACAATGATCAATTAGGATCCTTAGTCGATCAAATCCACGCAAAGCTGTTCGAGAACTTGCTTCTGAATAAGACGTAACGTATACGACGATTTCTAACCATTTGACAGACATTGAAAAGATAAACAAACTTCGTAAATTCATACGACGAATCTCCCTTACACTCTTTGAGCAAGAGTTGCATCAAAAGAAAGCCATGCTGATTCTTTGGTGACCTGGGACCGGTGACATTCATTACAGTTTTGTAAATGCAGGCGAACCCATTACGGTGGAGAAGTACTGTCAATCAATATATGAAATGCATTAGAAACTTTGACAACAATACCCATCATTATTCAACAGAAAAGGCCCAACGCCGCTCCACAACAATACCCGATCGCATGTTGCTGAACCGACCCCGCAGGAGTTGCGCGAATTGGGCTACGAAACTCTGTCTCATCTGCCATACTCTCCAGACTACTCACCAACCGCCTATATCTTTTTCAAGCATATTGAAAAATTTCTGCGGGAAAAATCCTAAGCGATATCAAAACTCGTTCAGCGAGTTCATCGCTACCAGAACGCAGGATTGGCATACCTATAATTGTTTTGTCTTGCCAAGAGTGTGTTTATTCTGATGGTGCTTATTCCGACCAATAATGTGTTGTTTGGGATGTTATATGTTCATCTGAATTTAAAAGCTATTTAATAATGAATACAAAATCTGCATGAATTAAAATATCATATGTCTGATTGGGAAACGCTAACTAGACTGTTAGCATGTCTGTATGAATAAATATATATATATATATACATATATATATATATATAATATATATATATATATATATATATATATAGATATAGATAGATAGAGAGAGAGAGAGAGAGAGAGAGAGAGAGAGAGAGAGAGAGAGAGAGAGAGAGATAAAGTCGTGTGAGTTTTTCAACTATATCATATTAAAGCACGATTAAAATCTTTCGGTGTTTTTTTACAAAACAAAATAGTTATTAGCTATGATTTATAGAGGGATAAGAATAACCCAATTAAATGCATATTTTTTGTGCTATAGGATTGTTTCTTTATGTCTCCATAATGTTAATCGGCAGGTATTTGATTCGACAGTTTAACTTGGCAGCAAACGTATTAATATGAATATAAATAATAGCCAATTAAAATAATATCTGATTACAATAATAACCGATGCAATAAACGTCTAATGTGTAACCTAATTTGTGTAATATACATATAAACCCATCGCCAAACGATTCTTTCGCCATATACTGGCTGATAATACAGACATATAGTTTTTCTGTGCATATTTTAAATGCGATTATTTTTTCAGCAACTAGAGGGTTTTTACCTTAATCACGCACTTGACATTGTTATCATTGTATTTGCATAACCTTCAGCCTTAAGCGCTCAATTATTTTACTAATATCGACATTATTAATACATTGGAATTGTAATTCAATCTTGTCTGTTTACTGTTGATTAACCATTGTTCGTGATCAATACCCGTCCCTTGATGATCAGCGGGCATGGATAACAATAAGCCGGTGTCCTCCAGTAAATAGATACGCTCTCTGAACTCAGACGTTGCTTTGCAAATGTTTATCATGCTAAACATCGACACCCCTAACGACCAACCGTTTCAGCCGGTATCGAGATAATAAAAAGTGTCTGCTTTGCATATCATATGATCGGCCTCATATGTTTATTTCTGTGTGAAAAAGAAAATATCAAGAAAACTTTGGAAAATATTTATAAGTCCGATGCATCTCTGTCGTTAGGCGTGGCCTTCTTTTATGAGCTTAGTAACTAATAGCTCAATTCATCGCGAAGATGAATCAGTTCTCGTCGAAATAAGAGTTGAACATGATGATGCTATTTATCTTATATTATAATTTTGGATTTAGTTTTCGTCAGAGAGTACGTTTATATTATATTAAACGGTGTACGTATTTCATTGATTGAGATTGTCCGACTGACTTCCTCATCTTGGTTGTTATCGTGACATATGGCCGAGTGGTCCTAAACGTTGTATCAAAGTTTACAGTTACCCAAAGGTGCTGAGTTCAATCCTGAACGAAGGCAGTAAAAAGTAACACTCAAAACAGAGAATCAGCAACTATGTCCCAGAGCCTAGCTGGGGTCCGAACTTGGTACACCCGTAATAATAATAATAAACAGTTCACCTGATGAAGGCCGGAGGGCAAAACGGCCGAAACGTTGTGACGATAACAACGAAGATGAGGAAGTCAGTCCGACAATCTCATTCAATGAAAACACCTCATCTCGGTGTACGTATTTATTTTAATGCTTAAAATAACTGCTGTAATAAAATAACGTAAATGACTTACCAATGCAGAAATCGATCTGATTCTATAATGAATATGGTGCCTTAGGATACGTAACGGCTAGTAGTTGTTTCGAATTAATGTTTTAAATAGAGCGTAAAAAAACCTTCTAAATAAAACAGAACATGAAGTCAAGTGTTAAAAATACATAATAGTTTTTGCAAGTTCGATTTCCGTAAAAATTTTTTTTTTTTCATTTTTTTACATGGGGGTCACCACTTATCAAGTCCCGGGGGGGGGGGAGGATAAGGGTTATTGCGTGTACAATAATCAATGAGATAGATTTGTAGTACTCATTAGTATTGGAAATTTGATAGTGTCTTACTTAAAGGGGCGGTTTGTCAGGAATTTGTTTATGTTGGATTTGAAGACATCCAAGTTGTAGTCAGGTGGGAAACAGGCGAACGGAAGAGAGTTCCACAATCGTGCACTTCTGAGAAAGACGCTCTGCTCGTGGAATCTACGTTTGGATTAAGGCACAGATAAAGGGTGGGGGAAATTATTGACAGTAGTTTCACCCGGACGGGTGTTTCTCGTGAAAGATTGGCGAGGGGGGAGAGATTGGAACTCAGACGAGCACTTGCCATGGAAATAACGATAAAAGAAAGACAGGCTCGCAACGTCTCTTTTGTGTGAGAGAGGCTGCAGGAAAGAGAAAAGGGCATCCTTCACTAAACCACAAAATCTATTTTGTACTCTCTCAAGGCAAGATGTGGCAGCAGTACTCCATCCTTGGACGTACTTGGCATTTATACAGACAGACAATTGCATCAGTAGTGAGATATCTTCTGGAGCAGTAGTAGGATCCCACCATTTTCCCAGCGTCCCTGGCAAGAGATTTGTTGTACGTGTTCCATTTCAGATTAGGAGTAAAAATCAAACCCAGAGGCTTGTCAAAACATAGATCCTTCCCAAGACGAGAGCCATCCATTTCAATTGATGCCAGAGCGTGATGATGTAAGGATAGAAGCTTGGTTTTGAATGCATTAAAAGTGACCAGCCACATATTCCCCCATTATACCACACGCTCAAGATGAGAGGAGAGAGAATTAGAGAGAACTTACTTATTTACGGTCTTTGATGTGTTGCCATAGATGGTCGTGTCATCAGTATAGATGTCAACGAATGATTCAAGTATGTGTTTTGGGAGATCATTGATGCAGATCAGGAAGAGAGTTGGGCCCAGGATGGACCCCTGGGGAACTCCAGCATTAATACTGTGGGCCTCTGATTTCTGCCCATCAACCACTACTCTTATGAACCTATCAGAGATAAATGATTTAATGATTGAGAAAACATTTCTAGTAATACCGTAGCTGGAAATCTTGTGAAGTAGACCCCTTGTGCCATACCTTATCGAAGGCCTTTGATATATTAAGAGAAATTGCCCTGGAAAGGAAGCCTTTGTCAAGAGATTAACTAATCCTATGAGATATAACCGTTAGTACATCTGCTGTAGATCTTGCAGAACGGAAACCATATTGCATGTGACTAAGAAGGTTATTTCTGTGAAGGTGGTTTACTACTTCTTTATTTAATATGGATTCCAACAACTTACTCATGGCACACAGGAGACTTATTGGTTTGTACTGAGAGGGAGATGACTTTTCACCTTAATTCTTAAATATAGGGCATAAAGATGAGGGTTTCCAGGGTGTTCGAAAGCCCTTCTCCTTAAGGCAACGCTTAAACAGTTTTGTAAGAATGGGGGAAAGTTCTGGTTAGAGCCTTTTCAGCACTATAACTGGAATGCCATCAGGGCCAGTTGCTTAACTGGAATCAAGGTTCTTGATTAGCTTGGCGACCTTACGCATACATATTTGTATTATTGCATAGTGTGTTGTCTGTTATAAGAGGGAATACGGGGAGTTGATAACTATTCTCACATCGCGTAGAATTAGCTGAAAAGTTCTTGGCAAATAGTCTGGACTTGTCTGATGCTGACGTGATGACCTCAAGTCCATTGATGATGGTTGGCATAGAACGCACGCTTCTGTTCGAGATCCTGTTTGCTATTTGCCAGAACTGGTGGGAACCAAGCCGCTGCTCAGCTACTTTTATTTAACAGACTAGGCATATAGCTCTCTTGCATTTTTTATTACTCTTTTACAGTGGTTGCTGGCAGTCCTGAAACCACCTTTAGTCTCAGTAAATCTATTACGTTGGTAGCTATGGAAAAAATGATTTCTGTGCGGGATGGCAGCAGCACATTCTGGGGAGAACCATGGCTGGCAGGTTTTTGTTGGAATTTTTTGGATGGTATGAATCGGTCTATGCCTACAATTAACCATTCGGTCAGGTCTGATACTATAGACGACCCATGCTTTTAAATATGAAATGCAGAGATAGATGAGATATGAATGTACGGAAGCTATCCCAGTCAGCCATAGAGTATGAATATACAGCACGGTGGAGAGGTACGTCTGAAGACTTATTACATTTCGTTTTTATCTTAACAGCTACAACAGAGTGGTCAGAGGGTCCCAGAGGAGATAGAACGGAACATGAACACAGCTCAGGGGAAGTTGTCAGGAAACGGTCTAGAAGGCTTGCATATTGACCAGTAGTATCGGGCACACGGATGGGTTCGTGAACAATCTGAGTGAGGTTATAGGCAATGGCAAAATCATGACAAAACCTCCCCTCGTCATCGGTTTTATTTGAGCGGGTCAGCTATTCCACATTATGGACATTGAAGTCACCGGAAATGTGAATGTACGCCGATGGATGAGCAGACAGGATGTGGTCAGTTTTCTCAGATATGCCCTTAAAGGTAGAAAACCCCACTGTTTTGGGGCAATAGAGGGCAAATATAAATGCAGTGGTGTAAGCTATTGCAACCCGGAAGCACATATAAGGTAAATTAGGGTCTTCTCTGGAGATATCCCTACCACATGGAAAGCCATCTTTAATGTAGACACATATTCCATGCCCATGGCGATCTTGGGGGTCAGACTTAGATGTTAAGTAAGAGTATCCTTTAATTATGAATTCGTATAGAGGAGTGGTTGGCCCTAAGCCAGTTTCACTAAGAAATAGTATGTCCGGTTTCGTCTCCTGTAATTGTGTTTCAACCTCTGGAAGGTTGGAACGTAGACCCCTGATGTTGGAGAAGGAGACCTGATAGTAGGGGTCTACGTTGGAGGATGGAGTTCTAGGTTTATTCGTGTTTCTTTTTTGGAGATTTGTCATGATTGTTGAGGTTTTGGGGTTTGTGGAGCAGATCGCTAGAATTGGTTGGAGCAGGACAGAGAGGGAAAATAAGAGAGAAAAAGACAAGAAATATTTTGTTTGTTTTTTGTTTATTTTTGTATCACATAAGGTAAAGCCGTAACAATTACCCACTAGTATGGCATCGAGAGGTCCTACCAGAAACTACTGCATGGTCCAGAATCCATTCACCAAATGGCAATACAGCAGCCCCGGTACTTTGCACTTGCTGATAGGACAGCCTCCTTAATGGTTAATCCAAGGTTCGGATCTCTGACTAGTAGTCGGGTAATGTCAGCCCAGATGAAACGTTTACCTCCAGCACCCTTACTAGTGACATGACCACAAGGATAAACATAGAAACATAAATTTTTCGACATCTAAGGCTACTGTTTACAAAGTACTACCGACCTGGAAAGTAGCTTTTTCTTCATCCTTTGTCAGAAAAATCACTCATTAGAAATGAGGACTGAAGGACAAAACAGGAGAAATTAGAGTTACTGGTGCTGCCGATAACACATCCACATGCATTATCTACTCTCCATTGAGAATTTAAAAAAAAAGTGGGAGAAGGACTTATTAATATCTACTTAGTAGAAGTCCGTTGCCCCATTCCCGGTTTAGGGTAGTACATGAAGTCTCCCCTCCCATGTTAATGCAGCTGATATGTTCGACCGTTACAGCTCCATCCCATAATAAATATGCTATAATGGAACTTTTATCAAATTGAAAAGTCTGGTTATTTTTAACTAGTTTAAAAATCTAGTTAAGAAGCAATACTTTTAGGGTTTCGTATTAACTTTAGACTAGCTAGAATAATGCATACTTTAGAAGAAAAAAAAAACCGCGTGTTTTTGAGTTCAGATAATTTGTATAATCAAGCAACCCGAATGTAAGCATCAAAATGATCACATTTCTATTGAGTTTTATAATAAAATAAAGGAATCACATAACAGTGGGTCACTTTAAATAATTTAGAGATGAGATAACCTAGAGTATTTGCAGACTATGTCTCAAGAGAAACGAAGATAACTACGACAACAATGTAAGCAATAAAAAATAATAATCCCTTAGCAATATTTGTTGTCGTAATTTAGAATAATAAAATAATCACTGTTCTGAACAGAAATCTTACCGAGTTGGTGTGGTTGGTTGGTTGGTGGGTTTTTGTTTTACGGCATATCAACCCTCTTCAGTTTATTTAATGCCGAATCCAGTGATTTTGGAGAAAAGTTTGTGATAGAATATATTTGTTTTCTTTTTCAAGTCGGTTTCTATCCATAGTTGGGACCCTAACAGGTACTACCACTCCGGGGCAGAGCGGACCTGGGAGCAATGGCAATTAAGAGGTTGCATCACACTCCTCAAGGCCCGCAAGCTGGGGCCTCAGCATCGGATTTAGTTTAAGGTCATATCCAGGACCCCGAGTTAATGTGACAGAGATTGAATGAAATAGAAGTCGGACATATTACAAAATTAGTATTTGTAAAGTATCTTGATTCAATCGAGTTTCTCATCATGCCAGGCCTTCCTTCGAAGTTGTAAATAAAGCATCAGTTGTGAAATAAATTCAAAACTCAAGTTATGTGTGAGAACGCATATGTACGATACCTATGTTTGTAAACTTAAAAGACTGTTTTCTATATAGTGAGCCATTTTAACCCGGATTCAACGTTACAGGAGAAAAAGAACATAGAAATAATAATTTTCTTCGAGGTGTAATAAAGGAAGTGAAAATAATTTAAGAATCAACAAAATAAAAAAAAATATGTCACAATTAACCTAATCGCATTTCTGTTAAAACAAAACAAGAAAACACCTACCAACCATTGTCTGCATATAGAAATACCCCCCTTCTTATATTTCTCTTTATCTCTCTCCTTCGCTCTTCTCCACTTGTTAATCGTTTTTAGTATATATATATTTTAAATTAAAGTGCGTTTTCTTTGTCTTGCTCACCATCAGACAATACGCAACACGTCAAGGACACTTGGAATCGAGTGCTTATCTTTATCGACACACATTTTCATCGGGTTAATTTCATTTTTCTTGAATTTTTAAGTTGTAGAAGTTTAGAAAAGATTTTATCCACTTCTTTAGATATGTATAGAATTAAGCTTTAAGTACATAATCATAGGATAAAGGTGCATGGTCTGCAGTTTACTATGTCACACACAAATGTTGGTTATTACATGCTAAGCAGACACAGGCCCAGTTAATACACGTGTATAACTCGCTTGTTTAATATGCTCCAATATTTTATTTGATCAGATTTGTTTACTGTCCAAAATAATTAAACCTCAGATTGAGAGAACGCCCCTTTAAATATAAGTTTTTAGCTATTTACCGACAACTCCAATGACCCTAAGCAGGTGTTACTCGACTTTTCTTAGAGACAAGATCAAATTTGTTAAACTGAACAGGTATTCTCATTAACATATACGTATATTCCTAATATCCTCGTTTGGACTTAGTCCTTCCTTTCGTTTTTGTATTCCCCTGAGCTTCCTGTTTTATGTTGAATAATTTAAAATTCAACCGTTTTTGCATGAGCTCATCAGTTATAAAAAAAAATATTTTGTTTTATCTTAAATAATTTTTGTCAGATCTGATTTTATAATCTTACACTGGATTATTGTCTATATCAAAAACAATCTATAACTAGAAAATAATCTGGAATTTTTCTATAAACTCTGACTCCTCGTAATTTGCAAATACATTTAGTGCATTACATCCTTTCTGAAATCGATATTTTGAAATAATTATAATGTGCTTGAGGAAACTAATATCGGCTATTTTCAATTTAATCCAAGTTAACGAGATTTAACGAATCACGTTTAATAGTTGCCATATTGTCCATCCGTGCATATGTTTATTTTTTCTTTTTGTTGTTTTTATGTTATTTGCATCATTTATTAATCCACGTAAATTTAACTTAGCTTGCTGAACATCGCCTGATTTCTACTGTCTCCTTCCTCTCACTTTTTTTACACACTTTTCCTTCACCATATGAAATATAATATGTGCAAAGAAAATCGCTCATCATTTGGATAACGTTGTCAAGATTTTAAACTCTTTTCGTCACGTTATATTCACTGCATAATTAAAAAGAATACAACAATCGGAAACAATTTAGTTTTATAGATAAATACAGGGACAACCATTTGTAGAATGATTAATAGGAATGATTATTAGCAAACCTCTTCAAAGTTATAAGTCAGTAGATTAAAGTATGCGATAGTAGCGAAAGCTAATTCAAGATAGTATATACAAATTTCTGCAAAACTATTAGGACACTATAAATGGTTAATATCGAATATATGAGAAGACGGTAATTTCAAATTAACGTTAAAACGATCAACACCAAAAAATCGACATAACTTTAAAATGAGACAGCACGTAGTATTAGTTTCGGGCTATGGCGTTGCAGCGTACATACTCGATCATATTAAATATGGTTCGAGATTCGATCCCTATTACAGTCAAACTAAGCTGATGAGTCGTAGTAGAGTGAAGCACGTGTTTTTAGATGATTGTTTTATTAGCATGAATAGATAACATATATTCATTTTTTACGTCTAAAAAATAGGTGATATCACCAAATTACATTCAAAAATGTATTAATAAAAGATATCGCCATTTAAGCTGTTACTCATGGTACCATGCGCCTTTCCAATTATAGTAGGCATATTCATACGCATAAACAAATCGACCATCAATCAAACTCAACAAGAAAGTGTGGAGGCTATACGTAAGTGCTTTTCAACGATTTTTCAATAATTTTGTTAATACAGTTGTTTTTTATTCTTCACGTCATGCACATTACACATGGGAGTTGAAAACGTTAACGGCTATGGCAAATTACAACTTGAAGAGAACTTTCAAACATTGGCCCGCTAAATGGAAAACAACGGATTGTAAGAGAGACAAACAGGAACTTTGCCTGTATACAACGAAACAAACATTGAATAGAAAATGCTGGCCATTTCTTTACTGTTTTATGTGAAAGAATTCCAACAAACTACTCGATTACAAAAGAAAAAAATTCAATATAAGAGCTTAATATTTATTTATCTCAAACTGTAGAAAATGTCAGAAAAACATTGGAGCCGTCGGTTTCAAGCCTAACATAAGGGGGACCAGTTAATGGTAAATAATGTTAGGCGCTCGTCAGCCATATTGTTTTCTGAGGAAAAAAAAACAGGACCGCACACATTATCTATAATGATGTTCATTTTTTATTTGATTTTAACTTGTCTGTGCCTATTTCCATATGTTGTTTTAATATACATTTTTACATTTTTTATTTAATATATTTTGGAGTAAATATATGTTTTAACTTGTTTTCTCCTATTCGGAAGTCATGTCAATTAAAAACAGAATAGGATATATATATATATATACATATGGTTTTTAGGGTTAGTTATAGAAAATCGTTTTCCAACACTTCATATACGATTTTCATTCTCATGATTGCTGGCACTTTTCCATTATTTTTATAATCCGGCTCCATATACTTTTAGAATGGATATATTTCCATAAACACTCACTTTCAGTGCACACACTACTTACATCGATTTAAAAAAGAACTCTTATTTATTTATATATGAGAAATTTGACACACCAATTATACATGTTAAACACAATATTCTTAAAGGCAACTGCTTTTTTAATATCATTCTGTAGTTATTACTGACGTATATAATGTATAAATTAATTTTAATTAAACACGCTATATAATGCATTATAGGGTCATTCGTATAAAAATACAATTTGTTTAACCTTGCTAGTCACAAGCATTGAAATTATCCCTAAAGATCTCATCTGGTTAGAAAATACACATTACGAAATTATTAATAATGGACTTATTATATAGTGTGTGCAAGTTTCTGTTTGCCGTGTCGCCAGCCGAATATTAGTTTCAAAATATTGTAATATCAACGAAACAATTGTTAGTCGCCAATAATTCCACCGTGTTGTTTTTACTAGTGGTATATATCTCTAAACAGACGGGGATATTTTAATTTTATTCTTTTTATTCATTTGCTTACATGTTGCGTTATGGAACAGTAAGCAGTTATTTACACAGTCAGAACAAAGTTACAATAGTCTATATCAGCAGTCTCTCAATCGTCTATTATACTATTAATATCGTCTATTCCTCCATCCCAAGTAAATTTGTGAGATATGGACTTGGCTTGAAGGCATGTAGAATAATATGTCACTTAAATTTCATCGTATACTGTTTGAACTGAAATATAGATAACATATGGACGTAGCCTCTTTTATAAATGCATGTACGCATTTAAAGGAATAAAATAAAGGATAATGTGACAATCACTAGAGAAATGAAAATATGAAAACTCGAGACATAAGAGAAAAGAGATTGAAAACGATGCGGCATGCCACGAAAGAGAAGAAATGAATAAACGATAAGACAACGGATAAAGAATTGAGGTGGGGGAAGAATAAAGAAAAAACAATAATGCATAACCAGATTTCCGGTAGGGCGAGGAGATGGAGAAAGGGATGTAAATCTCCCGAGGGAACATCATACCACAAAATCTGACAGCTTTAGAAATGACTGACAAAGGCGTGAAAGCTTTTCAATGGCTCAACATTTGCAGTTTCTAGATCAATTCATAAAATAATACAATTAATTACTGTTCGCGAACACAAGAGACAAAATAAAATGATGACAATACAACAAAGAAGTTAAAACTAAACACAATAAAAACACTAGAAAAAGACACCATACAAATTCTACAAAAATATAAATCGATCGATAATTCCTCTTTTCCTTCTCTTACGTCATCTGAGATATTCGCATTCCCATCATCCAAGTAACACATTTAAATAAACTTAAGATCCACTTGTTACGGGGAGCGATGTTTATTTTCACATTCATATTGAAATAGACGTATTCTAAACAAATTCGTTTCTCTTTACATATGCTGGCATCTTTGGAGAATTTATTACACATTCAACATTGTTTAAAATGCGACAACTGAATAAATAAGACAGTTCCTTCATCGTCCATTACACTTTGCGAAATTTACAGAATCTCCCGCGCGACAGACCACATTTCCCAACACTAAGCACATTTATTTGAGGCATGACTCTTCTGAAAATAACCATGCCCTGTTTCTTTCCTCTCCAATATTTTCTGACAAAAGTTAAAAACAAAAACCCAAGTCACTTTCGTAAGTTGTTGAAATGAAAATAATGCGTAATGCCTGAATAAGAAAACACCGCTGATAGAACGCAGCAACGCGATATGCATCCTATTCAGCCTATCTGGGTATATATCCTGCACCAAACTGTAGGCCAGAACAATTATAGATTTTAATTGAATCTAGTCGCTACATTTTTGTTCATTTACAATTTTTGTTGAACGTACAATCATTAATACTGAATTTACATTAATCTTTAGAAAGAAAGCAAGATACTAATTGTCTGTATTTTTGAGATGAGATGCTTTCATTTATTGAGATTGTCGGACTGACTTCCTCATCTTGGTTGTTATAGTCACAAGGTTTCGGCTGTTTTGCCCTCCGGCCTTCATCAGATGTTTTGTATCGAACTGGAGAACCGTTTGTTATGAATCTTGAACCCAACCCTTTATTATTATTACGGGGGTTCCGTGTTCGGACTCCAGCAAGGCTACTAGTGACATATGGCCGAAGGCAGTGAAAAGTAACATTCAAAACAGAGAATCAACAACTGTGTCCCAGAGCCTAGCTGGAGCCGAACACGGTACCCCCGTAATAATAATGAAGGGTTGGGTTCGAGACTCCTAACAAACGGTTCCCCAGTTCAGTACAACACACCTGATGTAGGCCGGAGGGCAAAACGACCGAAACGTTGTGACTATAACAACCAAAATGAGGAAGTCCGACAATCTCAATAAATGAAAGCTAGATACGTTGTGCATAGATAACTGTGCCAATTCAATATACGTATACTAGACAAATATAAATACTCTCAGTTAAATTTAGTTTTAGCAACAATATTACTATTGAAAATGTATTACTCATTTCCTGAATTTCCTATTGTTGCTCTTTAAAATGTACACTCTTAATCATTGAGAAAAATAGAAATATCGTTGTGACCACTCCCATAAGGACTCACACGATGCAAAGAAAATCTCGGTAACACATTTCGAATATTCGTATTATTTGGATTCATCAGACTAGTTCTCATCTTGTGTCTCCGAAACGTTGTTAATATGACACCCAAGATAAGAACTATTAAGCTGCACACTAATATAATAACTTTATAATAAATATAAAGAAAATAAATGGGGCTGTGATCAATATATTAATACTATTTTTTAAAATAATAAAATAGTAATAATACTGATAGACAAATTTTAATGTTAGCGGAAACTGTAATCATACAATTAGATTTGTTCTATAAAGAAGGGCAGGTTTGGCTACGCATAATTTGCAATTCCATAATATACCAATTAACACAAAACATATTATAGAGATAAATCACAGCTGATTAAATAAAATAAATATTCACAAAAGACTTTTAATGATATCAAAAACTGAGTACATCATTATGCGTTTAATAGAGAGATGAGTGACAATCTCTCATAGTTTAATGGGAATTCCTGACTTGAACATAATCAGAGGATAAGTATAATCGATGATATTCCAAGAAACGTGAAAAATTCAATTTCAAAGTTAAAACCTCAGTAGAAATCTATGATTTCACATTTTTAAACTTTAATATTGCAGCTTTATCGCTAAAGCCTTTACCTATAATTACCTTCAAATAATATATACATAATATTTCTATTGAAAGTTCTTGAGTAATTATATGATATCTCTTAAGTGCTTATATAACATTACTTTTTCTATTACACTCCATATTTAAGTTTTACTTTTTTCTCAGCCTTTACTCGATTGTTTCTGAAAAAAAAATGAAATTATTCAAAGTTTCGATTAATTTTTTTTTCTGTTTTCACTTTAGGTATACAATACAGCCCTTCGTTTCTATATTAAAAAAAACAATTAAAGTTAATCGCAACTTTTAATACTTATATTCTTTAAATCGATTAGAGACTAAATAGTGAAAGTGAAGCTTCGACGTGGATTTGTAGTCAAAAATTCATTTCATATATCAATACATAAATAAAACTAAAAACAATCCACTTTATAGTTTAAAATTTGAGTGTCGGTCGAGAAACTGGAGCAGATGTCTTGTATTTAATTAACTCACTCAGAGTTGCAAATCGTTATAAAATTTAAGACATGCAAAACCATTTACTACGTGGAAAATATACAAAGGAATTTTATATTAAATGGAACATATATGTGTCCTAAATGTTTTAAGTTGTTTCATTTTATGGCCAGATCAGGATTGTTTTCATATTAAGATTAAAAACACGGTACCTATGACAAAAGGAAACTACTAAGAACTGTTATCAATAATTGCTACGTTATTACGTTTGTTTCGAGAAAAAGAGAAATTATAGCGCTTATCATTATGTATCAGCAAATATTCCGTTAACTCATTGAGGTGAAACCCAAGCAATATGAGTTGGCTATCAATTTTGTACGGATTCACTGCATTTTCCCTATTTCAAGGAAATACAGAAAAGTGAGATAAATAAATGAACACATTTATAAATGTTAACTAATTCATTTCACGGCATAATACGAAACATATCTAGAGCTTCAATAACCATGGTGCAATTATCAGAGAAAGTAGGGATAAAGAGAGAGAAATCTTTTAAGCCGGAATCGGCCGAACTAATTACACGATTTTACGAAAAGCATTGGGAATTCGTACGGCAGTTACCAGGGAAAGGCACATTCTTCAAACGCGAGTACACATAAATCGTAAATATTCGTTTATATCCGTAATTTATTCTCTAAATTTTCCAGAATGGTGGCGCCCAAAGAGACACATAATTCCAGAATGAATATACTATTCAAGGAGTGAAATCATCAAGTATTCCATAATAAATGACAAATAACATGATATAGTTAAATCTCATAATCTGGTTATATTTGCCATATAATAAAATTGGACACACACACAAATATATATATATATGTATAATAGTATATATATATATATATATATATATATATATATAGTACTTACTGTAAGTATCAGCATTATTGTTAGGTATTGATGTTATCAGGCCTGTCTCTGTTCATTATTAATCGTCTTTTCACTTTTATTCAAATAAAAATACAAATTGGCGACTATCATTATTTTTGTAACACATATCATGATTACTCGTTAATATAAGCTTAGAATATGCTTAAAAGTTTTACTGGCTCAAGACAATTGTATAGTGTACATACTCATCTACTTCAATAAAATTTATATTGTTTAAGCAGTTTAAATTACAACATTATACTAAATAAATCATCGAAAAACCAATATTATGGAAACATAAATACATCCTGTAATTATGTGCAATAATAAAATTATATTTCTTGTTCATGTTCGATGTTGGAATACCGTTATGTTAGAAAAACGTAAACGATTATACATAGGGCTTTCATTTTTGCAAATAAATTGGTTTCTAATCGTCACTATGATAAAAATAAAATGTAAAAGGAGTCCGAATATAGATAAGTTGAGAAAATTTAAAACTACTATTTATTTCACATTTATAAAATTTATTAACTATCTACATAACCATTTATATTAATAAGATACTAGCTTGAAAATCTAATACATTCTTAGTTTTTTTAGTAATTAAGAAGTTTATAAAATTTAAAGCCATCAAATCCGTATCACAAGTCGAATTGTACGACTGACACAACGTTTTTGAAGCATACACTTTCATAGAATTGCGATACTTTTCTGAAAAGCTTAAATAAATCGAATTTATGTCCAATATTACAGACCTGCTTAAAATTTTTTAAAATAAATCATGGTATACAATTTTACTGAACTATAGGAACAACTAAAGCGAAAAATTAACGAAGTCTATATATCTTTTATATACAAAGTATTTTTGCACTTGCCATTGTAGTTTGAAAATCCAAATTAGAAAAAAAGAAAGTACTAAATTATCGATAAATATACTATGTAAGATGTAAAATTTTAAAATATGACAAATCTCCAAAAATATAGTGATGTTGAAAGTTCGATTATAATTAAGGCAACATGGTGGTATATTCAAAAAGAGACTGCATGTACAGAAGAACAGGGTTGTATGTTACTTTGAAACTATGCTGGGATTGGGTATTTAGTTACCACCACAAGAAGATGAAAAATCAATACTATCTTAAAAAAAAAAAAAAACAGATCTGACTATTTAAATTTCAAAATTGCTTAAATAATTCCTATGGTATACCTCAGTTTGGGTGACTCGGACAGTTAATAATAAACTAACAACTCCGCAAATACAAAAAAGTACAGCCTATTAGGCTGGTATACTTATGTCGAATTAAGAATAATACAAAATAATAGATAGCATCACATGAAATAATCTAGTTTCAACTGGACAGCCCGTCGGGATTTTATTTCGATTGTCTTCGAGTGTCTTAGCAACACATGCTGCTTCAAGCAATTCGTTACTTCCCAACTATAATATAAAAATGTGACTTAAATTCGTAATGTGATGAGCATGAAGCGGGAACTCTTAAAGAATCGTCAGTTTGATCTATTATTTTTATGTATTCCATGTCCAGAGGCGTTAGGTAGATATCAGTAGTAATCCCTCGCTAAATCCCTCGCCAAATGAGAAGAAGTAAACACTACCCGGACTTACATCTCGGCAGATTTAATTCTATGTACATGTCCGTTTCTGTCGGATTGATTTTCGGGGTTTTTTAATAGCATTAGTTTGGTGCAAAAGTGATGTGGTTTTTGACGTTTAACTTCAAGTAAAAAAAAAAGGACATAATATTTGCCCCAACCTAATGCGTAGCAGTAGCTTCGTTGGGCAACTGAATCTGTGGCGAATCTCTTTCCATCTCAGTAGCCTTCGAAAGAGTTCACATATTCACGATATAGGGTAGATCACCATTGCAATACCAAAAAGTGAACGAAGATAAATTCTTTAAATCTTCCGTTGTCAAGGGAATTTAAACCTTTACAACATAGTAAGTCCCATTCAATATTTTACACATATAATTTGTACATATTAGGGGGTAGTACGTTAATGACGACTACGTAAGTGTTGTTACACTCGAAGACTCACTGAGGAAAACAAGTATTAGGAGGTGAATTAGCAAGGCCAAAATATATTGAAAACACATTGTGTACAAGAGTAACCGTCGTAATAAGTACCGCCAAGATGGCGAACTAAATTAAATTACAACATTATACTAAATCAAACATTTATAATCGAAAAACAAATATTATGGAAACATGAATACATCCTGTGAAAATGTGAAATAAAATTATATTTCTTGTTCATGTTCGATGTTGGAATACCGTTATGTTAGAAAAACGTAAACGATTATACATAGGGTTTTTCATTTTTGCAAATAAATTGGTTTCTAATCGTTACTATGATAAAAATAAAATTTAAAAGGATTCCGAATATAGATATGTGGAGAAAATTTATAACTACTATTTATTTCACATTTAAAAAATTTATGAAATATCTACATAACCATTTATATTAATAAGATACTAGCTTGAAAATCTAATACATTCTTGGTTTATTTAGTATTTAAAAAGTTTATTAAATTTAAAGCCGTCAAATTCGTATCATAAGTCGAATTGTACGACTGTACAACGCTTTTAAAGCATACCCTTTCATAGAATTGCGTTACTTTTCTGAAAAGCTTACATTAATCGAATTTATGTCCAATATTACAGACCTGCTTAAAAATTTTTTAAATAAAATCATGGTATACATTTTTACTGAACTATAGGATCAACTAAAGCGAAAAATTAACGAGGTCTAAATATCTTTTATATACAAAGTATTTTGCACTTGCCATTAAAGTTTGAAAATCTAAATTAGAAAAAAAATCTAAATCATCGATAATTATACTATGTAAGATATAAAATTTAAAAATATGACAAATCTCCAAAAATATAGTGATATTGAAAGTTCGATTATAATCAAGGCAACATGGTGGTATATTCAAAAAGAGACTGCATGTACAGAAGAACAGGGTTGTATGTTACTTTGAAACTATGCTGGGATTGGGTATTTAGTTACCACCACAAGAAGATGAAAAATCAAGTAAGACTATCTAAAAAAAAAAAAAAACAGATCTGACTATTTAAATTTCAAAATTGCTTAAATAGTGCCTATGGTATACCTTGTCTTCGAGTGTCTTAGCAACACATGCTGCTTCCAGCAATTCGTTACTTCCCAACTATAATATAACAATGTGACTTAAATTCGTAATGTGAGGAGCATGAAGCGGGAACTCTTAAAGAATCGTCAGTTTGATCTATTATTTTTTATGTATTCCATGTCCAGAGGCGTTAGGTAGATATCAGTAGTAATCCCTCGCTAAATCCCTCGCCAAATGAGAAGTAAACACTACCCGGACTTACATCTCGGCAGATATAATTCTATTGAAATGTTCGTTTCTGTCGGATTGATTGTCGGAGTTCTTCAGTAGCATTAGGTTGGTGCAAAAGTGATGGGGTTTTTGACGTTTTATTTCAAGTAATAAAAAAGGACATAATATTTGCCCCAACCTAATGCGTAGCAGGAGCTTCGTTGGGCAACTGAATCTGTGGCGAATCTCTTTCCATCTCAGTAGCCTTCGAAAGAGTTCACATATTCACGATATAGGGTAGATCACCATTGCAATACCAAAAAGTGAACGAAGATAAATTCTTTAAATCTTCCGTTGTCAAGGGAATTTAAACCTTTACAACATAGTAAGTCCCATTCAATATTTTACACATATAAGTTGTACATATTAGGGGGTAGTACGTTAATGGCGACTACGTAAGTGTTGTTACACTCGAAGACTCACTGAGGAAAACAAGTATTAGGAGGTGAATTAGCAAGGCCAAAATATATTGAAAACACATTGTGTACAAGAGTAACCGTCGTAATAAGTACCGCCAAGATGGCGAACTAAATTACACTGATCACACTGAGTGCCGTAAATTATAGTTAATTTATACAGTTCGAAAGAGTTCATATATTGTGCATGCGAGATCCCGCAACAGTGAGCTGAATTTTCAACGAATAATACTAAGAGCATGTTCACCCATCTTTGTAAAATAGAATCAATCACCGGTGCAGAAGGTGAAGTAAAGTTTACCCAAAGGGACTAGGTCAAACGCCTAGGAAAGACGATGAAGATTGTTATCACGCTTCAATTGAAATTAAAAAAAAACTAGTGTTTTCAGATCAGTTTTTCAGGGAATTTGTACAAACCAGAATCCACCAATAAAATATGGAAGTTTCAATCTGAGGTTAAAGTAGTTCTAATGCTCACCTGTATATGTTACTCATTTTGCTTGATTAAAACATACAGTTTAAGAAATGAATGATTAGCTACAATAACATTAGTTCTCAATTCTCTCTAAACAGAACCTTGTGGAAAACTGAGAGAACATCGTATTGTGCATTTTCCTCTGTAAAAAAGTGTTATGCGAATAAAACGATTGATAGCCATGCATGAACCCCGAGGTAGAGAAACGTTGGTGTTAGACAGAGCGATAAAAGATAAGGGATAAAGATAGTTCATATGTACATACAAGTTCTTTAATTTTTGGTTGAAAATCTTACGCATAGAAGTAATATTGTCTCTTTGTAGTTGATGTGAAACATTCAGATTAATTATAGATGAATGCCTATTTTAAAACAAAAAACTTCACACGAGAAAAATAGTAAGCCACCTAGTGTTCCTTGCTAAAGTGTTCAATGATTTTTTTAAAAGAAAATGTTATATTTTTAGTCTATTTCAATGGGAGATTTTTAGAAAAATAATACTAAATCTCTGTAAAACTAAAGTAAAAAAAACACTGTAAATCATAGAATATACCCCTATCATAAATAGTGTAGTTGCTTTTCCATGATATAAAAAAATGCTGCATTTTTCGGTGCATTTATTTTACGAGTAAGAAGCGCTTACGCTGTTCAGTTTTCAGACATTTAATTAGGGTGCCAATTAGTGAAAAATAAATCTCCAGAATATTTCAGAAAGTTTTACACTATTAAAAGTAGAAAGATATTGTCGACTTCGTACATATATATATATATATATATATATATATATATATATACACACAGTCCTGTTAAAAATAAGACCACTTAATAAAGTAAGCCTTTACGCATATTAGCGAATTTTTAATGAAACAAATGGTTGAAACCATAACCAAAAGAGATAACCTGATGGAAAAAAATGAAATCTGCTTCATTCGAAACCTTAACCCTGATCTAACCATTATTTAAAAAAACAAACCTTTTCACCTGGTCAAAATGATAAGACAACTTTAAGAAAATCGGCTAGTTTTGAAAAAAATGAATACGAAAAGCTTTCTATGTTACAAAAAGGAACTTGTTTGTGGATAAAAAAACATATTAGTAAATTATAAATGGCAAAAGGGAAACCATTATCAGAGTTTGAGAGAGGAAGGATCTTTGAGCTTAATAGGGGTGGACTCTCCCATAGATCCATTGCAAACGAAGTGAATCGTACCAAAACGGTGATCACAATGTTTTAAAGAAATCCATATCAATATGGGCAAAAAAAGAGTCCAGGTCGAACAAAAATAAATAAATAAATAAATAACACCATCACTGGATCACCGTATCAGAAGTTAAAAACCACTTCAGTATGAGCTGAAGTCGATAGAAAAGTCAAAAAGCAGCAGAATATAGTCCTAAAACCATCAGAAGGCATCTGAAAATGAAGGAGTTTAATCATTTAAAGCGACTGCAGAAACCACGTCTTCTTGAAAAGCACAAAGCTAACCGACTTAAATATGCCGCCAAATATCAGACTTGCGATGAAGAGAAGCGGGAAAATGTCATTTTCCTCGATGAGAAAAGTTTAATCTAGATAGTCCAGATGATTTCAACACTATTGGCATGATAAAAATTTGCCGAAAGAGACTTTTTTAACTCGCGATATCGGAGGAGGGTCTTTAATGATGCGGCATGCTTTCTTGTCAGCTGCGGCTCTTAAGTTGCAAGCCGGCAAACATCATTGAAGTACATTTCAATGCTTGAACATGCTTCTATCAGGACTGAAGGTTCACGTCTGTGTGGAAGAAATTGGATTTTCCAACAAAAAATCGCTGCGATACACACTTCTCGACAAGCACGAGAATACTTTCTTCAAATAATGTAGAATTGTTAGATCATCCAGCATGTTCTCCGGACCTCAATCCCATTGAAAATCTTTGGGTTTGGATGGCAAAAGAAGTGTTCAAGGATAGAACCCAGTATGATTCGATAAAGGAACTTTCTGATTCAGTTTTCAGTACATGGAATAAAATTCCTTCGCAACTGATAAGAAACTTAGTCGTAAGCATGCTGAAGAGAATTTTTTAAGTAATTCGTAATAATGGAGGCTATACTAAATACTGATACCCTTTTTAGTAATTTATAATTGCCTTTTGTTAGATAAATTATCAATGGTCTTAGCATTTTCACCAAGTGAAAATGTTTCTTTTCAAAAAAATAATTATTAGATCAGGTTTCGAATGAAGCAGATTTCATTTTTTCTATCATATTTTCCCTTTTGGCAATGGTTTCAACCATTTGTTTGATAAAAATTCGATAATATGCGTAAACGCTTACTTTCTTAAGTGGTCTTATGACTTTGACCAGAACTATATATATATATATATATATATATATATATATATATATATATATACATGTGTACTTAATCAATAAAATAGATTAAAATTAATATGTAATATACTTTAATTCAAGCACAATCGTTGATACATTGTTTGTTTTTACTGTTGCCAATTTTAGCGTAATGTTTAACTTCATTCAAATTATTTCATTAAAGCGGAGCAAAACAGCCAAATCGCGAATAAAAGAAGTATTCATTTCATCTTAGAGAGGAAAACATAAAACAGCAGTGTACAAATACAAAGTCGAATGACCGCAGAAATTAGAAATAAAATTACAAAGTATTTTTCCTGAAGCAATCATAATGCTAATTGACGCTTCAGTTATCTCACCGGATGAAGTTTTAAAACACTGCTTACGGGTAAATATTATATCATTGTTTTTAGTTGTCTCCACTTATAATCGTATGGTCATGTTTACTAACGAAAACCAAATAACTAATAAAAATTAAAAAGACAAATAAACAATTTTTAAATAATGTTCTAACAATAAGAATAGTTTCTCCATCAGTGGTTTTAACATCGACCGGCTCTTTAATAAGTGCAATGACTGCGTCAATTAGAACACAAACATTATAATGAATTTGATGACATAGATTTCGAGTCTTTCGCAACTTTTCTCTATAAAAACCAATGTCGCCTGCACGTGTATATCGGAATCACTACTAAGTAATTCATCTAAGATGATAACCAATCGAAGCTTTTGTAATCAGCAACTTCGATACAATATCTTCCTTCCCGTCATAAGCCCTTGAATTTTCGTTAAAAATAAATGTAGGTAAAATTACCATTAAAACAGATTTTCCGTCATTTTCGAATTTTCTTTCAATTTTAATATTTTATATTATTAACCGATAAACCGACAAACATATAACAATTATTTATAATTTTCTAGTACAAATGCCTCTACATCTTGACGCATTATTTATGTAAAAAAAATATCCAAAGTCTTTAGATGCTATGACAAGTAAGCGTGACCTAGCATTGAAAATGAGTCAGTGCTGACATATGTTGAGCAAAGTTTGAAGCAAATGCACTGGTATCGACGACTAATATATATATATATATATATATATATATATATATATATATATATATATATATATATATATATAATTTAGAACGTAAGGTGGTCGAGGGGTCCCCACCTGTTTATTTAATAGGTTTATATTTTTCTTTAATATGAACGTCGTCCACCCGCGCGGTTGACATCGTAACTACATTTAAATCAGAACACATTGTGATAGAGGGGTAAAACGTCTTTCAAAATTGATGGCAATCACCGAGTTTTAGAAAGGAAACACCGAAATAACACGCTAAATAGTAATTTTCTCCCTTGTTATTCTAAGCCAATTGAACATTAATATAAAGAGTACATCTTGGAGTGTATCCTTTCCCTGGAGTTTCCTAAAGAAAAAAGAAAAATAAGTTTCCCTTCCATAATTGCGGTAATTAAATGCATATCCCGTAAAATCATTAGTCGCCTGGAAAAAGCCACAGGAGAGATTACCAAACATAAACCCTTAAGCAAAAATCATCCTACAGCAGTAAAACTGAAGCTGGCTTGCCAGGACACTATATATACACATGTAGGTAAATTAAGGCATGTTTTAAGTGTTTGAAAATATAGATTCATGTTTTACTAATTGTCATACCATATTAACAATAGAATAATGTTATAGTTTTAAAAAAACACCTTCGAATTTTTATGTAGTTTCGTTCCATAGAACAAAAGATATGAGCATTTCAATATTCAATTTAGTTACCAGTATATAGTAACCGCCAATCGGGCGAGAACTGCTTCATCTAAAGTTTATTAAAATCTATGAAATTCCGCGGTTTTTAAACAACTTTTGGTTTTATAGGAAAGTTATACCCTAAAGTTTTTATGTTAAGAGAAAAATAACAATACTTATTTTTAAATAATTTTTAATAGAATTTTACGTTTTTAAATATTCAAACAAATTAAAACAAAAACGTTTTTAATTCAGTCTTCGCAGAATGTAAATAACACATTAATATTTTTAAACGTGTTTGAATCAATTAAACTTACTTTTTATGCCTAAATAAAGTTTACTATGATTGACAATGAGAATATGCAATGATATTAAATTAAAATTCTTTTATATTTTAATAAATTCAAAAAATTCCATTTTATATCATGAGTTCATACATTGTACCTACCGTCGCCATCATGGATTTTAGTTATGGGAACCCAGTCGCATCTTCATAGTTATTTAGGATGTTTTTTTTTGTTTTTTGTTTTTTTACACAGTGATCCCCACTTATCAAGGCCCGGAAGCTACTCAGGGTTATTGCAAGTACATTAAGTTAGTGTGGAGATTTGATGAAGTGTTTAGTTAAGGGGGTGGTTCATTAGGAATTTGTTAACATTGGACTTGAAGACATCCAAGTGTAGTCCGGTGGGAAGCAGGCAGACGGAACAGAGTTCCACAGGCATGCAGTTCTAAGAAAGAAGCTTTGTTCATGGAATCCGCGTTTTGATTTAGGCACAGATATAGAGCGGGGGAATTTTTTCACAGTGGATTCAGCTAGATTGGCGAGGGGGGACCAGAGATTGGAGTTCAGACGAGCACCTGTCATGGAAATAACGATAAAACAAGGATAGGCTCGCAATGTTTCTTCTGTGGGAGAGGGGTTGCAGGGTACAGAAAAGGGCATCCCCCACTAAGTCACGAAGTCTATTTTGTACTCTGTCAAGGCAGGATAGGCTATTTAGCAGCTCCTGCCCAGATCTGGCAACCATATTCCATCCTTGGACGTACTTGGCTTTTATATAGATAGAGACTTGCATCAGTAGTGAGATATCTTCTGGAGCGGTAGAAGGATCAACACACTTGATGTACGTGTTCCATTTCAGATCAGCAGTAAAGGTCAAACCCAGAAGCTTGTCAAAACACCGGGGCCTCACCCAGACGAGAGCCATCCATCACAATTGATGCCAGATGGGGATCAGAGTGTTGATGATGTAAGGATAGGAGTTTGGTTTTGGATGCATTAAAGGTAACCAGCACATCTTCCCCCACTGAACCACGCGCTCGAGATCAGAGGAGAGAGAATCAGAGAGAACTTTGTCATTTACAGGCTTTGATGTGTTGCCGTAGATTATCGTGTCATCAGCATAGATGTCAACGGATTATTTAAGTATGTGTTTAGGGAGGTCATTGATGTAGATCAGGAAGAGAGTTGGGCCTAGGATTGACCCCTGAGGGACTCCAGCATTTATATTGCAGGCCTCCGATTTTTGTCCATCTACCACTACTCTTATGAGCCTATCGGAGAGAAATGATTTAATGATTGAGAAAACATTTCCAGTTATACCGTAGCTGGAAATCTTGTGAAGTAGACCCTTATGCCATACCTTATCGAAGGCCTTTGATATGTCAAGGGCAATTGCCTTGGGAAGGAAGCCTTTGTCAAGAGATTCACTAATCCTGTGGGATATAACCGTCAGCACATTTGCGGTAGATCTTGCAGAGCGGAAACCATATTTTGTGTCACTAAGAAGGTTATTCCTGATAAGGTGGTTGCCTATTTCTCTATTTAATATGGATTCCAGCAACTTACTCATAACACACAGGAGACTTATAGGTCTGTACTGAGAGGGAGATGACTTATCACCTGAATTCTTAAATACAGGGAAAACTGATGAGGTCTTCCAGGAAGTCGGAAAGCACTTCTTAAGGCAGCGCTTAAACAGTTTCGTAAGTATGGGAGCAAGTTCTGGTTGAAGCTTTTTTAACACTATAATTGGGATGCCATCAGGGCCAGTTGCTTTACTGGAATCTAGGTTCTTGATTAGCTTGGCGACCTCATGCACGGATATTTGTATGTTACCTAGCTTGTTCTGTGTTATAGGAGGAAATGTGGAGAGTTGATGGCCTTCGTCGCATAGGGTAGAGTTAGCAGCAAAGTTATTTGCAAATAGTTTGGCCTTGTCTGACGCTGACGAGATGACCTCTGGTCAATTGATAATGGTTGGGATAGAACGCACACTTCTGTTCAGGATCCTATTTGTTATTTGGCAAAACTGGTGGGAAGCAAGCCGCTGATCAGCTACCTTGGATTTAACAGACTGGGCATATAGCTCTCTTGCATTTTTTATTACTCTTTTACAGTGGTTGCTGGCAGTCCTGAAAGCAGCTTTAGTCTCAGTTCATCTATTACGTTGGTAGCTATAGAAAAAGTTATTTCTGTGCGCGATAGCAGCAGCAAATTCTGGGAAGAACCATGGCTGGCTGTTAGGTTTTTGTTGGAATTTTTTAGATGGTATGAACTGGTCAATGCCTACAATTAACCATTCGGTCAGATCTGATACTATAGAGGACCATTCCTTTTTAAACATGGAGTGCAGAGGTAAATCAGATATGAATGTACGGAAGCTATCCCAGTCAGCCATAGAGTATCGGTATACAGTATGGTGGAGGGGTACGTATGGGGGCTTCTTACATTTAGTTTTTATCTTAACTGATACGACGATGAAGGTCGGTAGTACTTGGTGACCAGTAGTCTGAGATGTCGGAAATTTTTCTGTCTCTGTCTGTCCTTGTGCCCATTTCACTAGTAAGGGTGCTGGAGGTAAACGTGTTGTCTGGGCTGACGTTATCCGCCTGATAGTCAGGGACCCGAACCTTGGATTAACCACTAAGTAGGCTGTCCTATCAGCAGGCGCAATTACTGGGACTGCTGTATTGCTATTTTATGAATGGATCCGGACCATGCAGTAGTCTCTGGCGGGGCCTCTCAATGCCATACTAGTGGCTAATTGTTACGGCTTTACCTTTTCGTGTGCTACAAAAAAATCCTGTCTTTTTCTCTCTTGCTTTCCCTCTCTGTACTGCTCTAACCAAATATGCCGACCTGTTCCACAAATCCCAAAACCTCAACATTAAATATCTCCAGAATAAAAACTCGATTAAACCTAGAACCCCATCTTCCAACGTAGACCCCTACTACCAGGTCTCCTTCTCCAACATCAGGGGGTCTACGTTCCAACCTTCCAGAGGTTGAAACCCAATTACAGGAGACGAAACCGGACATATTATTTCTAAGTGAAACTGGAATAGGGCCGACCACTTCCCTAGATGAGTTCATAATTAACGGATACTCTAATTTAACAGCTAAATCTGACACTCAAGATCGCCATGGGCATGGAATATGTGCCTACATTAAGGATGGCTTCCCGTGTGGCAGGGATATCTCTAGAGAAGATCCTAATTTATTCTATATGTGCTTCAGGGTTGCACTTGGTAACATCACTGCATTTATATTTGCCCTCTATAGGCCCCACAACAGCGGAGTTACTATCTTTAAGAGCATATCTGAGAAAATAGACCACATACTGTCTTCACATCCCTCGGCTAACACCCACATCTGTGGTGACTTCAACGTCCATAACGTGGAATGGCTGACCCATTCAAATAAGACAGATGATGAGGGGAGGTTTTGTCATGATTTTGCCATTGCTTATGACCTCACACAGATTGTTCGTGAACCCACCCGTGTGCCCGATACACCCGGTCAATATGCAAGCCTCCTAGACCTTTTTCTCTCAACTTCCCCTGAGCTATGTTCATGTTCTGTTCATTCTCCTCTAGGATCCTCCGACCAATCTGTCGTATCAGTTAAGATAAAAACGAAAAACGAATTTCACGGCTTTTAATGTAATAAGACAAGTAAATAGATTGTTTTAAATAATTGAATAAAATTTTATTACAAACGCCATTTATGTTAAAATATGTTATTTTTACCTTCATACTCGTTTCCCTCATAATAATTCATTCTATTTAATACTTGTTAAAAGTAAAGAAAAACGTTTTTTTTCTATTTTTACATCAAACATGAATTTTAAGCATTGTATTTCTCAGTTTTAATATGACTTTTAGGCAGTTTTTAATTTCATGATTAAACTCATTTTTCCTTTCTTATTTCTAATTAATAATAACCAATGAGCCACACTCTTTTTCCATAAACTAGATCATACTGTATTTTGCCCAATTACTATTTCATAGATCAAGTGGACAAAGACTTACATTAGAATTTGGTGGCTCCTAAAAAGGACAATTTTTCGTAACCCTCTGGGGATGCAATTTGTTGGGATGTTACAACCGTCATCTACGGAAATCCATGTATTTATAGTAATAGTTAATTTTCAAAACAGGAGATAACAATTTTTTGTAAAACGTAACGGGCTAACGTATCTTGAAATAATCTCACGTAAAGCGACATTGTCACATATAATTAATACTCATAATTTTCACACTCGTTTTTTTTTAATTTAGCGGGTATCGATTCTTTAAAGCATTTTTATGTACTGGCATATGAAAAATTTACACATTCTAAAATTAAACTTTTAATTTATTTTTAAAGATTTAAACGTATGCATATTAAATAATTTTCGTAATAAATATTTTTCTTTTTATCCTCATCTGATTATTGATGACATATCTAATGAATCACACACTTCAACACGCAAAAGATTAAAAAAATTAAGCACATTCAAATTTTGAATTTCATTCTTCGATATCGAAGCACCCAGTGTGTTTTTTTTTTAAGTTTGGTTTTTCTATACTCATTCAACATCATACCACAAAATGAGTATGTGCACAATGGATTTCTTGGATTTAAGTCGTCGAACAATGACCAAATGAGAAAGGGGATATGAAGTCCGCAAAATATAATTATACAACGAATATGGAAAAAAAGTTACATACATACGAGTACATTCTTTACTTAATAATCGCAGAAAATTTCATATTGATTGGATAATTAACTGATATTTGGTAGATTTTTAAAGAGAGTTTCTGTTATGAAAACAAAAAAAAACATTCCATAAATTATGCGGTCCCGACCCGTATACACACACATGTACATATATATATATATATATATATATATATATATATATATATATATATATATATAAATATATATATATATATATACATATATATAGTATTTAGTAGAAATGGTAATTAATAAAAACCTGAAGAAAGTGCTCATTACTGTTGTAGAGCAAATATGCGTTTTATTTTTTATTACCGTATCTTTCTGTTAAGTTACATTATTGTTTCAGCTATCCGGCCGTTTTTTTGTCGTCTGTAGCATCCTCAGACTTTTACAGAAATGTTCGTTATGATGGAATGAAAGAGTGAATGATGTGAGGGGAGGGGTGCGAGAAGAGCGGAAAAAAGAAGAAAGGGAAACAGGGGGAAAGGTGGGAGGGGGTGATTGGTATGTCGGTAATGTTTTAGTTTGGGAGTTTAAGGACCTTAGGTGGTTGTGGGGGAGGCGCTGGGAAGTTCATTTCTGGTGTGGCCGAGGGCATAGGGATACATGGAGGGGGGATATACGCACGTACACACATATATACTTAAAGAAACGTTCACATGGGAACATACATCTCCGCCCTGGCGGGCAAATATATGCACATATGCGCGCATGCATGCATAGACACCCGCGCCGCTCCCGCTGGCGTCAAATGTATGTGTACAGATGTATGTGTCGATGTGGACGTTTCTCTAACTATATATGTGTGTACGTGCGCATGTGTATGCTCGCGCGCACGGCCGCTAGCTAACCCTCTCTAAGCACTTAACAACAAATAAAAACCAAATAAATAAACGGAATCATAGCCCCCTCCTCCGCCTCCGAACCTAAGCGAACACCGAACAGGTCAAGACATACTTATCAAGAAATCATCTCACCAACTAGAGGCCAAACACTTAAACATTAAGACTCGAATTTTAAAGTACCCCCTCCCTCCTACGCCCACATATACCTTTCCCCCTCCATGTACCCCTATGCCCTCAGCCTTACCAGAAATGAACTTCCCAGATGCTCCTCCACAACCACCTAAGGCCCTTAAACTCCAAAACTAAAACATTACCAACATATCAATCACCCCTCCCACATTTCCCCCTTGTTCCCTTCCACTTTTTCCGCTCTTCTCGCACCCCTCCCCTCACATCATTCACGCTTTCATCCCATCATAACGAACATTTCTATAAAAGTCTGAGGAAGCGACAGACGGCAAAAAAAACGGCCGGGTAGCTGGAAAAATAATGTAAATTAACAGAAAGATACGGTAATAAAAAATAAAACGTATATATATATATATATATATATATATATATATATATATATATATATATATATATATATAAAATGAGAAAGGTCACCAACTATGTGTATTTTTTAACATTATTTTATTATTCAGTGTTTAGATTTTTCATTTAAAAATACCGCATTTAAATCATTGTAAATAGTTTTTTTACTCGTTGCAGACGTTCTGTGAAGCGTCCTCTTCAGAGCTTATTTAAAATGTAAAATATTGAAAATATTTGTAAAATGTGTTCAGAATGTATTGGTCAAATGAGTGCATAGGGGAGTGGGTGTGTGTGTGTGTGCGAGTGTTTCCTTATATTGATTAAGAAAGAAAATGTTATACAAGGTCGTTTTTAATGCGCATGTGTAACAAGGGTAATTGGTAAGGATGTTTTCATTTAATTTTGCGTTTTATTTTTTGGGTTTTTATATTTTAGTGTATTTCTCTTGTGATTTTCTTTTAATTTTAGTCCGTGGGGGCATTCATGATATTATGGTTGTTTTAATAAAGAAGGCTTATTTATAAATAGACGTAGGGGATTTTCTAATGTTCCTACTTATTTGTCTTCCCATGTGGGTTGGGCCAGACCCAGGATCGCTTTTTAGTGTGGGGAAGATCTCGCTCCGCAGAAGGGAGGGGGCACATGGAAAGGCACAAGTATAAGAATGAGAATTATCTTAGTAATTAAGGATGTCTTCTCCAATTACTGAGGGTAGGAGGGATGGGTTCAGTGTTGGAAAAGATACTACACTGTAGTTTTATCTATTTTAGTGTTGTAGGTTTCGAAATAAGGTTAGTAGTGTTCAATGTGTTATAATAATAGGGGTGTTATGCCTGTGTGTGGCTGTATGAGTGTGTGCGTGTGTCTGTGTGTTTTAATGTATCAATTCTGATTTATGTGTGAGGATATACATGTAGATGTATGTTCGTGCGAGTGTGCTTTGCATTTCATTTGTTTGCGTGTTGATATTAAGTTCTGTTCAATTCGGGAGAGAACTTTGGTATGATCTTTTTTCCTGTGTAAGTAATAAAAGTAATAAAAGTAATTGTCTGTTTGGAAGATTGGAATTATTTTAAAGCTATTTTCACTGTATGCATGCACGTGTTTTGAAACATAGAGGTGTCTGTTATCTGCAATTTTAATGTTGCTATTATGTAAGGCCACTCTATTGCTGAGGTTTTGGCGGCGCCTATGTAAGATTTGTCGCATGCTGTGCATCTTAGTGTATTCCGTACATCTCTGGAGGTGCAGTTTAGCTCCTTTTTCATTCTGAATACTTGTGTTGGATTGTTGAATGTGTATGTGTTTCTTTTATTACTGTGCCACAAACTCTACATCGCTGTTTATTGCATTTTGTGACTCCTTTTTCCAGTGTGTTGAATGAGTTTAGTTGAGTTTAGGATGTGTTTTAAGTTTTGCGATTGGCGTTTGTTTTTTATTATTTTTGTTGTTTTAAGTATGTTGTTTAGTTTATCGTTCTGACTGAGAAGGATAAGGTTTTTCGTTATCTGTGTGAATAGTTCTGGGTTGTTTGCGTTGTGTGTGGAGACGTATGCTAGAATTTGTTCTTTATTGCGTTTTTGTGTTTCTTAGTTGGTCTATTCGGATTTTTGTACCAGTTCAATACCTTTACGTATTAGTGGTGATAGATATCCTCTTTTCCGCAGGGTTATTAGTAGTTCATTTAGTTGTGATAATATTGTTAAGTGCTTTATTAACTTTGAAAATGATCAGAATAATAAAATGCATACTCGTGTGCATTTTATTTATATTTATAATTCAGTATTTATTGCATTTTATTTATATTTATATTTCAGTATTTATATTTATATTTCAGTAGGTGTGTGTGCGTTTATATGTACCACGATTAAATTTTGAATTCTCATAATAACAGCATAGCGATCTTTGATCGTACATTTAAATATAATTCATTAACTAATAATTTAATTTCATAATTTTAGTATTTTTAAATTATTTACTTACAATGCATATATGGGTGTATGCAAGTATTTATATACGTATGTTTGTGTATATTCGTGAGTATATGCTTGCGTATATATATATATATACATACATATGTATATGTATTATGCATACATATATATTATGTTTATGTATATATGTATATATATATATACATACATATGTATATGTATTATGTATACGGATATACGTCTCGATGTGAATATGTTTATATAAGTCTATAAACGTTTAGCATTTTTTTACTACATCGTAGGTATAGAGCTCCAGATTTGTGTTTTTTCTGACGCTTTCTCTTTTTTCTCTCTCTCTATTCCCCAACTCCTAATCCCTTTTCTCTCGATTTCTGCTACTTATTGCAATATTCAATTCATTTTTTAGTAAACCCGTTTTTCCGTTCCAACACTTTAACTTCCACTGACACACGACTTGAAGATCATCGTATACACTTGCAAAACATTTTTCCGACACGCAAAAATTAGTTTATTAACAGATATGCTTAATGAAACTCGGTGTTCGGTTTGAATTACCCCAGCCACTACAAAACCTACTGCTCTTGTAAAATACGACTCACTTTAATAATTTCAATTTTCATATTTTCTGTATACCAATCTGTCGATGTAATTTATGCTTATGTCTGAACGATTTTCCAAAAAAAAATTTGCAATACAACTTCTCTGTTTTCATCCTTTATTTCTAGAAAGCTCGCAACTTTTATAGCCTTTTTTTGTTTTTGAAAAGCTAACGTTTTGTGTTGGATCGTTTAGGATCGCCTGACGAAGTCTCATTGAAACAGATAGCTGTTTGCAGCGAGAAAATGAAACTGTTTACGTTCGATTAAATAATATATATATATATATATAGAGAGAGAGAGAGAGAGAGAGAGGGAGAGAGAGAAAGAGAGAGAGATTAAAAAGACACAAAGAAAGTTATATGTCCACTAACGGTTGGTTTTTACTGTAAGATTTCTGGATGAATACTTTTTCTTCTCTTCAATTTGTTTAACCAGAATATGTCTTACAAGAACGACAAAATGTTGATGGACATATAACTAGCGTTGTTCTTTATTCATCTCTCTATCTCGCCGACATACTAGTTCAAATATTTTCATATATATATATAATAACCTGGTATATATATATATATACCAGGTTATTAGTATTAAAGAGTGAAAACCAATAAATTTTTAACGAAGTTATTAAGCAGTCATGATTAATTCGTTGAATTCACAGTTATAAAAAAGTAGCAAAATGTATTTTATTAATATAAACAAATTTTCATGGTCGCGACACTAAACATGCTTATGGTTTGAACAGATGGTTTCTTAAAACAACTCCTTGTCAGGGGACTTAAAAATGGTTGCTTTCCTCAGAAGAAATAAGTACTCAAATATATATATATATATATATATATATATATATATATATATATATATAAATATGTGTGTGTGTGTATGTGTGTGTGCGCGCGCGTGTGTGTGCCTGTCTGTCTGTGTCTGTGTGTACGTGTGTATGTGTGCGTGTGTGCGTGTTCGCGTGTCTTTGTGTGTGTGAGTACAATAATAGAGTAACTCAAGTCTTAGTTTGTTTTCATGGGCCGTATAAAAGAATCATTATGCATAACATGTCTAGAACAATAATCGGTTGGCTCCGATATATTTGGTTTTCCTAAACCCAAACAAAGTAGACAGTTCATTTTTATTTTAGTACATGTGAATCGGCGTATATTTGCCGAATCAAACACTAAATTATTCATAATCTCATCATAATTGCTTCTACCACAACGCTTTATGAGTGTAGACTTGTCTTTCAGTTTGATAGCAAAACAAATCAAGCATTTTATGTTTAAGTCATTGACAATTTTTTTTAAATAGAGAATTGTCGAAAGAGTTGAAAGGAAAAGTTGCGTCAGTAAATTTATATCAAATGCAGAAAAAAATGAATAAATTATTACGAATTGCCTCATCATTTATTAACTTTTAGAAGACAGCAAACGCAGATTGTCGTAGAATTTGATAAAGAATAAAACCAATGACAATAATAAAATGTACATAATTTGTAATTCTGCACAAAATTTGAACTGGCGACAGCATCAGTTTGACAACTTTCTAACCAATTTTAACTATTAATATAAATGAGTTTTGAGGAATATAAATTTTTAGTGTCGACGGTATATACGTACACTGTTTCAGTTAATAAATGAGTTATTTACAAAAATACCTGCGTCGACTCAAACGAACAGTCAAATATAACTCTCTGACAAAATTATTCAAGAATTTTGTATGTATATATAATTAAACAAAGAGGAATATATAAGTAATTCAATGGGGATTAAATTCGAAGAATACTCGACTAAGAAATTTAAGACATTATTAGATGTAATTTAATGATTTAATTAAGCTTCTATTTACTGTTTCTTTTTTTCGATTAATAGTGAAGAAATACAAATACTAATGTTTGTCACATTTAAACGTTAATATCTGTTTTGAAAATTTAATCTATATCTGTTCTAGATGTATCTAGATAAACCTAAAACGTTCAGCCTGCTACACGTTCCCATACATTAGGTGAAAACCCGTTAAGGTGTTTAGTTATTCGTTCAAGTTCATAGTTCCCATAAAGATAACAATTAAAATGTCAGTTCGTACAATGATAATAAGAAATATATCTAACAATAGTTATATTAATACCAATAGCAATATTTCTAACTTCAGTCTGTTTTTTATTTATATAAGCTCCTCATCGACTTGGATAAAAATGTATTAAGTATTTTAATGTATATATGAATTAATAAAAATACATTAAATACTGTTAAATAATGGTACCGGGAAATGCCGGAATAGCATGGAATGAGGTGACTAAACAAAAAAATTGAAGTAACAAAACGTTCAGTCTATGCACTGTTCCTAAAAAAGACAGAGTGTGACAAAAGCAACTCAGATTGTGACTTGTCCTGTAGATTAAATGTTAATGCTAAACAAAGGCACTTACGTGATGAGTTATGCAATTGTAATAAGAAGGGATAGTTTTGCGTCAGACGGACAGATAGTTACAGTTGTCAGCTGTTGCCTTACCCCCTTTCTGTCGGCACATGCCACAGGCGTATGCTCAAATTAAAGTGCGACTGTTTCATATCAACAAAGAATGTATCATTTAATAGTGAAAATACGCCAGCTGTTGAAAAAACATAAAACGTTGTGGTTTATACACACATTTAATTCGAGCACACGTTTTAGCAAAACTATTTCATTAAAAACCTAAAACATCAGGGATAGACTTATACAATGTATTTTTAATCAATGGGAAATTCTTATAAACAATTATGAGCTGTGATGATTAAGAAATCTAAGATCATTGTTATTAAACAAAATCTGAAATTTTAGCTACTCCTTGACATACAAGAATGTATACATATGCTCAGTGAATAATAATATACTGTAAGCAAACAGACTCTTTCCTCGAGTGTCATCTTTTCGTTTAACCAAATAATTGTCTTCTTTCTCTACTAGTACCATGGGGGTTTCTGTAGTTTGTCTATCCTGCTTGTCACCCAAGCATAAACATTTCACTTGTATTAAAGTTTTATAGATTATACATACAACACAGTATTTTCCCCAGCATTTACGCTCCACCTATTTTCTACTTTTCTCTTCATCAACTTTTCCTCACATCTGACTTCTATTAAAAATAATGAAAAGTGATATATAAGAATATAGATATTTTGTTTTTTTTATATAAATATACCCATACTTCTAAAATTATCCTACCTGGCTTGTCCCTATTGATCTATCCAAACACTCTTTGTAAATTATTATCACACATGGCGAACATCATATTTCATCTTATTTTAGCAGAATTATATATTTTCAACATAATTTGAGACGCTTCAATATAAGAAATTCATTTCGTTTTCATAATTTAAATTAAAATAAAATAAACAGAGTTTTCGAATAATAATTCTTTTAAAACTTAAATCTCGATGGACTCACTTAATTATCACACACAGAATCTTTGTAATTTCCAATTAATCCATATTTTCACTAATAGAATTTTTAAAAATTAAATTTGAACAAGTTTCAATTAATTCTGATATTTTAATAGCTTCCAATACATAAATTCGTGTATACCCGCCTTCATTATTTTGTGTACCAAGTTCTTATCATTAACTTTACTATGAACTAGACTATCAATTCTAAGAGTATGTTCATAAAAACTTATATATATATGTGTATAAGTAATAGAAAAATATTTTTAATTTTCAAAGATTTAAGATGTTAAAAAACAAAAAGAATACTTTAGTTACTTCACTGTGACCTTTCCTATATACCCGTTCAGATTATCTTTATTCATTTCCTTAATATATCCAAAAATCTGTTTTTGGTTTATAATGTTATTGTTGTTCTTGAGAGAGTTTTTGTCTAGTATTTCTATACGGAAGATTTAAAAACAATTTTCGTTCGGTACGTGTCAACGAATTTGGTGCATAAAATAAGTACATAGCTTGAAACGTGTTCAAATATTTTTGATATCTATAAAAATATATTCATGATGAGTATACCATAATTACATCATCTTACTAGTAGAATATTTTTTAAGAAGTAGAATTTGTAACTGAACTATTAATACAGTTATCATTTGAAAGTTGCATAATTATGACTTTATCTATACATTATTGACCTGAAATATTGCAGATTAGTGAGGCTGTCAAACTCGAAGTAACAACTTTGTTATAGACATGCGTCAGAAGTAGTGATATTTAATTGAATTCTTGTATGCAGTACAAAACAATAACCGGTCAACATTTACCGGTCCTGCTGAACATTGACGAAGCTGATCCTGTTGATATCAGCAAATGTATAAGATGGGTTATCGATTTCACAGTTGCGACGCATATATGGGTGAAAAAGCCCGTTTCTAACGCACATGCATAGTCGCCAACTTAGAAAACACTAACTCCTGCTCGCTGATCGAATGGTGACGGTGAAAGAAATTCGTATAGAGTTTTATGTGGGTGTCAGTGCACTGCAGACAATATTGTAATCTCTAGGATTCAGCAAAATGTGTGATAGCTGGGTTGCACGAATGTTCATGTAAAACCAAAATGACGACCGACGTGGTGTCTCTCAGGACTTGTAAAATAAGTACGAAGCTGAAGGTGGCCGCATCACCCCTGATGATGAGACGTGTTTTTATCTCTAGGAGCATTAATCTAAGCTGCAGTCGATAGATGGCGTCACCCACACTCCCAAGTAAATAAGTTCAAGACAATAACATCTGAAGGAAAAGAAACAGGCAGCGTCATCTGGGATAGAAAATTATTACACGTAAGCAGAGTTGACTATCAAGTTTAATCGTTTCATTGCCATTGACGTTGACAAAGCTTAAGGCTCGGATTGCCCGTGTAAGGTCAGAAAAAAGAGAGACATCCTATTTGCAACCTGACAGCAGCTGGTCACACACAAGTTTAAATACAACTGAATGTCTGAGCAAGTGTGGCTGGAGAATGCTGTCTCACCCACAGCATAATTCCGACTTATCATATTCAGACATCCACTTGTTCGCAACTCTGAAAAATATATTACGTGACTGGCATGTTACAGTCAACAGTGTTATAATTACAGCCGTAAAAAATAGACCGCCTTGGCAGTCGCTTATTTTATGACCTAGGCATCGAGGCATTAGTTTATCGCTGAAGAAAGTGCATTGAGAATAATGGTGACGATATAGAAAAATAAATTCTGCTGCTCGTTTTAATAGTATCACCCCCGTCTTTGTACATAGTTTACTTAGAGATGAAAATAGGAGTCTACATTAAATTATTTTACTACAATACGTGTGATGTTCATCAAAGGTATATGATTGAAAGTTTGTTATTTACCATTTTGCAGTACTTAATTTCAGCTTTAGAAACGGACGCAAAGGATTAGGACGTAAGATCATGCGCTAAATTAAATAAACATTGAACTGGTGATTAATCAGTTTACCTTAATTCAGGACCTATTATAATAAATTCTCCATTCTGAAATGTGTCTTTTTGCTCCTCAATGAATTTCTTTTAAAATTTGGAACTTTTCCTGTTTACAGAACGGTTTTCTCAACATAAGAAATTGCCTTTATATTTCATGTTGCCGTCGTGTAGAGAGAAGTAAAGGGTGACAGCGTTTGCCGCGCTATTTCTGTCTATTGCTATAATATAGTCAGTACATATCAAGGCAAAATGTTTTGCTTTAATAGAAGTTTCGGATCTAAGAGAAGTTCACTATTTTCACGTTTATGATTTGATACGCGACCACATGATTATTTTAAACTGGTCAATTGTTAGGTTTAAGTTTAACACTATTACAATCGTCCCTAAATATCGAAAACATATTCTGCTTTGAGACTTTACTGTCGTTCTCTGAAAAGCAAAAGTTAATGCTAAATAGAAAGCAATAGAGGGATCAATACGTAATTGACGAATAAATTATTTTGTATTATATAACTTTTAATATACTTTTGTTTATTAATTTAAATATTTAATAATTTAATTTTTCAGTACTTCTGCTACAATCAATAACAGTGTATTCTATTAATTTTGTGTTACTTTATATTCTATTTAATTTTAATATGAATTTCATGTATTCATATTTTTACAAGATTTTGCAATCGCCAATTCTTTATATAGCGTGGTTCAAATGCTTTTGATACAATAATGATTAGGATTATTTGGAATAAAAGGCTTTTGCTGATTGAAATAAAATGCTTCAAGGTTTATTGCGTTTTGTAATTTGGGATTTAAATATTATGCATAATATTTTTGATGATTGAATCAAATCAAATTCATTAAAATTTAAAAGAAGAATGCGCTCTCAATGTTTGCCTGTTTTCCAATATCATTCAAATAAAAATCTGTTAAACATGAACATTACGCTATGCATCAATAATAAATTATAGTATAATGTACGTGGTTTCCATTTGTGTTTCCCGTCTTATCCTCTATCTCTCTCTTTTCTGTTTTTTCGATTTTTTTCAGTGTCTCTCACGACCATGATTATTCTTTCAGTGTTTTTCGTTACGTATTTTTCTAATTCTTTATGTGTGTGTTTGTGTGTGTGTGTGTATGTGTGTGATACACAAACTCGTCTATACAAACTAACCCTCTTTCGCATTCTTTGCTTTTTACGTAGAGTCAGTCAATATACTCCTTTAGGTGTAGTACATTGTGCATGGTCATGAGTGTCCTGGTCTTCTGAGCGAGCTGTCTCAGTTCTTATTTGGTCGACCCTGTAGACGCTCCTGAGTATCTTACTAGTGATACTGCCCATTTGTTTACACCTTTTATTAGGTTTCTGTTATACAATTTTGTTTCTAGACGTTTTCTTTTTCTCCTGAAGTATTCCGATTCTCTCTCTCATTTCTGTGGCTTGGAAAGTGCTTGCTTCTAGAAATCCCAAGTATTCATGAGCGTCTTGTTCCCGTAGGGCTCTCATCTCCGTTTGGTTGGGTAATTCTATGCCTTTTGTTGCCTCCATTTTTCGTTTCTTCTAACTAGTAGTGCGAACTTTTCCATAACAAACTCCATTGGATATCTTGCTTGAAGATCCTGGTAGTTTTATGTGTGTCTCTAGTTCCTTTTTGGTCCTTGCAAACAGTTTCAGATCGTCTATGCACATCATATGGTTCATTTTTTCCTTTGTATTAGAGAACTTGTATCCAGCTTGGCACTTTCTAAGTATGATGTTAAGGAGCATCATGGCTGTGATGAACAGCAATGATGATAGTTAATCTCTCTGAAAGAATCCTATTTGTATATTAATTTGCCAATTATTATTATTATTATTATTATTATTATTATTATTATTATTATTATTATTATCATGATGAATTTTGTCATGACTTAGTCACTTAAATTTAGTTGTTTTCTTTTGTTAATATCAGGACTGTACGCCCTCGTAACGTTTTTTTAGCCCCTATCGCATTATGCCTTTCTTGCTGTTTAGGCAACTTCCGCTATCTGGGTTAATGCCTATAAATTTGCACGTCCGGCTTGAATTAACTTAATTTTAAACGTAAACTCTGTTCTTGCCATTAGACGCCTGACCAAAAATTGAAGCATGTGAGTTGGTATATTAAACGGACTGAAACCTAACATTTCCATTCTTTGGAATTTTGGCATTTTGGACCACTGCAATCGGATTTTATATTCCTTTAAGCTACATTGAATTTCTTTTCCGATCGGATTGTTTTACACTCTAAAATTTACTTGCGCGTTTTAGTTTACGTTGAAAGTCCGCATATTTTTTATTAAAACATTTTCTTAGCTTCTAGAATGTACTATCAATTGAAGTTTCATCTCCCTGGACTTTTTATACTCAGTTTGATTTTTCCCATTCTTTCCTATATTCACCTGTTTAAACTGACATGAAGTACTGTTTCATTCGATGCCATAATCAGCACATTTTTTAGCTCGGCCAAAAGAATAATTTGATAATATCTTTCTTTCCTCTGAAAAGAAGAATAGCATTCTTTGAAACTCCGCAGAAAAAAGATTTCATAAAAAAGTGTTTTTGGAGTATTCGGTCGAACGACATACATGTTGTTAATCTGTAATTTACATGCTGGATTTCTTTTAATTATGACACTCTCTACTTTCAGTTATGTCTGTATTGAGATTTATTTGGTTGGGATTAATATATAATAATTAATATTTATATTAGGTTGAAGTTTACATTTGCTTTTATCGGGTAAATTATTTATTTTTACTGCCCGAAATAATATATATATATATATATATATGTATATATATATATATATATATATATATATATATATATATATATATACTAGCAAACACGCTGTCATCGCCAGTTAGTAAAATGTGCATGACTATTATATTTTTATTAATACACATTTCTAATTTATTTTATAGCAAAACAAATTTTCTGATTATTATTATTAATAATATCCAGAATATACGGAATAATTTCATATGTTATAATAATATGTTTTGTAAATTTCTGCAAGAGTCAACACTAGAACGTTTAGCGCTTCAGCGTAAGTCGTTATTTATCTTGACCCCATTGTTACTGTCCTAGCTACTTAAGATATATAGAAAGGATATTAAGCGACTTGGCACTAGGAATGTTGGATTTCCCTTAAACGCATGAACTGTTCCGGCACGTATAAATATACCGAGGGATAACCACTTTGAATGTGTGTGTTGTATTTTGCCATATTATACCGTTAAGAACTACAACTCTGGTCCTGTATATGACCTTAACCTATATGCAGTTGTAAGGCCCGAACTTGCGGGCTTTGGGTAATGTGAGGCTACCCTTTAATTGCCATTTCATCACGGGCAACTATGACCCGGAGTAGTAGTACCTATTAAGGCGCTAAATATTTATTTTATAGAAACCGGCTTAAAAAATAAAAATATATTCTATTAAAAACAGATATTCTTAAAAATGACTGGATTCGACATGAAATAACCTGGAAATGGTTGATATGCCGTAAAACAAAAACAACCAACAACAACTCTCGTTTTTATGTATTTCGTCTTGCTGTTAATATAATTCCTGTTTATTTTTTAATCAAATACGAGTCCAAGCAAATATTAGCGACCGTTTTGGGCCAAGGCCACTCAGCAACGATAAAGTCGAATTTCGAAAAAGTACCAACAACAAGAAAATCCGTTTTATTGCAAACCAAAAATACACTTATACTATTAATTACTGACCTACACGATCTGACAACCGTCTTGCATTCCTAACGAATAAGATAGTCTTTTGATTGGGACTATAAAATTACCTCATAGTTGTCCTTAAACTAATGCTGTAAAAAAAAAGAAAGAAATCCCTTTTATCAAAAACTAAATAGAAATCTTCTCCAAACTTCATGTTAAAACAAAGAAAATAAATGTTTGAGCAAAGATTCTTTCTGGGCAAATGTTTAATTTTTACTCTCCTGAAGAGAACAGTAAACTTTGTTTAATGTACAAATTTAGCTTTTGTATCGAGAAATATAATACAAAGGTTATTAAAGTAAAAAAACAAAACACAAAAAACAAACAAACGATTTTTCGATTGCAGAATATTGGTTCTTGCAAGTAAAATCTACCAGATTGATAATATTAAGGAAATCATTTTTCATATAGAGCAACAGAACTAGATAATAATAGCCCAGATCGAACGACAGAATTTACAACAGCAGAAATTTTAAGGACATGTAATCCAACAACAGCTAATACTACAAACAGAACAGATGCAACAACAAATATTTTATTTATTTATTTCGGGGGTATTTTCCTCATCTTTTATATTTGTTGTTTGATAACATTTCGGGCAACTATTCCACTGGACTTCGTAAGATTGTTTACCGCGACAGAATAGGAATGCTGAATTTTCAACTGCATCTTCAGTAATTACTGCCTTCCATAGTTGTCGTCTCATCACGTTTTGACCAACTAATCATCTGTCCGGCTTTGGGTAGGATTTGAACCGCTATCTTCAGACAATCCTCACCTGGAACTGAAGAGAGTCAACACTTCTATCCACTGTGCCCCAGATCCCGAAGCGTAACATATGTTATAAAGTAAAATACTAAATGGATATAACTGGTATGTTATTAAGAAAATTAAGAAGAAAACGGTGACATTCAAGTAAACTGTAAAAGATTGGTAATATTATATGCATTATATGAGATCTGATCCATAATTTATAAATGTCACCAAAAATGCCAGTAAAAATCGTCACTCAGATTACACTAACAACATAAAAAGACCGATGGACGCTATTTTTGTGAGCCGTTCGATTTCAATCCACCGAACAGAACAGCGGCGATGCTGTAAAAGAGATAGATTACGGATCTTCTGACTATCAATTAGAAGTTATAAATTATTAACAACCATTTGCCGTGCTAAAAGACACGAGATAAAAGTTTCTTCTGGACTCATTTGTACACAGGAAATCAACTAGTTTAAACTGGATAAATATATTGAAATATAACAAGACTAGGTGTCTGTGCTCTATATTCCGTAGTAGGCCATATTCGTGTTAAATACTACACCCCTCTTTTTCTATGTATTATGTCTTGCTGTAGAAACAACATTTTCTTAACCATATGCATGTCTAGGTTTTCGTAGTGACCTTTTCCCGCCACACCACATAGAAATAATGACACATTATATACAACGCATTTTGTTGATAATATCCCATAGTGAACTGAGCACCCGCACGGAACTTGGATTATTTTAATTTAATAAAATTATTATTTATTTTATTACAAAGAGACTTGCCATTTCTATTGTTGTATATAATGGTATCCATATACATAGGTGTGCAGATATATATATATATATATATATATATATATATATATATATATATATATATATATATATATATATATATAGTAAAATAAACGCGTGTGCGTATGTCTGTGTATTGTGTATATGTGTGTGAGCGCGTGCATGTGCGTTTTTATTGTAAATTAGAATTTTATTGACAGAAACAGCAACAAAATAAATACACATATCGACGTATATGTCTTTGTTAATGAAGCAAGGTATTGGCAGAGCTCAGCACTTACGGCTCAATCAAGGTGCGGTCTAATCCGCTGCCAAACAGCGACCCTTAATCATCTTTGCTATTACCAACCTCACACTCTATCGACACGTAGGTCTGGATGATTACAGCCAGTGTTGCTCAAGCTGTCCAAGAGAGGTACTTCCGTAGCGTATCTCTGGCATCCCACTGGCAGTCCGATTCTTAACAATGCCGAACGAGAGAGCCCACTCGACGCGGCGAACAAATTAGCGTCTTCCAACCCCGGAAGCGAAAAAATCCGTCGGAGCGCAAAGCCAAGCACGCATGCGCAGAAATCAAATTAATGCCATCTCCGCGCCGTGTGCAGTCACCAGCAGGATGAATTCAACGTGACACAAATACCGACTGCCATGTTTGGTAAGCGGATTAAAACTTGCATCAGATAAAAGGGGAGAGTAGAAGATAATGCAATGGGCGAGAAGAAAAGGATAAAGAGGGAGAGAAAAAGAGAGAGAGAAATATACATGAATGAACACTTGTTGCACCTCTCATGCAGGTATTGTATGGGGGAAATGATTGCTTGAGTTCAGATTCTGTTTAATTTTTTAACTTTGCTTCTACGAATCAATATTATGATACGTCATTAGTGAACATATTGATACGATGCTTGTATCACATATCGTTCTTAACTAACTCGTTAATCCGAAAGTTAAATAATATAAATAATGTAACAGTTCTACTGATTATAAACTCGGATTTGAATTTAAATCTGACATGATTAATGAGCATGGAAATATATTCACACTCTAGTTCTTAGATAACTGTTTTATATAAACCAGCTACTATTAGCAACGTATATACATACATGTTTCAGCTAAAAGTACCTTCGAAAACTATTATCATCAGGTCTTAATTAATTGTAACTTGAGGCATGATTACGCCTCATTTCGTAAGAGACCACAACTGAAACATATATGCACATATGCATTTTATAATTCTTGTATATAGATCGGAAAATGCTCCTTAAAATGATATGTAAAGTAAAGGTACCATGACAAAAAATGTTTAATGAAAATACATAATATTAAAGCAAATTTAAAAATCGCAAGGACTTTCTTTCCAACATGATATATATATATATATATATATATATATATATATATATATATATATATATATATATATATATATAATTTAAAGGAAACGTAAAAGAGTTTCTGTATGTCAATCGTAATTTATAATTGGAAAGTGAACCTGTAACTTACTATAGATATACATCTCACAATTATAACATTTCTAAACGTAACATTTAATATTGATAATTTTACATTTGTACCTTAGCATAAACATTACCAAACTTTTTTCCATATAGATTCAAAATCAAGTCGTCTCAGACTTATGAAAAACAATCACACCTTGCGTTTAAAAGTCTCTGACTCAAAGTGGACAACATTTAATAAAAAAAGGAATACTTTAGATGTATAATAAGGAATTGGCTAAATTAGCATTAAATAGGGTATTTACTATATTAATAATATTCATAATGAACGAAATAATGAAGTTAAAATGAATAAAATCAAACGTAACATTAAATTACATGGCTTGAACATAGCTAAGAAAGTAAAGCCTATTTATCGCACTATTTTAAGTTCTAACGAAATGTGTTTATGTTAGTAACGTGTAGATCTTGCGTTCTGGTTACGATGAAGGCGCTAGGGGTGATTTTGATATCGCTTGGGTTTTTGAAGCATTTCTCACTCATAAAGAACTAAAAATAGTTCGTTAATTACAAGGATTAAAAGGACAGACCCAGTATCTAAGTTAAAGGAACAGGGGCGTCCACCTTTTAGCGAACATATTAAATATAACACTCTGAATAATTTTACCAACTTCTGAAAATAATTCTTCCTTGTAAAATATATATTATAAAATAAGAACACCGTGAAAACAGTATTCTCTACTTCAAATAATTTAACTTAAGCAATTAAAATCTCTAACAATATAAAATTCAACAGAAATATGAATAATAGAGATGTTGTGATAAGTATTAAACTGAAACTGCTGAACACTTAATAAACATTGATTAACCTCTTATATCGTATACAAATGTGACGTTATAGCAGATACAAATATTAAAACATACCAGAAATATCAATACGAATAGTTTAAGGATAGATTTAGGTATGCACTTTACATCTTTCAAGTTTACTACGGAAAATAAACATAGTTCTACTAATGATAAAAATAACAAAAATAGTATTAATAGCAGTAATAAAAATAAAGATAAAGACAATTTAACTGCTCTATGTATTTAGGTAACTTTGAAAAAATAAAATTAATTATGATTTAAAATCATCTATATTTGGTAGGACTTGCAAATATAAACCGAGTATAGCAAAACAATGCAACTTCTGTATTCTTGAAGTTTACCAAACATAAATATCTAAGGCAGATTTAATAAATAAACGCAAAGATATAATTCGCCGTTTTTTTACATCGGAATATATAATTTTTATCCCTCCTTAAATCCTATTAAATAAAATAATTTAAGTTAATAAAGGACATTTATGAGATGTATAAGTACAAATTGTTACTAAAATTCAATTCATAACAGATTAATATACTTATAGACTAAAATACCTAGAATAGAAATCCTAAAATTAAAAAAAATATATAATGTATAGTACAATCTATTCTAATGATATCAGGTAATATAATCGACTACAGAAAACCAGCACAAAATTTAAGAAAAAATATTGCATTAAAACAACTAGAAACTAAGATACGGAATAATATAAGTAATGTTTTCGGAATGTTTGTGAATGAGGGTAAACAACTAGATGAATTGGAAAATGCTGATATGCAATAGATATATAGGAAAAATAAGTAAAATTTCTTAATGGAACAGTATACTCATAAAAATGATAAAAACAGGTATATTTGAAGTAATTAAGCATATATAATTCTAAGTTAAAAATTTCTAAGAGAAATGAAATTTTAGATGTACATTCTTAGTCCCAGAATAGTAAATAGTAACTAATATAGACAATTGGAAAAAGTAATTATTCCTTTCCATTGCAATCAGATATGTTTATTGAACATTAAAGCATATGTTCAAACATAATAATAATGATATATTTCAGGTAAAACAATTAACTTAGACTTTGGAACATTTTTCCTTGGAAAATATGAATTAGTAGTTAGTATGGATAATTAATAAAAACCATTGACTTGATGTATTAAAAATTTAGACACCATAAAATAATAATAATAATAACCACATAACATACCTAACTTAAACCTACGTAAACTTGATAAAAAAATAAAGTTATTTAGAGAATAAGTATTCGAGTATTTTTGAAATTATAAACATATTAATATAAATATATATATATATATATATATATATATATATATATATATATATATATACTCATAATTAGAATTATATAATTAATTATAAATAGAAAAATTCATACAAACTTAGGACTTAACGTACAGATATACTACAGTAATAGGAATTTCAACATTAATGAGTATAAATTACATTGATCATACATACGCCTAGAAATATGAATAGCGAGGAAAATTATAAAATATAGCAAAAGTGAAATAGGAGGAAAATGTGAATTTAAAGGAATATATAGGAACACAATGATATGGAAAGTATTAAGATAAAATAGCCAGAACAAATGCAGATAAACATATTAAAATAATTTTAACTTAGAATATAAAATTATTTCAAAACGTACAACTATTTTGGAGATAAAGTGATGTAGTCAGTATAAATTGATTCATTAATGTTGCAATTATATGATAATTTATATTGTACGAGAAATCAAACAGAATATTTTCTGATGATATAATATAAATTGAATAACAATGGAAATATACTTAAATGATTAATATGATTTATTCTAATCTAGATTAGGATAAGAAAATATTTATAACTGATATCAATAAAATATAATAAAGGATTAATCTAAGAATATAAAATGGACAAAAGATTAACAATAAAAAAATAAAACATGGAATTTATCACATTAAAATATATTTATAGCAAAATACTGTTAGAAAGTGTACACTTAATAAGATAATGAAGCTTATATTTAACCAAATAAAAATTCGGTACTCTTGCATGATTTGACCCGGGTTTCCGGGAAATCCCGGCAATCATGGATCGGGCGAGACTGGCAATCATCGTTTTAAGCCAGATTAATTTAAAAACCAACAAACCGTAAAAAATACAAATGAAAATAATCAAAAATAACAAAAACATACCTTTAAAAGACTGAAACTATTTTTATTTATTTTTGTATGTTTTTATTTTTGCAAATTAATTCCCAACAAAGTTTCATTTTTTTTCTTCAAGAACAGATGAAAGTTTTACTTTTTTAAACCGTAAATTATTAGGTGTAAGTACAAGTTTTTTTTTCAATACTCCTTGTTCAGTAAAGGTTTTTTGGGAAGGGAGTGGGAGGTTTCCACAAAATGTTATATATATATATATATATATATATATAAAATATGTAAAAATATGATTACGAAACGCGTAAATTGTTACATAATGACACAGGAAAAATTTAGTTTGTTTTCAAAAAAAACCTTCATATTTTTATTGCATTTATTTATTTGTTTACGACTGTTAATTGCCGGCTGAAGGGCTTTCTCGAGATGAGGATATTTCCTTAGAACTCTTTTACTTTGGAACGGTCGAAGGCAAAGGGGGGTCGTGGTAAGAGGAAATGAAAGGTAGCTCCCCAAGAGTCGGGTAGCTTTCTAAAATGTGTTTTATGATGGAGACAACAGGATTGTTTCCAAGTTGTTGTCATTCCACATGAATTCAAGTAAATATGTTCCCAGAAACTCCCGGTTTGTCCCGAATTCTTGCTCCTATTTCGCTGTTTTGCTTCCTTCCCACATCCCCACGACGTGGTTCGTTGTTGACTTCGGCGCGGGGTCTACAAAATGCATACTTACGATTCATTGTCAAGTGATTAGTGGAATCCGTTTGCCCCTAGTTTGTTATAGGCCCTTCCAACAGTCGGATATAACGGCTGTAGTCTCCGGCAGAATATATTTGTTGATTATTGGAAGAAGGGTTTCAGCGTCGCAATTTGGTATGGTAAAAAAACCCAACTTTTCGATGATGTAAATAATAAAAAATAGAAAGTCGATTTTACTTTTAACAGTTGAACAACGCTCGGCTGAAACGGATGATTGCCGAACTTACCAAATCCATGCTGAACATTAATTCCCGAGAATCCGGATCAAATTATGCAAAAGTACCAAAATTTCAATTACAATTAATTTGACAAAAAATATATTAGCACATTTCCCCCCATTTTATTGACAGCAAATATATATTAATATAGAAAAAAATCATATGTAAAATAATCAAATTAGTACGCTAAATGTAAACACAGCGATGTAAACATTTAAAAAATATATAATTATTACAAGTAATCCCATATTTCAAAAATTAATTAAGATATACATTTATAAAATAAATTAATTGAAACTCCCAAACTAATTATTCGGGAAAGTAAGCAAATAGAATCAAAAGTTTAGTAACGATTCTAATAGTAAAGATCTAAACTTATAAAACGTGTTCTTTACGAAAATATAAATTATAAATACAACAATTAATATAACGTTAAAATAGAAGGAAAATATTGAAAAAAAATAATATATCAAATATGAAATAAAAAAGATGATATACGAAAATATTAAAAACGCTTAAAAATAAATTTAAAAAATAAAATAGTATCATCTAAAATAAGGAAATAACGAAAGAAAACGAACATACAGGGTGATCCAAAAATACGGGTCCCGACTGAAATTAGGCCCCGTTTTTTAGTGTTTTGTTCGAATGAAATGAAACTTTGGTCATGACTAGTTTATTATATTTAAAACATCACATCAAAACACTAGGGTATTTAGCTTTTTACCCCGTTCTACAGCATAGGTTCTAGATGGCTTCTATTTAGCTTTTGTTTTTTGGAGTCACACTGTAGTAAGGATTAGATCTCCATGATGAGACGAATATTGATATGCATGTCAGTTATTTGCAAGTTGCAAGTTGGTTATTTGTATTGTTATTAAGCATAATGTATTTTTCTGATTTTTTCTACATCTGCATAACTATATGATACATAATGTTAAATATTATTAAATACATAATTTTGTTGACTCGTTAGTTTCGAACGAAATAATGTTGCAATAATTTTCCTTTTCAAATATAATAAAATATAAACTAAAGAGAATTGGGCTTAGATTTCTAAGCAATATATATCTATATATATATATATATATATATATATATATATATATATATATATACATAAGTGTGTTTGTGTGTTTGTATATGTATATATATAATTAATTACAATATATATATATATATATATATATATATATATATATATATATATATATATATATATATATATATATTAGTGGTGGGACGCTTCCAATTTTTTTCCGATTTCGATCCAATTACTGATTTTGTCCTAAACTTACGGTTCCGATTCCGATTCTGTTAATATTTATGAATATGTAATTAGATTTTTTTTCGTAATTTTTTTATTATTACATCAATCGCCGGTTAATTTTCGGGTATATTTCATATATCTCAAATATTTTCCTATTTACTATTAGCATTGCAGATTGAAATACCACAAAAACTTTATTTAGATTTTAAACAAAGCTAAAGAGTATCAGTTCGTTGTTAATATACAACATGCTACTTGAAAGTTTTTATAAACAATTGAAAATAGTCGACGATTTGTAGGTAAAATAAAAAAAAAACTATGTAAGAACACTTTCCAGCTGTGTATAATATGGTTGTCTTCAAGTCCAACGTGAACAAGTTTCTGATGAGCCGTTACACTTAAGTTAACAAATTTACCGAACTTCCATTACTATCGATTACTATATTGTCCTTTTGACTACTGTACACTCTTTTACCCTTATCCTTGAGTTACCTCTCGGTCTTGATAAGTGGTGACGCCCAGTAAAAAACAAACAACAAAACCTCCCCCCATTGTTACGAACGAATTTCTAAATAATAATGTTACTATTTCGCAAACAATTTTTAAGGTGGAGAAGGTATTGCGCTTCGTTAACTATTATGTATCTTCCTTCTATGAATGTTTAAATTTTAATCTACTTATATAAATTTGGTGGGTTATCAAATTGATTTGCTTTGCTGTAAAAACACAAAAACAAAAATAGAAACGAGATTCAAATAATAACAACTAGCGGGATCTGCGGATATTCCATCCATATGTGATATATTGATGTCTTTATTCATATGTGATATAATGGTGTCTTTATTCATGGCATAAACAAATGTTCTGATATTATTGTAAGTCTTGTTAAAGCTGCACAAGTATTTATCTAAGATAGCAAAGACGCTCGGCCTAGCTAGGTCGTTAATTACGCTTAAATATTGTATTCTATATCTTGCAGAGTTCGTATATATTATTATAGAGTTCATGTTTTATCGATTTTTATATATTATAAAGTTGCGATTTCAAACTAAAGGAAATATATCCATATGACTTGAGTGCATTAGATTGTGTTCCTCCAGCTATTACCGAAACCGAAACAATAATTTATGAATAATTCTTTATGAAATTATGTACTTATAAAAAAAATGGATCACTGGATATCAATCAGCTATAAACGAAACCAAAACCAAAACTGATGAAGAATTCTTGGTAAACTTATTTATTATAAAAATTAGGAATCCATAATTAAACAATAGTCATTCGGGTGTAATTGTGACAGACAAAATGAATAACACCTACGCCATCATATTAATATATAGTATTCTTAATAGTCATAAAAAAACACACTCCTTTCCTACTACTAACCCTAAGTACAGTTGACAATACGAAAAGTATAATAATTATATGTGCTTTTATGATTTTACTTATCGGCCTTAGAAGTAGTGGCACAATTGATTAACCGCTTGCAAAGTTATACTATACCGAAATTGGATCATTTTACATCATATATCTATTCACTACTGGACCCCTATTTTAAATTCTTACATCGTTTCAGTGTGCCCGCACATAATCGTCTACAAAAGTAGAATCTCATATGTTTTGGGTATTTTAAATGTAAATGAAAGTTTTGTTAGTTAACTCACTTCTCAATGTTTGTTCTTGCCAAGGATTTGATAAACTTGTGAGATATTCATCTATATTTTCACTTGTGCAAAAACCAAACCAAATAAAAGGAAACATGAAATATTTCATAGGATTTGGTGATCATACAAAACCAGCATCAGAAAAAAACAAGCATGATTAATATTTGATATTAAAGTCCGAATCTCTACTAGACGCCATATGTCCATTTATCAAATACGTGTGAAAAACTTTTTTTTTAATTCTATGCTATAATTATAATAGGCAAGAACTCTAGAATATTTCTTTGCTTACAATTAAAACTAATAAAAACAAATTAAATAAGAGAATCTGAGGATTTCCGTGTGTTCGTAAAGATGCCATTAAACCGTAATTATTTCAGAAGAAGCAGATGACAAACCTCCCAATGTACAGCTGGTGCCAATGAAATTCGCATCTCCTTTAGAGAATTTTAAACTTGTTAATAATCACATGAACTCTCACGGATGAGGGAACATAGACACTTCAGCCAATAGATGCGAAAAGATTCCAAAGGCAATAGGCAAGTTATAAATGACCAATACATAAAATAAATTAAACTCTGTTAATCAATATTAAATCTGTAAATGAGATTTATAACTCATTCTGCCGGTCCGGCATTAAATGACCACACTGATATTTATATGCGGTAAAACCAAACAATGAATCTAATTCTGTTGCCCTACCCAGTCTTATGTTGTAAATGGATAACTTCTAATATAAAAAAAAAAACAAAAAATTTTTGCTTGTTTCATTTTTTATTTAAAAATTTTAAAGAATCAGCTTGGAATCGGACATTAGACTACAATTTTTCCGATTCGATACAGATAAAACACCATAGAAATTCTCTTGTCTTAGCTTGTCAATAGACTTCGTTACGGCCTCTTTTATTTCCTCAGTTGTCTAATAACGACAGCCTTTAAGGTTCTTTAGCTTATGGAATAACCGAATGTCACAGGGAGCAAGGACTGGGCAACAGGGATGGTGTGGAACTGTCTTGATGCCCATATTGGTCATATAGTCTTTGACAAGGATGGCTTTCTGATCAGTTGTATTCGCACAAATATTCCATCTTTTTAGTTCCTTGCGAATAATTGTGTGAACAGTTCCCACAGTGACCCAAAACTGTGCACTTATTTTCTTTATGCACACACGATGATCATTATCCATGAAATTCTTTATTGAGCCAATCTACCCTGCTGTTCTAACCTCTTTACTTCTTCTACACCTCTTATTATCCTTTACAGACTCTCTTCCTTATTCGAATCTCTCATGCATCTCTCAAAAACCAATACCTGATTGTTGCAAGATGCTCTAAAAGCTGTTTGAAGCTTTCCATGCGGTTTTGTTGCGTTTTTTTAAATTTAAAACATAATTTTGTTGTATATTGTTTTTCTAAATAGTCCTTTTTTTAAATTCACTATCTCTGACAATCAGGCTTTTGTAGGATATACTCCAATTCTTTCTTTAGCTGCTTAAATCATTAAAAAATATTCACTCATAAGAGAACATACTGAATTTTCAAGAGTCTACTGCAATTTTACATGACTCTACAAAAACTCTGTAAACTTATTTAAGACTCCTCGACCCTGAAACCAAAATCTCTGATCTACTGTTTAAGAAAGTGCAATATTATTTGAAACAATTATTTGAAAAAAAAACACCACACAGTATTACCACACATTTTAAATACACTCTTTAACAGAAGATCATATTACAAAGAAGTAATAATTGTATCCAATACGTAGTTAGGATAAAGACAAATATTAACATACAACCCGCTTTCACTGAAAACATCATTTCTTTAAAGGCAGCTTTTACGCGAATTCACTGCTGGGATTTGCAAGCAAATTCGTTTGACCGCCCATTCTTTAATTTGTTTCCATTTCATGAGTCGCTGATAGATTTCAATATATTTTGAAGGCAAACGGTAAATCTATATCAATAAAATAATATGACGTCTCTGAAATGTGCGTCATATAGTCTTTTCCGTAAAGTATCTGTATATAAGTACTCACATTTGCAATTGCCCACTACTAGGTATGTCGGAAACGTAATGCCTCCTATTTTTATTTCTACATCGCACGGATCACAAGGATCGCGAATATAATTCTTATGATGTCCTGAAACTTTCATCTCTTTGTTGTAGATATTGACGTTGAGACTAAAAAAGCATCCGCTGTAATCGACATTTGTAAGAAACAGGTATGCGCCATTGAATTCTTCCATGCAAATTCAGCGGCGCCTATTAAAAGTTTACGAAGCCAATGCAGTTGACATCAACACAGTTAAGAGATGGATTTATTGATTTCAATGTGGCAACAGGTATTTGAGTGGCTAAGCATCACATTGACGAATATTCTAAACGTGCTGGCAAAATAACATTGAACTAATACTGACAATGTAAAAAAAAATACATTTCAAATTTGAAAAATCGCTCGTTTTTATAGTACCACTACGGTTCTCGAAGCTAATCTCGTCATACTCCAAGTACACATATTCCGATAAGATAAGAAGATTGACTGAAGTCGACAACGGTTTGGAGACCCCCTTCTTGCTTTTCTTTTTCACTTATTCTCATAGAGCTATGTAGCTTATGAGCCAATCCCACACGCCCCACATTAGTGCGAAATATAAATATCGCGAAAGTTTAAATTATAACAATTAGTTAGGAATTGGTCACTCTGTATTTGGATTTTTAATCCTATTAAGTCGTTTCGTATCTAATCATGTATAACATTGGTTGACACACACACACACAAAAACCCACCCACCCACACATACACACACACACACACACATATATATATATATATATATATATATATATATTACTCAAATTTACAATATTCTATACTATATATAGACGCTAAGACTCCCGATAACTAGGGACATATTCATAGTACTAGAAGGGTCTAGAATGTTGTTGCCATCTCAATCAAGTTCAAAACTTGAATTAACCTTAGTGGTTGGGTTAGGGGGATTTGCTGAACACCTCTGTTTTAACCACACTTTTTCTCCTCTTTACCAGTATATTTTTTCATAAGGAAAACATGTGACAATAAGTTCAAACACCAACATTCATTTAATATGTATTAATTTATTTATATTTATTAATTTATTAATGTAGAAAGTAATTCATTCTTCTCCACGGTTATAGTTCCATGTCGAATATTTATGTTTAATAAGCTTTTTTTTTAACTCGGCGAGATAGCGATATGAAACATTTTCTATGTATCTAGAAATAAGTGTTTATTTTGTATTGTTGAAAATTGCATTTTCATTCTAGCAGAAGCAACATGATAACGGTCGACTTACCCCAATAAATCACTGACTGGTGATAACTACCATATTAGTATCATTATTCTTGTGATGTGCACTGACTAAACAATGTCTGGAGATAATTATCTTATTTTAAATGTGACTGATCCGACTAAACACTGGCTTACAATAACTAACTTATTATGGAAGTCATTTCATAAGAAGTATATATATTGATGTGATTGTTGGCAAGGATATTAAGATACATCCGTATTTTCTAACCCGTAATTACGTTTCAAATTGCAATAACATACAAATGAAATAAATATGTTTAATATCTAGGGACGCTAAAAATATACAAGGTGTCTTCATCAATTTCTAAATTTCTATCAATCGACCTTCGTTTCACTGTGACAATTTTCTCATTGTAAAATTGCAACATTAATATTAACCACAAGAGAGAGGAAATAAATGTTTATGTTTTTTTTTTAATTCTTGATGATTCAACTGTTATGGTTTTTGCTAATTAAGTCAGACATAGCTTCGTCTCTGTTTTTGAATCCTATTGCAATCGTTATTTCCTGCATTGATTATCTCAAAAGGATAAAACACTGATGTATGTATCCAAATAATTATTTATAATTATTATTATTTCCCCTATTATAGAAGTAAGTTCTTAATAGTTGAGTACTGTCTGTGAAGTAAAATGTCGCGTAGTTGGTTATCCTGCGAGATTGCGATTTTCCGCTTGCTTGATCACTGTACAGTGTCTTAATATCGTTTGCGCGTGGATCTTCCTTAATAAATGTTAAATTGCACTTAATAGTTGCTACGGTTAACGGCGGTTGGCCAGAGGTGATGTTTTTTTGCTGCTAAAGTCAGAAATGGTTTTGCGGCTGTTTGGATTCTCTGATCAGCTGTAAGTTCGATTCCTGCATTAATGATTCCAAAAGTGCGTTTAGGAATAATATATATATATATATATATATATATATATATATATATATATATATATATATATATATATATATATATATATATTATTGAAGCAAATATACAATTGGTCTAAACAAAATAGATGTGATTGGTCTCTTTTACCGGATTTCTTTAGCCTCTCTTTTTATCTCTTCCAAACAGAAGCTGCAATAAGTTCCATAAAGATATTGGTTATAACTATATTATGCTTGGATTAAATATATTATTATTGTCCCCAGTTACGTCTCGCGCCATATTTCTTTTCGTTCGTACAATTACCCAACGTTGGTTAACCATCAATAAACAACATGTTTTCATTGATTCTGCTGTAATTATTCTGCTGTCCATTAGTGAAAGAGAAATGCTTCTAAACTAATCTCTCCTTAAGGGGACGAATTATTCTTACATTAAGAAAAAAAAAACACAGAATAATAAAGATTTGCGACCGCTAAATAAGTATTTTTTTAAATAAAATCTAAACCAACTTTTTCCCACAGGGTACAGGGCAGAGTGAGTATGCACGGTGGAAGAACGGCTTAACACCCCCATTAGGAGTTAGTTTAGATCTCCTCAAAGCCATTTGCTTCGCTTCTACATTTTTTAATTTTCGACATATATTTAATTCCATTTTGCACATGCGTGCGTTACCTATTCCCCATCACAAACCCTATATACTATAGTACCCCTCTCTGAGGATATAAGGGATTAAGTTTATTATTATTATTATTATTATTATTATTATTATTATTATTATTATTATTATTGTTATTATTAATATTATTATTATAAATTTAAGTATTACTATTATTAGTATTAGTATTATTATTACTACTATTATTATTGTTATTATTATTATTCCTACTATTATTATTATTGTTAGTATTATCACTATTATTATTACTATTATTGTTATTGTTGTTGTTGTTGTTTTTTGTTGTTTTTACTATTATTTATCTCCTCGTTTAAGCATTGCAATACGTCGAACTTTCAGTTGTGTTTCCAACATTAAATGATTTCTGCTGATTTTTGTAACCGGCTTCCAATTTGGGCGATTGCTTCTAATTTAAAAACAAGGCTTTTCCCCTATATCTGCCACTGTATGTATGTATATATGTATGTATGTATGTATGTATGTATATATAGGAGTGTGCATGTGTGTGGGGAAATAAAGAAGAACAACCCTCCGAATATTTTAATATGTTTGAACAAAAATAGGAAGAAATTAAGTAAATAATAATTAACATAAAAAGAATATTCTTCGTTTATTTATTTAATTATTTTATTTTGTTATTTTTTAACATCATATGTGTGTATATATCGATTAACGAAAGGCACTACAATCTACAATTTCATAAAAATAAACAAACGTGTGGGGGTATGAGTGTGTGCGAGCGTGTAGAAAATCCAGATAAACAGCGTGTAGTTGACCCTGTCCTGCACTTAAAACCATAATAAATCAATAAGTCCAAGCTTTTTGTGAGGAGATTGCACTTAGCTTATCATCTACATCTGGTTATCAATCTCAAGATGTATATGTACCTACGTCTATAAACGTGTGTGCACGTATCTTTTGTTTGTATGAGTATGTGAAGACGTATGTGTGGAAGTGCGCGGGTGTATATACATGTATGTTAACATATGCGAGGATGATCGTGGGATGCGTGGGTGTCCAATTCAAAGTTTTATGAAAGACTTGGTTTTGAATAGAGGGCACACAAGTTGTTGACCATTCCAAGTAAAAAATGTTGGAATGGTCATATTCAAATAGATCATAACCTAATTGGCTATACCTGTGTCCCTCCTGCTTCTATTTGTGTCCGCTCTACACTCATGTTTCCATCATTTACATTGAGGAAGATCGAAAGATCGGTCGAAAATATGTGCTTTTGACGGAAACATTCTTGTTTTTGTTTTCAAAAGACTTTTTGTATTTCTACACGTAACACATAGAAAATAAACACAGAACAGATATAAATATTTATATATTTTTCGTTTGATTTTTATTCACACATATTTATATATATATATATATATTTTTATGCATGTATATATTATTATATTTTATTTTTTTCACGCATACATATATTATTATATTTTATGAGATTTTCTATATTTTTATCTATTTATAGGAATTTAAAAATATATATTTAATAGTAAATATATATATATATATATATATATATATATATATAAAAGTGAACGTGTCTGTGTATCTGTGTCTGTGAGTCTGTGTGTATGTGTGTCTGTTTGTACATTTCCCTACGCAATGAATCTGTCAATTTTTATACTACAGACTCGAAATTTGATACACAGGGTACTGAAATTTTGTAAATCTTTGTGATAGGTTTGCGGCCAGGAATTTGGCTGTTAAGGGGTCAAAGTTCAACGATTTGACCTTTGAGAACTCTATCAAACTCCTCTGACAATTTTGGATCTAAACACTTGAAATTTTAGATATAGATTCATTGAACAATGATTTAACTTACTAACTTGATTTGAGCCCCCAAAACTAAATGTTTAGAGGTCATAATAGGAGTCACACTTCAAAAAAAGTTGACGTTTGCGGTCTCTACAAAATTGTTCAGACAATTTCTGGTCAAAACGTTTAAAATTTTACATAAAGTGTATTCAAAGATAGGGCAAACTTTTTAATCGGTTTGGGTTGAAAATTTTTAGTTACCAATATATGTATGCATGTATGTATGTATGTATGTATGCATGTCTGCCTAAAACATTCGACAGAGGCAACGGATGTTACCAAGATCAGTATCGTTTTGAAGTTCGACCTTTCAGACGACAAATATCGAAAAATTGGCTAAAAACATTAATATCTTCACTTTATATTGGACACTTTTTTACAGGGGAAGGGATCGTTTTTTCCCGATATTTTGAAAGTCATCCTCTCCTTTCGACTGTCTACCCTTAATTTTAACATAAATCACTATCGGTTTAGCGGTGATCCTAACGGCAAAGACGTCAGGTTTTTCCTCGTTCTTTTCCTTCTTTGCAGTACAGGTTCGAGCCTGCCTTCCTACTACCACATTTTTTGGAGTACTCAACAAACACATCCAAACACCCTGTCAACGTCGGGATGAAATGCTAGTATATATATATATATATATATATATATATATATATATATATATATATATATATATATATATATAAATGAACGTGTTTGTGTATGTGTATGTCTGTGTATCTGTGTGTATGGGTGTTTGTGTGTGTACATTTCCCTACGTAATAACTCTGTCAATTTTAAGTCTACAGACTCGAAGTTTTATATACAGGGTACTGAGATTTGGGAAAATCTTTGTGACTTGTGTTCGGCCAGACATTTGGCTGTTAAGGAGTCAAAATTCAACGATTTGATCCTTGAGAACTCTACAAAACTCCTCCGACAATTTTTGGTCTAAACACTTGAAATTTGAGATATAGGTTCCTTCGACATGGATCAAACGTAATCACGTGATTTGAGCCCAAAACAATAAATTTTATGGGGTCATAATAGGGGTAAAAGTTTAAAAAATTGACAGTTTTTTTTGCTCAACATACACCTGCTAGTATATCTATAATAATGAACGTGTCTATGTGTCTTTGTGTCTGTGTACATTTCCCGACGAAATAACTTTGTCAATTTTGGTCGACAGACTCGAAATTTGATATACAGGGTACTGAGGTTTGAGAAATCTTTGAAATCTGTTTTAAGCCAGAACTTTGGTGTTTAGGGGGCAGAGTTCAACGCTTTGACTTTTGAGAACTCTACCAAACTCCTCTGACAATTTTGGGTCTAAACAATTGAAATTTTAGATATAGGTTTCATGGACATGGATCTAACTTAATAACTTGATTTGAGCCTAACACAGTTATGTGAAGGGGTCATAATAGGGGTCCAAGTTTAGAAAAAATTGATCTCTGCGGTCTCCACCAAATTACTTAGACAATTTCTGGTCTAAACATTTGAATTTTTACATAAAAGGTATTCAGAGATAGGGTCGAAAATTTTTCGTTACTAATATATAAATGTATGTATGTTTGCATGTCTGCTAAAAACTTTCGACAGGGGCGACGGATTTTACCAAGATCAGTATTGTTTTTATGTTGTACCTTTCAGGCGACAAATATCGAAAAATTGGCTAAACACATTAATATCTTCTCCTTAAACTGGGCACTTTTCTACAGGATGTCGTTTTTTTTGCGCCAGTATTTTTTGGAAGTAATCCTCTCATTTCGATTGTCTAGCCTTCATTTAAACATAAGCCACTTCCGGCTTGCCGGTGGTCGTAACAGCAAAGACGTCATGTTTTTTTCCGTTCTTTTCCTCCTTCGCGATACGGGTTCGAGCCTGCCTTTCTACTACCACTTTTTTCTTTTTTTGCTCAACATACACATCCAAACACCCGGGTAACACCGGACTGATTGCTTGTATATCTATAAAAGTAAACGTGTCTGTCTGTGTGTCTGTTTACATTTCTCTACGTAATTACTCAAAAGTTCAACGATTTGACCTTTGAGAACTCTATCAACTCTTCCGCCAATTTTGGGTCTAAACACCTGAAATTTTAGATATACGTTCTTCGGACATGGATCTAACTTAATAACTTGATTTGAGCCCCGAACAATAAATGTTAAGGGGTCATAGTTGGGGTCAAATTAAAAAAAAAATGACTGCTTGTTATTCTCAACATACACCTCCAATCCCCCGTCCAACGCTGAAGACAATAATAACTCCAGCAATATTATGAAGTTCCAAAATGCTTCTTGAAAGCAGACACCACCAACTTACGCACCTCACTGCAACGTGTTCCCCAAAAGTAATCTCCCAAGAAAAAGAGTAAAATTGGCTGCTATGATTGTGGACGGCCCAAACACAAAAATTTCCAATGTCGATATAAACGCTCTAAAATGGACTCCGTAAAAACGTTGAGAACTTTGAGGAAGAACATACAGAACTTTTATTTTACCGTGCCAATAAATATGATCATCACTGTACGTTTCTATTCACATGCAACTTTGCAATACCAAAAACAGTAAAAATGTCCTTGTAGATTGTGGTGCTACAGCACACGTTATCACCAAGGAATCTTATTTTATTAAGTTTGATTCAAACTTTAATTCACAAAGTCATTTTGTCGAACTTGCCGACAGTAGTCAAATAAATGATATAGTCTTGAAAAGAGGCAATGCTAAAATATCCCTAAAAATAATAAATGAGAAATCTGTAACTGTATTCTAAAAAGGCTCTGTTCATACGTACATTTAACCAACACATATTTTCCGTGCAGTCTGCAATCAAACAAGGCGGGAATATAGAGATTGGCCAAAACAACTCAAAATTGATTTACCTCAATGGAACTGTATTTTACATTAAAGAAAACGGCCGACTATATTTTTTAAAAAGTATGGTTCCCTCAAAAACTTCCTGTCATGACTTGCAAACCTGGCATAAAATTCTAGGACACTGCAATAGCGCTGATAATTAAAAATTACCAAATGTAGTCGCAGGCATGAAAATAATACCTTCAGACGATCTCCCAAATTGTGATGTGTGTGCACAGGGGAAAATGAAAAAATATATAAGCAAAGCGCCAGATAAAAAGGCCACGAAAATTCTCTCACTTGTGCATTGTGACTTAGCAGGTCCGATCAGCCCGATGGGGAGAAAAAAAAAAACTAAGGTACGTTTTGAACTATATTGATGATGTTTCCGGTTTAATTATAGTTTATTTTCTAAACAACAAATCCGACACTATCCTCGCCACTAAGAAATATGTAGCTGATATTGCATCGTACGGCTCAGTAAAATGTATTTGCTCAGACAATAGAACTGAAATTACGAGTAAAATCTTTGAACTTCTATTAATTAACCACCGTATCAAACACGAGAAATCTGCGCCGAATTCCACCTTCCAAAATGGCACCGCTGAAAGGGCATGGCGAAACTTTTTTGAAATCACAAGACTACTTATCGAATCGAAATTAGCGGATAGTTTATGGACGTACGCTTTAATGGAGGCAGCATATATCAGAAATACATTGTTCAATAAACGACTAGGCAAAACGCTGTATGAAGCGTTTTGCGGTGTAAAACCTAAAATGAACAGAATGCATCTAATTGGTTCTGATTGTTTTGCATTTATAGAAAATACCAGTAAACTAAATACTAAAAGCGAACAAGGTATTTTCGTAGGTTACGATAAAAAACAGTTCCTCATATTTAATCTACTTTCAACCCAAAATGCCACAAAAAGGGTAGGATGTGTAAAATTCAATGATACATACACTTATAGTAGAACTCCTAACAAAAATATTAACCAGACACGCCAATACCCAATTAGGGAGCGAAAAAGCCAGACTTCTTACAAATTGAAAAGATACAAGATTATGCAATGTATTACTATTACTCGTTGAACAGCGCGCCCGGAATTTATAATGAGGCGATTAATTCAGAAAATCACCAAGAATGGGAACAAGCTATGATATCCGAATTGAAAGCTTTATCTGAAAATAATACATACGAAATAGTGGCAAAACAAACAGATAAAAATATAATTTCTTTGCGCTGGGTGTTTTCCCCAAAAAATCACAGCTACTGGCAGTGAAACTTTTAAAGCAAGATTTGTTGCAAAAGATTTTTCACAAATTTCTGGAGTGGAATATGTTGCAATATTTGCACCAACGATAAATTTAACGACAATTAGAATTTTATTACAACTTGCAGCTCAATACAATTTAAAAATACACCAAATGGATGTAAAAAATGCTTATTTAAATGCTCCGATTGACTGTGAAATCTATATTTTCCCTCCAGAGGGATTTAAAATAAAAATTGCGTATGGAAATTGCATAAATCATTACATGGACTCAAAGTGCACACAACTGGAATTTAACACTCCATAATTATTTAATAGAACAGGAATTCAAGCATTGTACTGTAGACGCGTGCATGTATAGCAAAAATATAGGTAATAAATTGTTGATTTTGGTTTTTGGGGTTGACGATATATTACTGCAGTAAAAGAATCATCTCTTTCTCCCAGAATTTATTCGAACAATGAACTATTTGCTGTACGTGTTTTTTAACTAGTACAAAACCAACTAATATATTTTCGGTTCTTTTCGCAGGTGACAAAATTGGAGAATTTAGGATTAAAGATTTCAGAGAATCATACTCTGGTCGGAATCCGGTCTGCCATGTAACACTGATCACATTTGAAAGCTGATATGAAAGATTACGTAAACGGACAGATTTTCGAGAGGTAGACTTGTTCTTCCCTGCACCAGGTGTGTATATCTCCATCGCCAAAAAAAAAAGAAGATATATCTGGAGAATAAATAAATCATCAGCAAAAATACATTATCTGTTGATTCATTTCTTTTGTATGACATTTTCAGATAAAGACAATTGATAACTTTTTTAAAAATATTTTAATATAAGCACACACACACACACACATATATATATATATATATATATATATATATATATATATATATATATATATATATAAAGATTTAATACATTGTTCGGAAATTTTTCGAGAGCTCTTTCGGCTTTCATCTCGTCAGGAGAAATCGATAGCATAGAAAAACAATATTACTTCAAAATTAAAGAGCACTACGGGGGAACATGAATGTGCCAGAAATAAGAAAAAAAACGATTAAAAGATAGATTTAATCTGAAATTGCGTTTAAAAGCGACTAAAACTAAACCTTGACACAGCGAGATTAAACGGAGGGGAAAAACGTTTTCGTTGTCTCCTTTTGCCGGCATAAAGGTTTTCGAACCGCAATAGAGACAGACTCCAAAATCTTTAAACAGCTTTTGGAGTGTGCTCTGTGTAGCACCTCGAACCACTCTATTTTATATTTTTCAGCACAGCAGTGATTGTCAACCAAATGCTGGCCAATGGCAGAGTCCGAGGCTATGGAAGGAGGAAAACTAACAGATCCTACCCTCCCCTGTCTGATTTTAGATGGAACGTGCTGGTTTATACGAGTAAACAAATGCAAAGATGTTTGCCCAACATAAAGATTTGAGATCTGTCTCTATTGCGGTTCGAAAACCTTCTTTATGCCGGCAAAAGGAGACAAGAAAAACGTTATTTCTCCTTGGGGGAAATTTGACCCGTTTTTCCCCCGTTTTCCCATCTTTCCCCTCGTTGTGCAATCATTTAGTTTTTGCCGCTTTTAAAAGCAATTCTTATTTCTGGCAGATTCAAATTCCCCCGTAGTTCTCTTTAATATCGCCAGTAATATTGTTTTTGTATGCTATCGATTTCTCCTGACGAAGTGATAGCCGAAAGAGCTCTCGAGAAATTTCTGTACATTGTATTTAAATCCTTATATAACTTTTGTTTCTCTAAACATATATATATATATATGCATATATATATATATATATGTGTGTGTGTGTGTGTGTGTGTGTGTGTGTGTGTGGATGGAGAGATCCATACATGCATAGACAGAAGCACACACAGATACACACACGTACAAGCATATATATTTATATATAGCCACATACAGCAGTTTCTCTCTCTCTCTTCCTCTCTCTCTCTATATATATATATATATATATCAGCACCGCCCTATCGTTAGACATGCTACGTATTTAAAGAAAGAAATTGAAGTCTAAATGACTGAACGCGTGCCATAAATATTTACGATTCAAAATTTACATATTCTTTATTAACTTATGAAGACTTTAAAAAATGTTAAAAACAATAAAATTGCCAAATATGCAACAAGTATAAAATGTGAATCACTTAAGAGTCATATGTCTTCCATTTATACAGTGTTGTTTAGTAATAATAGTTGGTCAGAATAAGAAAGAAAAGATCATATACTATATAAAATTTAATAATAATAATAATAATAATAATAATAATAATAATAATAATAATAATAATAATAATATAGAATACAGAGCAAAACTACTCGTCTACAACCTCCTGACAACCATGAGTAAAAGTTTAACAACACAACCGGAAGAACAAATTCATCAGTACTTTTATAATCGAGACTTACTTGCCGAAGAACAGAAAGGGTGTCTAAGCGAAAATAAGGAACACGTGATCTACTATACATGGTCTAAAAGAATCTGAAATAAGATAAAAAGAAGAAAAAGAAAATATAGCCATGGCAGGGGTCGACTACAAGAAAGCGTTCGTCAAATTCTCCTAATCATGGATAATAGAATGCCTTAGAATGTAATGTCAGACAAATTATCAATTTCATTAAAAATGCAATGTGAATTCTAATCCTTCTAACCTGTAAAAATGCAAAGATATATCTTCCAAGGAGATTTCCTATCACAACTACTGTTCATCATAATCACGATGCCCTTTTAGAACATACTAAGAAAATGCTAATTTCGATACTAGTTTATTAATATAGATAGAATAATAACTCAGGTTACGTATATAAACGATGTAGAGGTTTTTGCAAGAATTAAAAAAAACAACTAATGACCGTAATGAAGACAAACAGAATCTTCAGCCAGATCATATAAATGGAAATACGTATGAAAAAGTGTGCACGGTTAGTTGTAAGAAGGTGAAAACTGGAGACAACCAAGCGTACGTAAAGACACTATGTAAACGACCCATGTTAAAATATCTGGAAGTTTTCAATGCAGCCATTATCAAAGCAATGAAAAAATAGAAATTGGAAATGAAGATGAACAAGAAAATTAATAGAAACAAAATTTACATTAAAGGTCAGAATTGCTCGTAAGATACCCTGGACCGTTACTAGACTGGGCTAAAGAAATGAGACATCTCGACCCGAGGACTAGGAAACTTATGATCATACTCAATGCAGTGCACCAAAAGCTTGATGCTGACTGACTTTAAATTGAAAGGGATTATGGAGAAAGTGGACTGATTTGTATAAAATACTGTGTGAATAACATAAAACGATTCTTTAAGTGCATAATGCAGAACGGAGAAATGATAATCACCCATGAAAACATGAGCAAGATAGAAAACAGAGAGGGTAAAAATAAGAATAGAACAATCTACACGGATAATGACAAAAATGACAAACGATGAAATTCACGAAATCACTTGAACATGACTACAAAAATTTCACCTTACAAGAGAGACTGATTCACTAATAAGAGCCACAGAAAGTAACACGAGTAGAACCAATAATATCAAAGCAAAAACAGAAACTGTACAATCTATGGACAAACAGAGGAAACGATACCCATGTAAGACGAGGATGAAACCCGCCCGGACAGAATACAAGGGATAAATGTGGTACACTAAGAATTATGCAAATAATTACATCATGAACACTCAGAAAATTGCACAAGCACAAACCGACAGCAGTACTTTTAAAGCGAAAATCCTAAAACCTTATGATACATGAAAGTACAAACAGACAAACCCATCTAAGAATACTATATGCCATATCAGTAAAAAAGAAGGAAACGTCCTGGCTAGTTGTAGGTTTCGCTGTTCTAGCATACCACAGAGTTAACAGTAAGGAGACAGAAGCAGAGCAAATACACGATACTGATCATAGAGCTGAAGTGGATATTGAAGATAAAGAAAGTACGGATAACATCATTAATCATAGAATCAGTAGAAACAATCCGGAAAACTTTTGAAAAAAGTATGTGCGTAATTGGAATGAGATGAGTAGCTGAGAAGATACAACGGATAACAACGGAAACGGCTGAAATCTTAACAAACACCCTTAAATGCAAAAACTAATACGCATCAGATACAAACGCTAATCAGACACATATGAACTGCATTAGAAGTAAACAGTAAAACAAAAATATAACGAAACACCACATAGAACCAAGAAAATGAAACCGTATAATTGTAAGTTTTCTTTCATCACAGACCAAATAATCGAAAGGTTAAAAGTAATAGAAAGACCGAGAAGAAAAATAAAACATTATTCTGATTTCCACTAAAAGATTACTGATAGGACTAGGGACTTGGTGACTTATAGTCGATGCCAGCGAGAAATTAATGGTATGTGGCTGTTCAGATAACACAGATTTATTTGCAAAGAGTATCGAGAAGGGGAGTATACTGGAAAATCGCGAGAAAAATGCTGTCTTTTTGACTCCAGCGAAAGCCACATGTTGTTGACAGAGAGACATGTTTTATGCGAAAAGTTCCAGTAGATAAATAATAATAATAATAATAATAATAATAATAATAATAATAATAATAATAATAATAATAATAATAACGAAATATGAGTTTACGTCCTTTTTTGTTAAAAAAAGAAGTTAAATGTTACTTCGAATTTATTTCAGAAAACAGTTTGTTTCGATATAAACGCATAGCTCTGTTTGTCAACGCAAATTTAATGAAACTCCTCTAAAAATGAATGCAAAAATAACCAGACGGGCAACTGGCAATGTTTATTACTTGAGGAAAAAAGAGGAATTCATTTTTATTCTTTTTTGGCAAAGACGGGCAGAATCTTTGCGTATGTGGGCATCTGTGTACGAGAAAGGATTGTCATCCCCACCTCCTCCTTACCCTCACCCTCTACTGATCCACGACCTGGCATTTAACTCAAGACAGGACCCCAAATAGGGACGTTTAGCATGCTCGTGATAGAACACTCTTTTAAAGAAACCAACGAAATGTGAGTTTACGTCCTTTTTTGTTAAAAAAAGAAAGTTAAATATTACTTCGAATTCATTTCAGAAAACAGTCTGTTTCGATATAAACGCATAACTGTGTTTGTCAATGCAAATTTGATGAACATCCTCTAAAAATGAATGCAAAAATAACCAGATGGGCGACTGACGAATTATCTAGTTAAATGTTAGTTCGAACTTATAACAGAAACCAGCCCTTTTACCGATATAGACCTAGAAATTTGCCTCATCTCTGAGCGAGGGGATTAAATACTACCACAGCGACGGGGAAAATTACCTTCCTCTTTTCCCATCCAACATTTTCGGCGGCTAAGCAGTATGGTGTAAGGTAGACATCTTCAAACGCCCTCTTTCAGAGCATTACTTCTGACTTCTACTAAGTAGAATACTTAGTTGGAAATATAATTTTTTTAATTTTAATTTTATTTTATTTATTTATTTATTTATTTACTTTTTAAATTTTCTTTTTTTCTTTTGTTCCTGTCCCATATGTATGTGTGATAGTGCACGATACCCCTTGTATAGATGGGAGCTTTACACTATCCCTGCGTCAGAACCACAGGTAAAATAATTCGTGGCCCGGTGCTTCCACAAACACCAAAATATGAAAAATGGCAATTACAAATTATTCAAACGATGGGACCCAGAAGAAAGATATGGGTGTCATGATTGGCAGGTGCTCCTTCGGTAGCCAGCATGGGGGGCGGTCTTCATTTGCGAATGTTGACCAACTTTCCAGTTTCAGAAACTCAATTAACATGGACGCTGAACAGGTAAGCATAACCTCTAATTTCAGGGAACAAAATGATACCGAACAAACACAGCATAACCATCATGACGATCAAAATGGAAAAAAAAACGAAGAAATAAATGGACAACAAAATAGAATATACTCGTAATGGAATGCTATTATAGAAGTCATCCTAAATATAGATATGGAGATTACCGGAAACGAATGAAAGAACTATGGGACCTATCCAGTGACTACTATACGACAGAACAAAGAATTGCGGACCAAGCAAGACTGATACTCAATAAAGGTTGACTCTCTAAACTAGAACTAACAGAAATTCAGCGAAAAATAAATGATGAAACTGAACAAGAAGCATCCCCCAACGAAACCACACGTAGAGAAACCCCACAAATTGAAGCCTCACAAGTAAAAACACCAAAGGACCAACAAAGAACGAAGTCTACAAACGTGGAAACCGGGAACAATAAAACAGAACTAAAAGAGAATGAAGCAAATAAAATAAATAAAATAATACAGCTGATGAATGAAGAAAAACCAAAGCTCCCATCATTAAGGAACCAAGAGCAGAATAAATTAAAAACAGAAACAGAAAAGGTTAACGACCTCATCCCACACACCCCAACAAATACAATCACAGACTTAAACAACCTCATTTACGCAGACGCCAAAATGGAAAGTATGAATCTCAAATCAGAAAAACAAGCAGAGACTAGCGGACCGACAAAACCTGGATGGGAAATAAGACTAGAAACTCAAATACACAAACATAAAACAGAAACCAAAATGATCAACAGGAAGAAAGCAATGTGAGGGAAACGGAATATTGGAAATGTAACTGGCAGGGAGAAGCTAAACAAGAAACATGAAGAACTGGACCAAAAATAAAAACCAACGAAGCGAGAATGAGACCATATAGATATAAATCTGATCAATGCAAACAAAACAGAACATTTGAGACTAATGAAAGCCAATTCTACCAAAATGTGAACGGAGGAAAAACAAAAACAGAACCACCAAATCCGACGGAAAGAAAACTCTACTGGAGTAAAATATGGGAAGAGCGAGGCGATCACAATAGAAATGCCGAATGGTTGAAAGACATGAAAGAACAGTTACAATACGAAGGAACAGCGAATTAAATCAGCAAGGAAATCCTAAAGAAAACCATAGAAAAATGGCAAACTGGAGGCCATGACGGGATACATGCATACTGGTTCCAAAACTTCACAGCCTTACACGAAAGACTAGCCAAAAACCTGAGAAGATGTATACAGGAAGCTAGCGTACCAGACAGAATGACAAAAGGTAGAACTACACTGCTACAGAAAGACACGGAGAAAGGAACCGTCCCTAGAAACTATAGGGCAATCACGTGCTTACCAACTAGTGGAAGATAGTGACAGCACAACTGAGGGAACAAATCTACCACTCCCTGAATAACCGTGGACTCACTCCGAGGAGTAGAAAAGATGTCAAAAAGGAAAAAGAGGGACACATGACCTGCTATATATAGATCGAAAGATCCTAACATACAAAGAGGCATCTTCCAAGGCGACTCACTATCACCACTACTGTTCATCATAGCCATGGTGCCTTTGAACAGTATTCTGAGAAAGTGCCAAGCCGGATACAAGTTCTCCAATACAGAGGAAAAAATGAATCACCTGATGTACATGGACGAACTGAAACTTTTTGCAAGGACGAAAAGGAGCTAGAGACACTAATTAACAATACCAATATCTTCAGCCAAGATATCCAAATGGAATTTGGAATAGAAAAGTGCGCAAAACTAGTTATAAGAAAGGGGAAACTTGAAACGACATAAGGCAATAAACTACCCAACCAAACAGAAATGTGCGCACTAGGGGAACAAGACGACTATAAACATTTGGGAATTCTGGAAGCGGACACCATAAGAGCAACAGTAAATGAAAGAGAAAATTGAAAAGGAATACCTCAGGAGAACAAGAAAACTCATGGAAACGAACTTATATAGCAGAAACCTAATAAAAGGTATAAATACATGGACAGTATCACTAGAAAGATACTCTGGACCATTTATAGGGTAGACAAAAGAAGAACTGAGACAACTCGACCAGAAAACCAGGAAACTCATGACTGTGCATAATGCATAACACCCAAAAGGACGATAGTGACAGGCTCCACGTAAAAAGGAAAGACGGCGGGAGAGGACTGATCTATATAGAAGACTGTGTGAAAGACACGAAAAGAGAAATAGAAAAAATACATAATGCAAAACACTAAAAGGATAATTATGGCAGCGAGAGACACAGAAAAAAAACAACAAAGCAGAAAACAGATAGACAAGTGACAAAACGAGAAAAGAGAAGTGGAAAGAGAAACAACTCCACGGAAGATTTATAAGAATGACAAAAGATGAGAATAACGAAAACAACTGGACATGCATGCAAAAAGGGCATATAAACCGAAAAACTGAATCTCTAATAACTGCAGCACAAGATAACGCAATAAGAACCAACCATATAAATGCAAGAATCGATAAAACACAAGAAAACGGCAAATGCAAACTCTGGGGACAAAGAGACGAAACGATAAACCATATAGTAAGTGAATGCAGCAAACTGGCCCAAAATGTATGCAAAAACAGGCATGACCAAGTGGGGAGGGCGGTGCACTGGGAATTGTGCAAACGACTGCATTTTGAGCGTACATACAAATGATACAAGCATAAACCCGCAACAGCACCCGAAAACGAGAACATAAAATCCTATGGGACATGGACATACAGACGGACAAACCCATCCAAGCAAGAAGACCAGCTGTCGTAATAATTAACAAGAAAGAAAAATCCTGTCAAATCGTAGACTTTGCTGTCCCAGCTAACCACAGGGTGAGTACGAAAGAAAAGGAGAAATGAAGCAAATACACATATCTAGCCAGAGAGTTAAAAGGGATTTGGATGATGAAGAAAATCAAAATAGTACCGATAATAGTAGGAGCACTAGGAACGATTCCGAAACTTCGAACACAGAATGTCAGAAATTGGAATCAGAGGAATAACTGCAAAAGTACAACGACTAACGATAATGAAAACGACTGAAATATTAAGGAAAATCCTTGAATGCGGAGAATAATACAAGAAGACAATATAACGAATAAGCGTTACAGGGAATAAAGAACATCGAAGCTGCATATCTACAAGTTCTACAGCCCCATCATGGACCCCCCCATTGTATCAGCAGCGCTCTTCCCAATAAAAATGTGATATCAAAGGGCTGGGCAGGGTCAAGAAGGACTAAAAGACAGAGGAGAGAGCGCCAGCCAGACCTCGGTTGGATAAGCGCAAAGAGAACTGGGACTCTGGGGAGGCTTAATGCCACTCAAATTCTAGTATAAACCAATGGCCACTGCCGGGGAGAAATCAATGGTAAGTGGCTGTTGCGATGATGCAAATTCATTTGCAAATGCTATCGAAACATGTGGAGAGAACTGGACGTCTGGGGAGATTTATTGTCACTCAGCCTCCAGAGAAGACCACATGTTTCCAATAAGATCGTTTGTTGAATTGTGTGAAAGCTCCATGTGAGCCAATAATAATAATAATAATAATAATAATAATAATAATAATAATAATAATAATAATAATAATAATGATAATAATAATAATAATAATAATAATAATAATAACAATAATAATAATAATAATAATAATAATAATGTGATTTTTTTACATAGGTGTCACCACTTATCAAGACCGATAGGCTACTCAAGGATAAAGGTTAAAGAGTGTAGAGTAGTCAAAAAGACAATATAGTAATCGATAGTAATGGAAGTTCGGTAAATTTGTTAACTTAAGTGGAACGGCTCATCAGAAACTTGTTCACGTTGGACTTGAAGACAACCATATTATAGACAGCTGGAAAGCAGGAAAACGGAAGACAATTCCACAGGCGTGCAGTTCTAAGAAAAAAGCTTTGATAATGGAATCTATGTTTAGGTTTAGGCACAGATAAAGAGTGGGGAAAATTATTGATAAGGTTTTTAGCTAGTCTAGTGTTTCTTGTGAAAGTTTGGCGAGGGGGGACCATAGATTGAAGCTCAGTCGAACAAACAATAAGTGTCACAATACAAAAACACACTTATATTCCGGAATTACGCAAGCATATCATCTGAAATATATATATCAATATTAAAATTCTTTGTAAAGCGAAATGTGAAACACGAAAGGAAGTGAAAAGGGAAAATAATGTGAAAATAAAACAGAAGGCGGCGAAAGGATATTGAAGGAGAAGTCGAGGGATATTTAGTGACATTAGAAAAAAATAGGCAGGCAATTTGAAAGAACGTGGACTCAGAGACAAGGAGTGTGAACTAACATAGGAAAAATTAAAACTTGAGTGTGAAAAGACAGGATACGTCGGGAGACATGGGGAAATATGAGTGCGTAGCAACATGACAAGAAAAGATGGAAGTGTGAGAAGTTACATGGAGAACAAGAGATGTCGTGTGAGGAAATATGGAAAGAATAGACGGGATACGTGAAGAGACATGACAAAGATGAGACTAGATCTGTGAAGCTAAATGACAAAGTAACGGCGAGAGCTGCAGAACGATATAGGAAACACAGAAAAGAGATTTGAAAAGACACGAAAAAAAACAAAGGATACAGAAGTTATAACGGAAAGAAAAGACAACATTTCTGAAGCTGCATGGCGAAGAAGAGACGAGACATATAAAGGGAAGTATAGACCGTAGGGAATACTATGCGTGTAAAGCGGCATAAGGAAACTGAAATCAAAAGTGGTAGTTACAATTGGAAGGTGCAGAGAGCTTTAGAGAATATAAGAAGAATAAACGAGGGGTGTGACGCAACACGGGTATAAAGCAATAAATAAAAAATAAAAGCCACGTTAAGTAACATGAAAAAAAGAGTGTGACGCAATATGAGATGGACGATATGAGCTGTTTGAAACATGTGTAAAGACAAGACTGTAAAGCGATTTAGAAGAGACATATGGTGTAAAACGATATGGGAAAGAATATACGATTATGAGACTATATGAAGAAGGAGTAATGTCGTGTGTGAAAATACGTAGATAGAACATATCAAGATTTTGAAATGACACGAGAAAAAAAGAGAAGTAGTTGCAATGAAATGGTGACGAAGAATTGTGGAATATGGAGAAGAAGAGACGCTGGCTGTTACGTGGAATCGGAAAGAAGAAAAGAGGAGTATAAATTAAGATGGGACAGCAAAACGTGATGTGTGATGAGGCATGGGGAAAGGGATACCAAATTTGGGAAACCAAATTGAAAGTGAGGGCGTTGGGTATGAAAGACAACTTGAAAGAAGGAGGTTAAGCTACGTATAAAAGTGTCTTACGAGCCTGAGATCACATGAGAATTACATGGAAGCTCACATGGTACATACCTTAGTTTGCTTTAATAAAGAGGAGTATCTACTATTTTAATTGCTGATGTATTTATTCTGCTCTCAGTTCCATTTAAATAATAAAAAACACAATGTTAAATCCGACACACTGCTGACAAAAAACGTGCTACTCGGAATCTCGACCTGCTGTCAAAACTTAACGCTAAATCTGGAGTCATTGCTTTCAAAAACTCAACTCCAATATATACATTTTAGAACACGAAGCACTGCTAACAACACTTGCTACTCTGATATAAAAAATATCGTGTCTTTGAAGAATCAAGCTTATTATATCCAACCGGAAGCATCCTATTTGCATATCATGTAAAAACACTACAAGCATAAACGGGGAAAAAGTTAATTTTTTTCCATTTTTCTTCTTGCCTACACAGAACTCCAGACTGCCCACAAACAGGTTTTACTAATATTTAATCACGAATGTGTTATACATTTAATAATGTTATCCGATGATCGTTATTACTAATTTCATTCAAATATAGCAGTGTATATATATATATATATATATATATATATATATATATATATATATATATATATATTTCATCTTACAGCTTCATCCTCCGATTCAATGTTGTCATTATACCTGAGTCTTTACGCAGGAATATTCATCGTCTATATTTTAGATCTCAGTTAAACAAGTGGCTTAATTCATCTTAATTATCTTTTTATTTATTTAATATAAAGCAATAAATGTTGGAAAGTAGTTTTGTTTAAGACCATATCAACGATTCGTAAGAAAACACCGTGGACACGAGTTAGCATAGGAACTGTTTCCTAAGAACTGCATTGATATACCCTTCTTAAACAACTCCTTTCAGACTACGCTCAATGCTCTAAGCAAACTACAATAATCTGCTGAATAAATATTTCTAATTAATCTAAAGTAATTGCCGTTTTGCATCAAATTTTTGTTTACGTGTAATGTAACTCAAGCGCTAGACATATCTATTGAGAAAAATAAGTTTTATTATAGCATATATTGAATATAAAAATAGTACATTTTTCCAGTGTTTGTGTAAAGACAAATGTTTGAAATTTTCACAACCTGAATTAAAAAGGAAAACCTCGTCAACACGTTTGTACGTTGATTCAAGCATTGATATTCTTAATTATAATTTAATCAGAAACGAATACATTTTATTATTTTTATTTAAATAAAAATTAGCAAATTAAATAATATATAGCTGTTTAAATGCGATTAACCCTCGTATATGCGGTTCCAGGCTTAGAGAAGAAATTGGGTGTGTGTTTTTTTTGTTATTTTTTTCTGGCAGCGCACCTTAATAGTTTCCGTTATAAAATTGTACCTTTCCTCTGGAATGCAATCTGCAGAAAAAGTACATAAGTTCAGGATTCTGTAAGGATTTCACACAGATTTGAGTTGAACTTCATAATTTGCTTTCAACGGAATAATATTTCATTCATAGAATATATGAAACTATAATCTTCTTTCATAGCCAACAGCCGTCATAAGCGAATCAGTTCGTTCACATTTAAAATATATATATATATATATATGTGTGTGTATGTGTATGTGTGTGTGCATGTGTGTGTGTGCGTGTGTATATGTATATATACATAATATTTTGTTCAAACATGTTTATTAAATGAGGAAAAGGAAAGTCACTTTCACAAACACTCGTTGGGGAAATCAATACGGAGCCGTGTAAAATGCCTGCAATCCACTTGCACACAAACTGAAATAAAACAAGTACACACTTAAATTAATAAAGTGTTTCTTTAAGGTGAGAAAAATTCCGTAGTGAACTTAACTTTTGCAGTATTTTGTTTAAAATAGATCATAGATGAAAGTAAAAAATATTAAACTATATCTGAACTAACCGTAGTCGAAGCGCAGTTAAAAGTTCATTACGTACAGTGTTTATGTATAGATTAAATGCATGATAAATGGTGTTTCCCTGCTTATTACACAATGCAATATAAATAAGTTAATAAAATATTCATTGAAAAAACAGAATTTTCTCTGCGCTTAAGCCTGGCAAGTGCAGGCGTTTCATTGTATATTCCTATTAATTGCCAACTATGACCACATCGGGTACAATCCAAACATTTTTGGTAAATGTAAATACGAAATCTGGCACAAGGCTATAAAAAAGGTATTGTGAAACCTGGTTAGCACGAGTATTGTAATATTTAGACTAGCATAATTCACTGTTGTCTCATTATTGTAAAACATCACATTTATTTAAGACATGCATCGTAATCACCAAAAATACTCAGCACACACACACAGACACACACACACAGACACACACATACACACACATACCCATATATATATATATATATATATATATATATATATATATATATATATACTAGCTGGACGACTGGCGTTGCCCAGCTGTCGAATGCGTTTAAACATGATATTTTGATTTATGCAGATTGTTTATAGAATCAATCCTCTATAATGTATTATATATTACGAAGAACATTTTATCCGGTCGACTAATTCGTAAAGAAAAAATAATGATAATGTCCTTCACCAAATTCTACCTGTGCTTGTTTACAATATCTCGACAGCTGTTATTTTAGCATGAAAATGAACGCCCTAGAAAAGTCACTTCTGATTAATCTAAAGTTTTAAAATATGCAAACTAAGAAGTGATCTGCGGCGATTTTAAATGGTAGGTTTAATTATTAATAATAACAAATTAAAATAAAATGGTGAGGTACAACTGGGCCTGAACAATGAAGTGTCCGATTTGTAGTCGAACGTTTTACCACTGACGTACATCTCCAGATGGCAATAAATCTTCTTTTATTTAGATAAAATAATTTGCGGAGATACTTTTCCACTTAAACGGTATAACGTAAAATATTCCCCTGTAAACATTATTTAAGATCGGATTTTTTCAATTTTTGATACTTATCGGATAGATTTCCGTACAAAATATATCAGAGAACACTACTAGACATATAAGTCAGCCTTGTGTGCAATTTGCAAAATATATGCTCAGCCATCTCGGAACCTATGAGGAAGGAACCCCCATACACGAAGCAACTTTTATACACACACACACACACACACACACACACACACACATATATATATATATATATTACATGTGTTCGAATACTATAGATGATATCTTTATTTTTCTTCAAAGCTATAACGGCCAAGTTATAAACATTTAAACGCTCTAGCACATATTATAATAATTATTTACAGAGTTTGATAAGTGGCCTATTTCTTTTGCTTTCCAAAAATTGTGTTTTTCTTTGCAAATAAACGATAAGAACGATATTGAAAAACCCGTCTCATTTATAAAGTTTTACCTCTACTTCAAATATACGGACACATTCTATATCTAATATATAAAAAATTAAAACATTTAGTAAAAAGTGTAATATTAGATAGTGTTTTTTTTAGTCAAAGAATTCTATTTAATAAGACTTACATGAACTGGATTAATAATATTGTGCTGAAATTATTGAAATATATACAGTAAATATATGTGCATAGCTACACGTACGTTAAGAAATAATGATACATTCATTGAACCACTGAAAATGGAGTTGCGAATTAAAATATTTCAGTTTCGTTCTTTACAATTGTAAATCCACAATCTACTTTTAATTGAAGAGGAATATGAAATAAATAAAATTATAAATTAAAACAAATAACAGTTGATCGTAAAGAAATAACTATATTAAATTGTCATTTAAAATTACAGACACCTAGTTGCAAAATGCAAACACTCTATCTAAAGGTTATGTAAAATAACACATATCTGTATTGTAACTTTTAGATTAAAATAATTTATATTCGATAGAAAGCAAAAAAATTAAACGCAGTCTTCGTTTATACTGCATTCTTGTAAACACACGTATGCTTCGTCTTCATCGTCTTAATATTCGAATTCTTCTTCTATTTCTTCTTCTTTGTATTTAATTATTAGACGTTTTGATACACGCCATGATAAAAAAATACTCACTGATAATAACTGGTTATCTTCTTTGGAGTCTATGTTACCATGTTTCTCCCCAAATTGCAACTACTTTTCATTTCTGATGACCTATTCACATGACTTTACGTTATCGCACTGACGCTTACCATTTTCTTCGCGGAAATAAACAATTTGTCTTTTTTATTATTGAAATTATTATTATTGCACATAAGCTTTCACATGTCAATAACACCAAAAGCGACGAAGATTGAAACGAGTTTCGTTTATAAAATGTTAATTATTAAAAAAAAACAAAACAAGTATCCTTAAATTGCGTTAAAATAGATTTGTGTCATATTATTTATTTTAGTTTAAATATTTTATGGAATCCCAGTTTGCGCAAATGATATGTGATGTTCGAAGAGAGAGTAAAAAGTATTCAAGAAGATTAAACATAAAAACATCTCCTCAAAAATGTACATATATTTTCCGGTTGGCATACACGAGGGCTACCCCTCTAGCGAAATACGCATCGGCTCCGATGTTGTACGTAGTTCGATTTAGGGAGCAAATATTACTTTTACAACTAAAGCATTTTTGTGTGCGTGACCTATTTTTTATTCATTAATTTATTTTGTCTTGAACTTTAAGCGCATTATTTTGTTATTATGATTTTATCTGTATTTTTATTGGGGGGGTATTTTTTCTCGGAGTTTATCATTATAGGAAATTGTTAACAGGAAAATTGGTGAAAGTTAAAATTTTAAAATAGCACGGGTACTTTCACCTAACAATTTAATAAGAACAGGTATCGTTAAACTTTTATTAACATTGAAAATACTATTTAAAAATAGCGCGGATCAATAAGTGCACTAGCACCAAATAACATTTCACTGTGTTTCGATCGACGACATTCCATGAGAAGTAGGTACACGTTAAAGCTTTTTGTTTATTTTTGTTTATCGCCACAAGTGCTAATTTGCACTTGCACCAAATTTCCTGTTAATAATTACCTATAACAATAAACCGACAAAAAAATCCATCTAAAAAACAAAAACACAAAACAAAAAACTACATAAAATCATAACAAAATAATGTTTAAGTTCAAGCCAAAATAAATAAATAAAAATCAATGTCACACAATCAAAAATTATTTCCTTGAAAAAAATAATAAGGACTCCCTAAATCTAACTACGTACAACATCGGAGCCGGTGCGTATTTCGCTAGAGGGGTAGCACTCGTGTACGTCCGCCATTTTTCCTTATTTTTAAGGCTATAATATAGATATAATAATTAGAGAGTTGTGCTCATACATTATATTTCTGGAGTACCTTCACATGACTAGACCTTCTTTTGCAATTATCTTTTTTTCTGAAAAGTTACGTTATCCTACGTATATAAACATAGTTTTTATAAATATATAGGATGTATCTGACTTTGAAAAAAAATGTTATGGATTTACCTAATTTTGCATAAAAACGGTATCAATTTAAATACACGCGTAAACTAAAATACGCGATTTTCGTTTGGTTCTTGATTTGACATATTAATGTTTAAACAGGTAAAAGTGATATTTTGTTTTACAATTTTGTTTCGATTAAGAGCTCTATTTCTTATTTAAAATATATATATATATATATATATATATATATATATATATATATATATATATATATATCGCGTTTTGCACGCGAATACACAACTACGCTCATATGCCGACACACATATTTTCTATTACAGACGGTCAAAAATTAGCTCGTTGACTTAGACTGAGTAATCTCTCTCTCTGTCTATCTATCTATCTATCTATCTATCTATCTATCTATCTATACTCCTATAAATTCGGTTTTCTTCTGAGTGTATTGATATTCATATTAAACCCACTCTTTTCTATTTATTTAAAAAGAAAATACAATTTTCTTAGATATGAGTTGTGAAATTGCATTCACTAGCAAAAGATCTAGCTAATTTCCATATTCTTTTAAACATTCATTTTAATTAATTCCCTATTTGTTGTGTCGTTTTTTATGAGAGAACACTCTTTCATAAACTATTACGTGTAATTATATTCATGCAGATATTCTACATGATTTATACTTGCACAATATTTGCGTAAAAAGTTTATAGTAAACACAAAATTGTTTCCATATACATATGTATACGTATATATTTTTGTTTACCAAATTTTGCCTACCAAACTCCTCCTAGAGTTTTTTTGTTGTACAGACAGGAAACTTCATATATAAGGTATTTGAATCCATCCGAAACTTTATATTTGTGTTTTAGCCCGGAAATATCGGTGCAAAAGTGTGAAAATTAAAAAAAAAAAAAATGAAATTTGCCAGGTGAAGGTCGAACGCCGGCATTACGAATGCATAACGTTGTAGCTATTGGTTCATGTTTTAATTTCTAGCCTTGCAGTAAACATATTTTCATAGCCCAGTCATTGACGGCAAAAGCAAAGTAAATCGTGAGCTGAACGTTTTCGTTTCGATTCTTGGTGGTGGCGCATGAGTCTTTTTTATATACTTTTAAATCATTACTATATATCTCATCCAAATTATTTCTCTATCTATCTATCTATCTATATCTCTCTCCCCCCTCTCTCTCTCTCTCTCTCTCTCTCTCTCTCTCTCTCTATATATATATATATATATATATATATATATATATATATCAAAGTCGGCCTTTTCTCTATGGCAGTTAAGGAAGACTATTATACAGAAAGGTATTACTTTACATATACACATTTCTTAATACATACACATGCACATACCTTATGAACAGTAGAAAGGCCCGAGCAAAACCGAGCGGAACCGCTAGTATATCTATAAAAGTAAAAGTATCTGTCTGTCTGTCTGTCTGTCTGGTGTTTGTATGTGTTCATTTTTCAACATAATAACTCTGCCAATTTGATATACAGGCCATTGAGATTTGGGGAAATCTTTGTAATCAGTTTTCGGCGAGAAATTTGACTGTTAAGGGTTCAAGTTCAGCGATTTGACCTTTGAGAACTCTACCAAAACTCTCCGCCAATTTTGGGTATAAATAAATTAAATTTTAAATATAGGTTCCTTGAACATGGATCAAACTTAATGATTTGAGCCCATGTTAAGGGCTCATAATAAGGGTCAAAGGTGTAAAAAAACATTGACCTCTGCGGTCTCTACCAAATTACTTAAACAATTTCTGGTTTAAACATTTGAAATTTTACATAAAGGGTGTTCAGAAATAGGGCAAGCTTTTTAATCGGTTTGGGTCGAAAATTTGAGCTATAAATATATAAATGTATGTATGTATGTTTGCATGTCTGCCTAAAACTTTCGATAGAAGCGACACATTTTCGCAAGATCAGTATCGTTTTAAAGCTCGACCCTTCAGAAGACAAATACCGAAAAATAGGCTTAAAACATTAATTTCTTTACCGTACACTGATCACTTTTCTACAGGGAGGGGTCGCTTTTTTCGCCGATATTTTCGAAGGTCATCCCCTCTTTTCGATTGTTTTGCCTTAATTTAAACCTACGCCACTTCTGGTTTGGCGGTGGTTGTAACAGTTAAAACGTCAGGTTTTTCCCTGTTCTTTTCCTCTTTCGCAGTTTAGTTCTTTCCAATATAATGTGCAAAATTAAATATACTATTGTCGTGTTTATTGCTAATAAATCGCTTATTTTGCATCAAATGGATGCAGTTAAACGAACTTATCTGCATCTTACGATAAAACATAACCCAAACAAAATTTCAGTCGGATTATCTAGTAGTTTCCGAAAAAAGATTCTAGAATAAATGCGGTATTTTGGTTACTAATGCCTATTTATCTTAGTTTCAACTTGAGAATACAACGGATAATATAATGCCCATTTCCCCCACCTTATCGTAACAAATGTAATATTTCAACCAGATCGGCTCAGTAGTCTTAGAGAAAATATGCCACGAGCACAAAAACAAAATAAGAGAAATACAATATATATATATATATATATATATATATATATATATATATATATATATATATACATATATATATATATATATTATTGTTATTATTTCGTAAACTTCTAACAAGCATTATATTGAAAAGAATAGATGTGGTAAAATTACTAGAATTCTGTGCAATATCCTTCGACGTTGCAGTTTTAATTATTCGTAGTATTAATATGGTAATATGCAATAATAGAAACAGTAGTATCATTAATATAACTATATAAATACCTGCCCGGCCACGTGTTGCCGTGGCTGAGTCTGTTTCATGCAAGTGTTCGATTGATTTGTATTGCACAGTCACACGCTCAGACACACAAACGTAAAACGCGCACACGCCAACACACACGTACACACATGTACATTGACTCACACACAAGTACACACACGGCCAAACACACGAACGCCCCCCACACACACACACACACAAACGCACGCAAACACACGGACACGCACGAACACACGCGGACATGCACGCATACGCCCACACGAGCAAGCACACACACACACACACGTGCACGTATTCGCGCCTACACATCCACATACATGCACCTATTTTGCAAATAGTTATGAATAGACAGTTTAAAGGTCTAAAATACGTATAATGTAATTTTGAAGTGTATTAATTGTCAATTTATGTTTATTATTAAACGTTGAGTCAAGCAATATCGGTCTTTGTGTAAGTTTTCGGCAATATCCGGGCCTCGGCCATATTATTCGTTTCATTGTTTTTTTATTTGCCGTAAAAAGAATTCCAGTCAAATAGTCAGAAATAAACAGTTTAAATGCTTCCAAAGCATATAAGAAAACTTTTGAAGTAAATAAACTGCCAATTTCTGGTTATCAAAATTCTTATTTCCGCTATATTAATCGCTTAATCCGTTTCATTTTCTTTTATTTAGCCTAACTGAAAAAAGAATTTTGTTAAGTCGTACTAAAAATGAATGGAAGAATCAAGCAATATAGGCCACTATGTAAGTTTTCGGAGAAAACCTGGGTCTCAGCTATATTAATCGCTTAGTCCATTATATGTTTTTATTTAGCACAAAAAGAAAGACTGGTAGTCACGTAGTCAGAAATAGACAGGTTAAAGGTTTCCAAGTAATACTTAAGGTAAATCTTGAAGTAAATAAACTGTTAGTTTCTGGTTCGTCCAAATTCGTGTCTCGGCTATATTAATCAATTAACCCGTTTCTATGTTTATTTAGCTTAACTAAAGAAAGAATTTTAAAACTTTAAACTAAAAAAAATAAATATTCGAATCGAGCAATGTAGGTCACTGTATAAGTTTTCGGCAAAATCCGCGTCTCGGCTATGATATCTGCCTCATACCTTGTATTTTTTTTATTTAGCATAAAAAGAAAAAATAGTCAAACTATCAACAATAGACAGTTAAAAGGCGTCCAAAGCATAGATGTTTGAAGTAAATAACCTGCTAGTTTCTGGTGCGTCAAAATCCCGGTACCAGTTATAATAATCGCTAAATCTCTTTTAATTTTTTCATTTAAAAAAAAAGAAAAATTTTATTAAATTGTATTTTTAAAAAATGAAGATTTATGTAGATCATGAAAAAAATGAAATACCTTATTATCAGCTGATGTGTGTTATGTGCTGATATGTCGAAAAACAGTTTTCAACAAATGAAGTTGTATTTGAAATTTTTGTGTTGGTTTTTGTAATAAGATTTACATTCTGGAATGCTCGAATTGTAAGCTGTCAACCAATGAGATTTGGAGGAATATGAGAAAGATTAATTCTTTACTATTGAATTAAGAATCGGAAAGATTATGTCATGTCTATCAATATAGGGTCCATTTTATAAGGGTGCAACCAGATATATGGAAAGTGCAGAATTTTTCCAGGTGATAGGAGAAATTGTTATTTTGCGGTAAAAATAGGATGTATTTCCTCTAATTATGGTTGTGATTGTAATGATGTTGCTTCTAGGATGTAAGATTGGATTTTATTATAACGACTAATGCGTTTAAAATGGTATTTTAAAGTAACATCAAATAGTGACTATTAGTTTAGACATAATAAATTTGTATGTGGAATCTGTTTCTGCAGTCCAAATATTATATAAGAGATAAGATGCACCCATATATTATTCATAGAGGTAATTTAATTTAAAACTAGATTCAATAATATCCTATGAACTTCTAGCATGTGTCGTGAATGTTTTTCGGATTATCGCTAGTCGTATTTTGGTATCATTCAATATGAATCACGGCACATGAAGTAGGTTTCATGCAAAATATCCTGCAATCATGGTTTCTGACGTTATTTATGCTAAATCCTAAAACATACTGATCCTTTATAATGTAGATAAACTTTTTTCTTCTTTTTAGTTGGATTTTTTTATGAAACAGACATAAAAATTAAAATAAAAAGGTTATAATATCAATTCTATTTGTAACTATATCTTTCATGCTCGTCGACAAGAGAATGTAGCATCTAATAGGACTTCAATACCTTTCTATAGAGGACATTCTTTCTACAACAAAATTAAATTTTCCACTCATGATTTATGAGAGGGATATTGGCATTTTATTCAATTTATTGAAACAATCAAATAATGCGCATGATGTTTTGAAAAATATTCAATGTGCGTCGTTGCGTCAGGTATTGATGCCATTTTCATGTGTTAATGTGAAGAAAAATGAACAAATCTCAATGAAATTTTGTTGGTCATCTTCATTTAATTTCTATTTAATGTTTAGAAATTTAGAATAGTTGCATTCTCACGGGGTATTTTTTACAACTTTGTGACGGTTCATGTTTAATATTTTCTAACGTAAATGATATGAAATATCGAATTTATAGACCTTTTATTTTCTCTGATAGGAAAGGAACGCTTCTTTGCGATCTGGTGTATATTTTTTAGTTTTTGTAATAAATGAACTGTGTATTGAGTTTATTCGGTGTAGCTGGTTTTTCTTTTTATTAACGTTTTCATTACACATCTAGAACATTAAAAATTAAGGATGACAGTTGTTCATAATCTTTAAAAGTTTCTGAATATTCACTAACAAAGGAAATAAAACGCTGATAATATAAATCATATATAGACGTTTTCATCAGAGGACAAGTATTTGCAATGCGACTAATTAAGTCGCAAAAACATACTGAATAATTGACCCAATTCATATCCACAAGGTATTATTCGCTGAAGAACAAAATATTGAGAGAAACAGAACCAAGAAAACAAGACTCAAAAAGTTTTAAATTATAATGATATGTTTTAGATATATTATATATACACATATATGTACACTGCGTATCAAATTATTAACGAGTTTACATTTTTTTAATATTTAAAGAACGAGTGAATAAAATTCCATGAGAATTTGGGAAAGTGCTTGCAATACTATTCTGCCATTCCAGTCAGAAAATAAAATTATGTAAGGCAGTATTAGCGAAACTATGACAGAAGATGGGGATATCTCTTGATTCGAGTGTGTCAAGTTATTACCGCCGTTGAGAAAAAAGAAAACACAATATACCCATCATTTTTTTATTGAAATAATTCCATTAAATGACCGAGGAAAAATGCTTAGAACACAACAACTGCATAGCAATTTCTACGTTGGCATAATTAGTAAGGAATATGCGATTCTTTTTTATGAATGACTTGTAAAAGACGTTGGCCCACAGATAAATTTATGATTTGCCCAACGGTTATTCCTCGCGATACCTCATGGAAAGCATCCCACACCTCATCTTTGCTCTAAAATTGGCGTACACTTGTATAGCGGCGTCGCTTCATGATACTCCAAAGGTTCTCAAATATGGAGAATTTTCAGGCCACTCCATTTTCCGTCGCACAGAGAACTCCAGTTGTTGCAAATACTCTTTGCTTTTGTTTGCTGCATGTGAGGGACTATTATCCTGCATGAAAATAATGGTTCTTCTGAACGTCAACCTTTGCTTCTTCAGTCATGGCTCAAAGTGCTCCTTCAGAAAGGCTATGTAAGCATTTGCCGTAGTTTTTACGCCTTTTGGAACTTTGCACTGGCCAATTGATGTTCCTCCGATAATCCCAGCCCAAATCATTATCCCACCTGTTGGCGCCTAAAACGCTGATGACGTTTTCATGTTGCCGACTGCCCATTTCAATCTGCTTTGTATGTGATGTTGCATTGATGGAGGCTTTGTCACAGGCCAAAAAAAGACTTTGCTTCTTCTTTCAGAAGGCGACATCGAGTATTTTTTGAGACATTCTTCAATCCGGCTTAGTCAAAGACTTCTCCACTTGTCGGCCCAGAGGTCTAAACAACTTCATGTTTAATTTGGAGTAGAGAACGGCGTGAAACAAGTCTAGATTTACTTTTATCAGCTCTCTTACGTATCTTTGTAGAGTCCTTGACAACGTTCTTCACAGTTTGATCGTACCTTCCTATCATTTTCGATATTTGCTAGCTGTTCTGTAATAGGACTCTTTTCAGAACTACTCAAACTACCTTTACGACCCATTTTATTGACGAAACAAACTACCTTGTTATTAATTTGACACACCTCAAATACCGTGGATTTAACAATTATGATGGCAAGTTGTTTACATTGCGCGGAACAGTATGGAACTTTCACAGTACGCGCAGCTCAGCATTGCCAACGTTTCCGAATCTTTTGATATAAAAATACCGATAAGTTTCTGAAACTGGTAAAACTATGTTATCCCATTAATAATTAAACACGCAGTGTATATCCGATTCCTTAGTCTACCAAAGTTTTAATCAATTACAAATAGAATATACATGTCAATATATCAACCTTATGCACTTACAGTGTATCAGTTCAGTGTTTATAATACTACGTGACAAGGATTTCCTAAATAGCATCTACTAAAAGGATAATTTTCATCGTCATATTTGAATAGTAATTTATTTCGAAACAATGAGACACTATAAGAAGATGACTTGTTTTCTTAATGAAATATATTTCCTATGATATAAGTATTATATATTAAAAGATACTTTATAATATCAATTCCATTTGTCTGTTTATATATGCTTTTATGTCCACTAAAATTGTTTGTCGTCGTCACTGGCTTCCAAGAAATTAGTATCGTTAAAAAATCAGCATTTCGGATGAAAAATATGTTAAACTAGGCCAAAAAAAGTTTAATTCTATGACGTTCACCTTGGCAGTTTGTTTACAGAGTAAGTTTTAATTATTACAAAATAAAAAAAAATGTATTCATGTATATATGTTTTGAAAAATACTGACTCATGTTAACGGAAATGACGCCATTTATCTTAAATAGTGTTTATAATTACACGATAAATCTATGTTGCTCTTTAGTATAAAATCATAAAGAATACTGACTTTCTATTAAAATATCTGTTCATACGTAATCACCGCGTGTGAAACAGTTATATGTCCAAAAATCAAGAAAGATTATACTGAAAAACAGTTCTCTTAAGAGAAAAACTGTTTAGAAAACAAGTAAACGTTTCTGTGTAAAAGTGAAAATGTATATATGTATGTATGTATGTGTGTTCGCTTTTTCTGTATGTCTACAAAAGGCTTTTTTTTAGAGAAGCGGTCGGTCGCTTCACAACTTTTAAAACTTTTTATATCACATATAAATCGTAATATCTCACAGTTAACAACGACGCTCTCCTGTCTATTTAATTTGCTCGATTTCGGGAAGATAAATGTTTAACATTTGTCGCCTGTCGCATGTGGGTTAGTCTTTTTTCTATAACATCTTGGGGGGAAGCGTTCCGCAGTAAATGAAATACTATTTCGCAGTCAAACTTGACCTCATTAACTCATTAAAACGGGCACCTGCCAAATCCAAGTAATTAAATAAATTCAAACGTGTTTCCATTAGCATCTCGCGGTGGGGCAATCGTTAACGTCACACGTTTTTTTTTTCACACTTTAATTTACAACTCTGCCTCAACGGTTCGGGTTCGATCCTCATACTTACTTTTTTAACCCCACCCCCACCCCGGAGTTTCCACACACATCTCCAAACACCAGGGCAACGGCGGGTGCCCCTCGCTAGTAAATTATAAATTCAGATATTTTACCGGAAATAACATCACTTCTCTTTAACTTAACTGACCATTTATATCTATCTACTGACGAAACGCTCTTTTATTTTGCTTTTTGTTAACTGTAAACCAGTTCACAGAATCGTTACTAATTTACATAAAAAGTTAAATAATCTAATACATAAAAGGCTATATATCTGTCCGTCCGTTTGTCTCCATATTTTCAAACTCTACCTCTTCCGAAACTGAACGTCTCAGAGCGGCGTTAGCGGCCTCAAATAATTATATTCTTTAAGGACCGTCATTTTATGGGTCTTTAGCCGGTTAAAATAGTGTTTTATAACTTTTGTACATTGATCTTAGTAAATCTTACATTTTAAAATTTTACTCAGTGTCACATTGGTACAGTAGTGACGTCACCAGCTTTTAATGTTACACTTTTGATGTCGGTTTCTATTTAAGCTGATTGCTCCCCAAAACCTTTATTTATCTTTTTGAAATCACGACTCAATAATTATATATACGAAATCTGGAAAAGTAAACATATCATATAAAAGCGTATTTTACGATCGAACAAAGCTGGACGCCCCCTGCGAGTAATTTAATATATTCACTAAAAGCGTCCTTGAAGCATATTCATTATCTGTTTCTGGATGCTTTTTTTTCTAACACATCTGTTATCTTCAAATTTCATTACTGTATATTTACAAAGGTTTTCCACATATATGTTTACTTATTTACCTTTTGCGATGTTTAGTTTGTTAAGGCTTCGGTCTATCACCCCCACACCCTGCCAATATATATATTTTTTATTTACATGCTAAATGCAATTCGTTTCTATCAAATTGTTAGGTAAAAGTACTAAATAATTTAATACGACCTCTAGTCATCTTGCGGCTCACCTGAACAATCAGAAGGTCCTTACAAATTGCGTAAACATTAAACGAAATATTTTTTGGGTAAATCGTATTTTAAACTTCGGATTAACAGAATTATCATATCATTTGTGTCAGGCCGAATTTGATAATAAAATCAAGATCGGCTTTAATAAAAATGAGACGAAGCCACGTTCTTATTGGATACTACGAAGGATGATTAATCTCACACCGGTATTGATAATTTAATTATGAAGAACATTGATGGTGTCTCTCATTGAGCCATCTGTATGCTTTAGAACTTTCCATTATACATTATTATAAGGTATCATCTTCTGATTAAGGAACACGTGATTCTCTAAAAAGAGACGTAATGTAGATGTCGCTATTGTAACATCCATATCTGTAAGATCTCGTAGATCCTTAAGCGAAAGTGATCCAGATTTTCTTTGGTACTGAGTTGGTTGTTGAAAGAGTTCTTTTGTTTTTCTTTTTTGTTAGGAGAGGGTTGAACATTTTTTGGGGATATATTTCTTCTTTTTTCTCTCTAGCTCATTTCTCTTGAGTTTGCTTTAATGCTGCTGATACTGTTAGACATGTGACTAATTATCACCTTTTGATTAGTATGCGCATTCCCATATTTTGTGATTGCATTCAAGCTAAAGATAGCAGTTTGGACTTCACTTAGGAAATGTGTTAACGTGTTATTTTCTTTTCCGTCTAAACAGGACTTAGGAATATTAAATTGAACCCGACTAAGTTACCTCACAAAGTGTAGAGTGTTGAAGTGACTGAGTCTAAGTAGCTTGAGCAATTCGTCTATCGCTAGGATAAATCTAATTTAAGTAAATAAAAGAAATCTTCAGAGGACTTGGCAGTTTAATATTTTGGAAAAATACTAGCTTGCAGGAAAGAAAACACGCGTGGAAAATATTCCGGCAAGGAAAGGTTGAATTAGAAGTGTATAGTACTATCAAGATAATTTCTTTCTAAAACCTTAAGAAAATTGATACGTCTCAAGCTGCAGTTTTTCTACGTTAACAAAAGAGAATATTTCTATTTTAACCGGACTCAAAGAAGAAACAACAAAGTTTTTATCGAACTTCTTGCCTTTTAAGAGAAGGTTTAGGTACGGAAAATTTGTATGTTATTCCTTCAGGAAAATGAGAAAATGCATTCATCGCAATGTAAGAATAATCTCGGAACATTATTTCAGAAAATTAATTTTTTTTTCGGCAGATATTTAAATTAATCTACTCAAGAGGACTTAAACAAAAGACGACATGGCAAAACATGAGCTTAAATTACAAACAAAGGGAGCTAACTATTGGATTTTTCTAAATACTTCGACCTTCCTAAAAAAATATACGTTTGTTTAAATCTCTCATCACATCAGTAACTACAAAAAGGGTCTGCTCAAACCGTCTTAATAAATTCCTATATTTCGTAATTGTTACAACACCAAGGACTTTCTTTGTAGCTGAGAGCGAAGTCTTAGCAGCAGACATATCGTAAACTTTTTTTGGCTCTCGGTTTTTTTTCTTTTCCTCTTCTCTTTTTTGTTGCTTTTCTTTGTGTTTGTATTAATAGCGTTTTTATACATCGAAATAACCTTCATTGTAAGTGATGATGATAAAAACGATATATTTTTAGGTAAATCGTACTTTAAACAAAAACGTCCATTTTTTATATGAAAGTGATACCCCGTTCCAATCTTTCTAGGAAAAAAAGTTTTTTAACGGTAAAGTTGCGCCGGGTCAAAAAGTCATCTTTACTGTTAGCTGGAACCCTTCAGAAATGACATCAACGTTGAAATAATATGTACTTTGTATTCAATGTTATTTGAATTGAATATTTTTGGATTCTTTTTTTTTACATGCCAAAATAGAACATTCCTGTGATATTCATTTACTTGAAAACCTATCAAGTCGTTATTGAGTTGAAAAGAATGTAAAATTGATCCTAAATCAGTTTATGTTGGTCGAAAACAGTTCAAGATATATACTTTATTATAAACGTTATTTTTTTTATGTTTGATTAAACAATCCTAAAATTTCTTTAAAAAAGCAGTTACTGAATATTTTATTGTTTTGTGTTTGCTTATATCACGTTGCTTCTTACAAGGAAAAACTGTACAGCTGAATATTTCGTAATTTTAAGAGAATCTGAATCAATAATTGTATACGAATTTGAAATTTGAACAAAATCAGTAATTGTATCAGAATCAGGAAATTTTGAAATCGTTTCATCACTTATATATATATATATATATATATATATATATATTTGTATATATATATATGCATAAATATGCAATAATTATATATACACACGTATATATATATATATATATATATATATATATATATATATATATATATATATATATATATATATATATATATATGTGTCTGTGTGTGTATATACACTAGATTTTAAGTTGGTTATAAATGTTAAAAAATAAATATTTAAAACAAAATTCCACTTTCATATTTGCTTTTAAAAAAAATACGTTATGCACGCTTTCGTCATCCGTATGTAAGAATATTCTGTCGTCACTTCCGACAAATGATTTAGTAAACAAAAAATGTGGAAATCTTTATCTTTTTATTTATATTTTTTTACGAAATTTTAATTACCCGGATGTTACGGTTTGTTTACTTAAATGTATGTCGTGTTTTATTTACAATTGTGCACCACTTAACACCATACATACATTTCTTTGAAAACTAAAATATCGTAAGGAATGCACCTTTTATGGTATTTTCACTCATGCCTTTCTTAAACACTTTTCTAAGACAGTTTATTAGGTTCTTAATTCCATACAAAATTATATGGTCACGTACTTGATCTATTTTAAATAAATTAAGTACGTTAATTTTATTGAAGACTTCGTCATGTATCACAATGATTAAAACGTACATTTTTACAGTTATTTTCTTTTCTATATATGCAAGATCCAATCGATGCATTTTATATTTTATCACAAAGCGTATTGCACTCGCTGTGTCACCAAGTAAGATTACAGCAAGGCTTTTGGTAGAAATGCGTTCTGTATGTTTTCTCTGCCACTACACCTTACCGGACACGAACAGTTTTGTGTTACATAAAAAGAAAAGATTTAGTAGAGGCAAAAGACCTGAACATTTGTAAATTAATAATCTAGGATGAAGTCGCAATGAGCCAGAATAACGATAGAGGCATTAGACTCCTCATTACAGGATTTACAAGAAAACAAAAACAAAAAATGAAACGTGTGGTTTCCGTTTTATCTGGTGACTTTAAAAAAATCATCTCAATTGTCCCTCGCGGAAATAGAGCTGATCAGATAAATGTATCTCTGAAAAACCCAAACTATAGCACAACATGAAGACAATGAATCTCACTTTTTATATGCGAGTGCGTAAGATGACATTGGCGGATTTGCTACTTTACTCTTACAAGTGGGGAATTACCTCCATGAAAATGATTCCTCTAATCAAAAGCAATTGATATTTAAAACAATCAAAACAAAAGAAAGAAATTATAGCTAGATTATTTTTAGATCTGCATATCCGGCATACAGATGCGAAATGGTTCTGTAACCGAGCACTTTTAGCACCAATGAATTAGTCTAAATGTAATAAATGTATATCTTTTGAGTAGGCTATCTGGAGCAACGAAATTATATACCTTTGTTTATAGTCTCTACTCATGAGAACATATTTTGAATTATCCGACTGAGTCTGGTAACATCTTGAACAGCCGGGTATGCGTCCACATGCTGGCTTACTGAGGTTGGGGCACTAATCATGCTGCTTCATAATCATGATCCACCCAATCTCTTCATAAAGAGTATCATGACCTATGTTATGTAAGTAACACTAAGGTGAGGAAGATATGCATGGGGCAACTGATTTATCGCAAGAATACCAATGAGACCTACAGACTTTCCATTTGAATTTGAACGGTTGCAAGTTCCTGTAAAACTCTACAACGCGATGACTATTAACAAATCACAAGTATAATCACTTCAGGTTACGATGGAAATAAATGAAAACAACTTGATTAAATATTAAACAAAATAAAGTAAATAGGAGCCCGATAATAATAGAGAAGGTAGAAAGAAAGGAGAGAAGTTAAAAAAAAAAAAAGGAAATAGTAAGGCGAAGTATTGTTTTTTTTTCATCAAATAAATGTTGATATTTCAAGAGTTGGAAACTCTGATGGTTTCTTTATTTCAGCATCAGCTAGAAACACCAACAACATTGTCTAATCTGAGGCATTAATTTGAAAATCTAACTAAACAGAGAGATTTATAAACAGAATTCACATTCCACCACACTTTTCAGAGGGTCCGATTCCACAACACTTAACAAGACATTAAAATTGCTTGATTCAGTACATCAGTGCTCGTGGTAAGATTTTTTAAAAACCAATTTGACTACATAACTAAACTTACAGTAGTGGATTCCTATTGAATTATAATGCTTAAAGTCATTCACTACTTTAATAAGTAACTAGCTGTTCCCAACCACGCGTAGGTGTGGGTCAGTTTGTTTACATGAAACACAGACAGATAAAAAAATGACAAAATGTATGTTTCTTATGTTTATGTGTACTTGTGGATACACGATATTTGTGGCATGTTAATGTTATTGCAAATGCCCAGCGAATTGTGACGTGCATGTTCTGAATGATAATGGTATATCCGTTTAAGTGGTGCAATGCAAGTGCACTGCCTGTTCTTCCTTAGGTGGACAGAGTAAAACATGAAGGTTTTATTTTATTATAGACAAGTATGTGAGCACACACTAGAAAACATCGTAAATTATTAACTTAGACGATCCTCTTTTTTGTATGGATTATATATCAAGGAAATAAATGAAAAAAAACTTGATTCAAGAATAAAGCAAAAAAGTAAATGGAGGACCGATAATAATGGAAAAGGTAGAAAGAAAGGAGAGAAGTGTTTTAAAAAAAGGAAATAGTAAGGCAAACTGTTGTTTTTTAATAAAACTAGCAAAAATACCCGTCGTTGATTGCGTTCAAAAACAGCCTACAGAAAATGGACTCTGATTTAGGAAAGTATGATAGGTTATTAAAAGGAAGGGTTGTCAATTTGGGTTGAATTTGGGGGTATCAAAACCAAAGCAAAATATGATGAAAGTAAAAATAAAATAGATAAGCACCATCATTTATTATACTATACCTGTTCACACTGAAACACTTATCATAATATTCTGTAGATCTATATCAAAAACACGTTGTTAAACTTTGTGACATATTTCCATTCTATGGTGGTCAGGCGCGAACGAACACTCCATAATTTTATTATACCATATTTCTTCAAACTGGAACATAATTATCAAAGTACACTTACGCAGAAAGATATGAAAAGTCTTTATTAAAGTTTTTGCCTATTTCTATTCTATGGAGGCAAGGCGCGATCACAGACACCCCAATTTTATCATACCATCCCTATGTAAGTTAAAACACACTTATCAAAGTATTATTATGTACATCTATTTCAAAAAAACTTGTAAACGTTTTGTTTAATTTTAAAATGTTTCATTTCCATACTTTGAGGACCAGGCGCGAACGAAGACCCCACAACTTTAATGAACCACCATTCTGCCGGATCAAACATACCCATTTTTATGTCTCGATACATCTTCTATCATTATACGTGATCAGTTTTTTTAAAAATAGTCAACAATATAGGAGTCTATTCGTGACAACACACACACACACACACACGCGCATTCAGCTTTATATTATAGATACATTTTCTTGTTTTCGCACATTTGTTTGAGAAAAATAGTGCTTTCAAATATAATTAATGAGAATATTTGAAAACATTTTTGTGCTGCTTCTGTATAATAGAAAAAGTCAGAATCGAAATATTGATGATCAAGTGAAACTAGTAGTAACTTATGATATGTCGCAGTAATGAAAATATTCTAAACGCACAATAAACTGTAAGGTAGAAATTAATTAACTAAACGAATATTTTTCAGAGAGATTGGAAATTTTAGATACTCCTCTGTGTTTACTGTACATCTCACGTGATAAAATAATAACAATTTTCGTTGTGGCATCACGATTAGATAGATAACATTGCTTATAGTTGAAATTGAAAAAAATGTAAGTAGTAACCATTGTATTTTTAATGAAAAATCAATTTTCAGCTGTCGGATTTCACTGCAATAACGAAGAATCGGGCGACCTTTACAATAAACACCCCACCTAAAACTTTTTGGTAGTCTTGCAGAATGTTACCCGCATGATCGGGAATATTTATCAGTAATGTTTCCTGCTGGACCAGCAATCGCTGGATGAAGCCTGGCAAAGTAATAGCCGGAGACAAACACATTTCAAAACAAACTAACCGGAACATATAAAAATACAATAAATAGAAAATGAGAATCTACTGTAAACTAACTAACTAACTAACTAACTAACTAACTAACTATATATATATATATATATATATATATATATATATATATATATATATATATATTAACTAATGTGATTTATAATTTAAAAATTTTAAAAAATTTTTAAATTTAAAAATCAAAATTTAATTAAATTAAAAATCAGTTTCATAAGAAGGAACAACAACAAAGTCAATTATCTGTACGATCGTTTCGGAAATCCGTGCTTTTTATTTGTGGTATACATGAAGTCACGTAGAACAATTATACATGGTTTTTTTGGTAAGCACGGTCTCCTCATCAGCAAATTTAGGAGGATTTCTATTGAATTGAAAAGACACCAAAAATAAACCTAGCATTAAAAGTAAGGCAGATGAATCTGAAAAATTGAAGTAAAAGGTTTGGATTTAAAATTTATAAGAAAATTAATAAGAAAATTGGTATAGGTTAGAGATAGAAATGAGTAGAAATAAATATATTTTTTTTGAATTTACATAATAAATTTGATTTAAAAATATATAGATATATAATTACCTTTTGGTTTTTCTTTTTTTTGAAATAAGGAACTGTATTTAAAGTAGTCATTTAGATGTTTGCTATAGCTTTTTATTTTATTGAATGATGAATTTTAAAAGGGCGACGCTCGTGCAGTAAATTGTTTCCGTTAGTGTATTTTGATTTAAAGACGCTACAGTTAATATCTATAGAGAGAGAGAGTATTTATTTTGCAAGTTTTTAAGGGGAGATAATTGTCATGGCTTTATTTATTATGTGATTTACGAGTCTAAGGGCGGTAATTGGTTTAACTTAATTTATTTAAAAAAAAAAGTAATCTATTTTTACTAATGAGTAATTTTTAATGATTTAAGGTGGTTTATATTTATTAAATTTAAACCAACGTTTATGATTACATGATAGAAGCTCGTGTCTTGAATTTACTAGTTTGGTTGTGCTTTTTATATCTTCATATTTTAAAATTTTTAGGGTTTCTTTTGTACATAATGTACAAAATTTATCTCCTGGTTTATATGATTTGCAAGTCTCAATTATTTGCCATTTTAAGTTGAAAGAAATATTGCTATTTTTTAGTTGCCAAATATAGTTGGATAGAGTAGTTTGGTTTGATAGAGAGTTATTTTTAAAAGAATGTTTGTGCGTTGAAATTCTATGTTTTATTGGGCCAGATGTGGAACCAATATATATTACCTCTTGATTATTATGATTATTTTCCGTTAGGTCTATTGTTGGATTATAATGTGGTGGGTTGGTTAATAATTGATCGGTAGATTGATTTAAGTTGGTGTTATTATTTAATCTGGTAGTTGAGTTATGGCTGTTGATAGGTTCTTGTATATTTGGAGTTTTTGATACTGTGCAGCTATAGATAACATTTTTAATTTTACATGAGCCTTGTAGGGGACATTTATTTTTTCTTCTACAGTTACAGTCCGATGTATTTTGTATAGTTACATTTTGTAGTTTATTAATTTTATTATTATTAGAGCTAATTATTTTCTGATGAAGGTTAGGCATAGTAGAGTAAGAGACTTTAATTGTGTTCTTATTGAAAATCTTATTATATCTATGGGGGGCTTTAAAGTTCTTATCTAATATTTTAAAAAAATTCTCTAGCTATGTTTGTTTCTAGGTTTTTGGAATATGGGGGTCGAACCATAGGATCTCCTTGTGTCTATTCTTACGTTTGCGGGTTTTAGTTTGTTGTTTATTATTTATATTATTATCTAATATTTGTAGTTTGGTTTTATCTTTTTTTGTCTCCTGGTTATCTTTCTTAACTCGTATACGGGAAGACATTGCCATATTATATGTTATTACGCTCTTAATAGGTTTATTTTTAATGCAGTTTATGTTTCTATCATCTTCATTTATGAATTTAATTTGTGAATTATATCCAGAGTTTTTAAGGGCTTCATTATAGTATTTTTCATTTTTTGTTAAATATTGATAAAACCAAACTACAAATATTAGATAATAATATAAATAATAAACAACAAACTAAAACCCGCAAACGTAAGAATAGACACAGGGAGATCCTATGGTTCAACCCCCCGTATTCCAAAAACCTAGAAACAAACATAGCTAGAGAATTTTTTAAAATATTAGATAAGAACTTTAAAGCCCCCCATAGATATAATAATATTTTCAATAAGAACACAATTAAAGTCTCTTACTCTACTATGCCTAACCTTCATCAGAAAATAATTAGCTCTAATAATAATAAAATTGATAAACTACAAAATGCAACTATACAAAATACATCGGACTGTAACTGTAGAAGAAAAAATAAATGTCCCCTACAAGGCTCATGTAAAATTAAAAATGTTATTTATAGCTGCACAGTATCAAAAACTCCAAATATACAAGAACCTATCAACAGCCATAACTCAACTACCAGATTAAATAATAACACCAACTTAAATCAATCTACCGATCAATTATTAACCAACCCACCACATTATAATCCAACAATAGACCTAACGGAAAATAATCATAATAATCAAGAGGTAATATATATTGGTTCCACATCTGGCCCAATAAAACATAGAATTTCAACGCACAAACATTCTTTTACAAATAACTCTCTATCAAACCAAACTACTCTATTCAACTATATTTGGCAACTAAAAAATAGCAATATTTCTTTCAACTTAAAATGGCAAATAATTGAGACTTGCAAATCATATAAACCAGGAGATAAATTTTGTACATTATGTACAAAAGAAACCCTAAAAATTTTAAAATATGAAGATATAAAAAGCACAACCAAACTAGTAAATTCAAGACACGAGCTTCTATCATGTAATCATAAACGTTAGTTTAAATTTAATAAATATAAACCACCTTAAATCATTAAAAATTACTCATTAGTAAAAATAGATTACTTTTTTTTTAATAAATTAAGTTAAACCAATTACCGCCCTTAGACTCGTAAATCAAATAATAAATAAAGCCATGACAATTACCTCCCCTTAAAAACTTGCAAAATAAATACTCTCTCTCTCTATATAGATATTAACTATAGCGTCTTTAAATCAAAATACGCTAACGGAAACAATTTACTGCACGAGCGTCGCCCTTTTAAAATTCATCATTCAATAAAATAAAAAGCTATAGCAAACATCTAAATGACTACTTTAAATACAGTTCCTGATTTCAAAAAAAGAAAAACCAAAAGGTAATTATATATCTATATATTTTTAAATCAAATTTATTATGTAAATTCAAAAAAAAAAAAATGTTTTCTACTCATTTCTATCTCTAACCTATACCAATTTTCTTATTAATTTTCTTATAAATTTTAAATCCTAACATTTTACTTCAATTTTTCAGATTCATCTGCCTTACTTTTAATGCTAGGTTTATTTTTGGTGTCTTTTCAATTCAATAGAAATCCTCCTAAATTTGCTGATGAGGAGACCGTGCTTACCAAAAAAACTATGTATAATTGTTCTACGTGACTTCATGTATACACAAATAAAAAGCACGGATTTCCGAAACGATCGTACAGATAATTGACTTTGTTGTTGTTCCTTCTTATGAAACTGATTTTTAATTTAATTAAATTTTGATTTTTAAATTTAAAAATTTTTTAAAATTTTTAAATTTTAAATCACATTACTTAATATTGAATTAGCTCTAGGACATTTAACTATCGAGCTTATTATATATCTTAATTACAACGATCATTTCCTGTATTTTAATTAAACTAGTAATTTCACTATTACATTAAAATACACTTAGCTCTTTAGACTATTATTCTAATCTCCTTTAAATTATATATATATATATATATATTTAAATAGTATGTCACTTTGTGACGCCATTATTATTAACCGTTCGTTTATGAAGTGAGAGATTTGGATTCCGAAATATGATAATTTTCAGAGCTTAGCCAATCAGAATGGACTGGGTGTTAAAAGGGAGTCTTTATTATTTATGAAACAGAATTTGGGAAGATTATGTTAGGTTTAAGTATGTCTTAGCCAGTTACGGTCGGTAAAATCACAGAATCTGTAGAATTCGTCCCGTTGACTACTAATAACAATAGTAGTACTCAATATTTTGCGAGAAAAATAGGGTAATCCATTTTGTATAGATGTTGTGATCGTGATGATGTTGCTCCTTGTATGTAATGTAGTATTTTAATACCACAAATGAATGTGTCTAATATAGTGTTCGAATTCCTTATATGATATTGGCATAATCAATTTTATGTGGCATCTGTTGTAGCAAACCTAGGATACTTTGCTCTATTGGGGAATTTCTGCAGATATTTTAACATGACTTTTTTTTTTTTACATTTTCTTAAATATGTTTCTACATTAAATTCAATATTGTATTAAAGAAATATTTAAAAGCAATGAAGAAACGTTTTACAGAAAAGTTTCGTACATGTATCATTACATAATATTGTTTCGATATTTATCTTATAATTTAAAACATTTGAAATTGAATTGATGTATTAATTATATTTAGTCATTATTTTTATAACATGAGTTTTGAAATTTTTTAATGAAGTTTATTTTTATAAATTTACATTTCCAGTTTGGAATTCAAGCAAACAACATTATCAACAACACAACAAAGAGTCTACTGAAATCTCTATCCGCAAAACATTTTAAGGCTAGGACAGAAATTCCTTATGGTAATGTTATTATAATAGTACACAATATTAAATTTTTCCTATTAAAAAATTATGCTAGGGAATTAAATTGATTAATTAGTTATTTTTTATGAATGTTTCTTTTTTAATTGAGCTTATTTTCATTTCCTATTTTAAACGTAAGTAAACAAAAAGCCCACGCAGGTATTTAAAACTTAGTATAGGAAACCTTTTGATGAGAACATTCAGATTTAAACTACATTCTTACATAGACTAAAGATTTTTCTTTTTTCTTATCTGTTTCACAAAAACACAAATTACATTTTTAATATTATATTTCATACGTAATGATGCCTTTGGATTTACATTGTTTATAAGCTATGTGCTTTTATTATAACGGTTTTATTTCGTTTTGAATGCAGGATATTTTTAACATTCATTTTGGTACCTTTTTCAGCTTTGATTTGATTGATATAACTTTATATCTTTCCAGACTTACAGTATATTAAAATAAAAACTTCAGAATCTGCAAAATTTTTCCATGGATTAACATTATCGATTATGAAAACGAAAAAAAATCTTTGCTTATACATACAAGTAAATGGCTCAGTATTTATAAAAAAATGTCTACCAAATTTTTCAAGAATGAAGTTGCTTTTTGTTTGTTTTCTGTATGATGTTCTGTTAGGGAAACGCAGAGGAACCGGGGAGTGCTTCTTTTAAAACCAAAAACTGTGCTCTTTAGTAATGAATACCTGATACATCTCTGGTTCTTATATCATATCTTATATTATGTTTTCACTAAACTATCTTGATGTTGACATACGCTAAGTAAGTTCACTAAACAATCTACAGAATAAAAACTAAACTTTTTCTTTGCTTTTTGCACATACCTTTATCCAAGATACATTACGATAAATGTTCTGTTACGTTCGTAGCTTGATCAGAGAAAATCACTTTATATAACTTTAGGTTTTCAATAGAATAAGAAACGTCGAAAGAAAGCGCACCTCGTCGACTGGGATTGGTAGTCGTTAGCCGCTTTTATAACACAGCCTTATCTGTACTTTTGAAAAAAGTTATTACTTCAGCCAACATGCGGACACCGCAGTGTTTGATTTACACTTTTAATCATCCTGTATTAAAGTCATACAATATGACTAATATTCCCTAAAATATTGAGCTTTTAACTGTTGCTGCTGCTTCAAGCCGGTAAAACGTTATGTTCGCAATAACAACTCCGGTTTAGCTATGATCATGTATTTTAAGAAAACAACAGCACCAATTACATGAAGGAGCGAAGATGATAGAGATTAGCAATCTCCCTTATGTTTATACAAATTCTACAGCAATAAAGTATACTTTATTGGGCGATATTGAACATGCTTCACTTGCAAATATCTCCAATTTCTTAGCCGAAAATATGCCGCCGTTGCTGGTATACGAAATCTTCACCTTTTATATAGTAAAAATATTATTCGATCTTTTTCAATAGTTATACTCAAGTCCAATCGAGTGAAAGAAAATATGAAAGGAACGAATCTACATCTGACTTATATTTTGTTGGTGAAACATTTTTATTCATTCAGATCAAGCTGTATCACACAAGGTCAAAATTAAAATCTCGGCGATTCACATAATATAATTTTAATCAGAACCACGACCTCCCTTGCTTGTATTCACAATTTATGTGTGTATTTATGAACATCTGGGGTGCTTCCTTGCTATGCGTGAATACTCGACTGTGAATTAGCTAATTGCTATATTAGATGATGATGATTTAGAGATATGCATTTAGAAATAAATAGATACACATGTACACACATATAAATGCATATATATATATATCACAGTAGAAAATGAGTGCAGTTAAGTATTACCAACAGCTATTCTATTAGTAGTACAGTATCCATCATCTACAGTCAACACCTTGTTATTGAAATCACGTTTTAAGACTGCAGTATGATTCACTGATAGAATACTCACCAGTCATTTCCTCCATAAAAAACTCACTTCTCAATGAAATTAAGCAATGCATAAGAGAAAAATCGATTTCCAGCAGCCACAATCTTCAACCATGTAAAAAAACACACACACACACATACACACACATGCACACACACCCACACATATATATATAATGAGAGAGAGACAGAGAGAGAGAGAGAAAGAGGACGAAACACTAGTGCCTGTAGGTATAAAAAAATAAATGGCAGCCTCTTCAAGAAATAGGTTCTTTAATCTCATCACTCTAAGTTGAAATTAAATTAAGCTTATATGCGTAGATGATGATTTTATAATCATAAAATCATTCTAACTCTCTAGAAATTGACACAAATGTCAATTTAAATTGTTTTTCTTGCGGTTATCGTTTGCCGAGTGGGTTGATGCACCTCAAATTATGCAAGCTTCGACGGTTATACCTGTAAAAATGCAATTGGACTCGCCGAGGTTTTTCAGCATGCTCATAGATGATAAAGTTTCCTTCAGAACATTTCTGAACAAATTCAAATTTTGCACTGATAGTTTAAATAAAGCTGACAGACTGTTAGTGCTGAAATCAAAACTAGATGAGGTCTAGTCTAGATGTAACATAAGATAATTATGATGTAGCCCTAAAATTGCTAATGGGAAGATATTTAAACCCTGATTTGATTAAAAACTGGGTTTTTGAAGAAAGCATTCCTCCTCTGTCTCTTATAACGGATTTTTTAAATGTTGAAGTTGTTTCTTGAAAAAGTACAGACAGATTTGACTGAACTTGACAAAAGATAGTTTTGTATCCTTTTTCGAGTCTTCGGAGCTGCTCTGATTGTATCTCACTGCACTGATGATTCCCGAGATGATGAAACAAATGTGTCTGTCCGCATTAAAATATTTATTCTAATAATTATATGCATTTACACATATATGCATATATATATATTTATATATATATAATGTATGTATATATATAATTTATATATATATATATATATGTGTGTATGTGTGTGTATGCGTATAAATGATAAAAGACTACGCTATTAAAGCACTGTTGATATGGAATTCAAATTTAACGGTTTTAAGACATAACAAGTTCAGATGTGTTTAAATGAAAAACAGCTAATTTTGATAAAATCAAATTTGATATTTCGATTCATAACAGAATCTGCATCAAGAAATATAATTTTTTTTACGTACGATAATGTTTGCCTTGCACGTCCTTCTCACGATGTTTTTGGTGAGATTAATGTCCGATTTATTAAAAACACTGGTCCGGCGTGTATAAACGTCTACTGTATTAAAAGCACTGCTGATATTAAAATCAAAAATAAAGACCAATCAAGTGCAGCATTTTTTTGTTGTTGAGAATTCGTAATTTGTAGGTTGCTTTTTCTGTTATTTTCCGTTTTGTGCTCATGAGATAGAAAATAATCATTTATCAAATATGTTGATGCATATACGTACCAAGAATCATACGTGTGTACACGCTGCACTGATTATATTATGTGTTATTTTATTATCGAAGTAATAGATTAACGAAATATGTCGCTAAAAGATTACTAATATGGACGAAAATTAAAGAAGGTGTAGTATGTTTATAGGTTCTCTCATAGATATAACAGTTACACACATGCACTAATTGTGGTTTTCCACCTTATTTTATTGCTCCTATGAGAGATTGCAATGTGCGCTTCGTAAAATGTATTGGAACAGAACTTATCAAATATGTTTTTTCATTACGTAATCTTAGGACGTGGATAATATTGCCGAATGATTTTAATTAATATTTGTTAGATTTTCAATGTAACGATAAAAACGACAGCTATTTGAAAGAAAGCTATTTATACCTACGTGATTGACACGAAATTACTATTAATATCTTAAGAATTTATATATCATTTATTTTTTCTTTTATAAAAAGTTATGATTAATTTCTTTTAAGCTTCCAAAATGAATACCCCCAAACTTTCCTATTCTCAACACATATTCATGTGCCTCTGTATTTACAAGGCGACGCAATTGAATAAAGATCAACGAATATTCCACACTCCCAATACATTTATTATCACGCGGCTAAATGACTATTTTTTCAATCAAAGTGATGGATTTTTACTCTAGTCATTGATCAATGGAAGGGTCCATATGCCTCCTTGCAATGTCTTAGTTCAAAATATGTTGTAGTCTTTATTGCGCTGCAGGGAACCAACTTTTGTTTTTATGAAATTATTGTTATATGGGCCCTTGCACTAAAGTTTAAAATTCAAAAGTGAAGTAGCATTGTTTTTGTTATGCTCTAAAGATAAACTTTTTGCAACACGCCTCTGTCTTAGCAAATAACATACCGCGCATTTTATACACTTTTACTTTGGCTTCTGCCTTGATGAACTTTATCAAATGCACTTGCGATGTTAAGCTGAATAATGTTGTTTACTTTAGAAAAACCGGACCGTTCCTTTTATAAGCCGATTTTTCGATCATCAGTTTTCTATACTTATTGAAAAATTGCGATAAAGAAATCTATCCAGGGACAACCCTAGACATGTAAAGTACACGTATGTAAAATTAGAAAAAGAAAGGGCGGCTATTTCAGAGTTTATAGGGAATTGAATCATATTCACTAAGTGTCTTCTCTATCTCTCTCTCTCTGTCTTTATCTCACTCTCTCTCTCTTTATATATATATAATTATATATACATATATATATACATACATACACACATATTCCCCCCATATATATATATATATATATATATATATATATATATATATATATATATATATATATATATATATATATATATATACGTTATTTAATGTAGATGCATACATTTTTTTATCTATTTTCAGTATCTACTATAAACCGCGTCTATATATTAGCAGAGCAAGGTAGTTAGTTTAGGATACATAAATATATATTATTTTATGTGTTAAGATTTGTTGGTCTGTCTAATCCTCACGATGAATAAACGCGGAAAATTCGGTGCAGCTATTTCTTATATATCTTTTCCAAACATATATATACACACACACACACACACACACACACATATATATGTATATATATATATATATATATATATATATATATATATACAGTCATGATCATATTTATTGGCACGGTCTAATAAAACATCATATTTTGTTAAGTAAATCTCATAAAACTCGTCAGAATCGAAGGTTATTATGTAGTAGCGTATGTATTTTCAACCGCTCTTTCCGATGCAACAATTGGATTATAAAAAATTGAATACTAAAGAAATTACAAACGAAATTTATAAATAACTTATTATTATTGGCACGTCTTATTATTTTCATCTATTACCAGTAAAATTACTACCAATTTCATGCTTGACATGGTTTCGTTACTTATTGTAGCCTTATTATTCTTATTTTAAAACTTTTCTTTTTCAGATAATTTTTAGACAGCTTTTGTTTCCAATTAATTTAAACCAAGGAATTTTCCTTATGTTTAAGACTAAGGAACACAGCGAAGACCTCAAGAAGAGTGTTATAGCGTGTCATTCCAAAGAGGAGGGCTCTGATAAGATTTCCAAATCCACCGTTCGGCCATCATAAAGAAATTCAAACCACTAGGTCACGTTATGAATTTGGAAGCTCGGGGGGGAGAAAACAGCTACTGTCCGCGAAGGTAGAGTTAAAAATAGTTCGACGTGTTAACCAAAATACAAGGATCACTGCTGGGGAGATTGTAGAGGAAGCTCTGGAATGAACGTGTCTTGACACAAAGTTGGTAGAGTTTTGAAGAGAGCTGATTGAAAGCATGTGACCCGAGGAAGACTCCCTTATTGAAACATGTGCATCTGAAAGCAAGGCTAGAGTTCGCAAAGCGTCATATTGATAAAGATGCTCCCTTTTGGAAACATGTTAGATGGTTTGACGAAACGAAATTTGAGTTAATCGACCATAATAGTGTTTCTTGTCTACAGGAAATCTGGCAAAGCCTTCTTGGCTAATAAGACCATGCCAATTGTGAAGCGCGGTGAAGGCAGTTTGATGTTTGATGGACCAGGACGACTTGTTAAGGTCACATACATCATGAAAAAGGAGGATTATGTTAAAATTCCGAATGAAAACCTGAAGGACTCTGCTAGAGAGCTGTCACTTAGTCGACGTTCGTGCTCCGTGCAAGATAATGACCCAAAGCATTCGGCTAATCTGACTTAAAAGTGGCTTAAAGACAACAATATCATTGTTTGGAGTGGGCATCCCAGAGCCTGAACCTCAATTCCATTGAAAATTTGTGGAAGATTTTAAAATTTAGGGTAATGGAGAGGAAGCCTAAGAATCTCGCTCAGTTAGACGATTATTGTCAGGAGGAATGGGCTAAATTTACTGCTGAAAAATGCTACAAGTTAGTGGAAAATTATAATGAACGACTACAGTAAGTAATTAAGGCTAAAGGCCATATATTCGATCATTAGAATTATGTTGCCAATAAATTTGAACAAAGGAATTTTAAAATATCGTTTGTAATTCCTTTATTATTCATTTTTTTTAATTCGATTGTTGAGTTGGAATAAGCAGTTCAAAATATGTATTATACTTTGTAATGTCCTTTGATTAAACCTGTTTTGGGGAGGATTTTTAGGACGAAACGAGGTTTTTATTGAACCGTGCCAATAAATATGATCATGACTGTATATATATATATATATATATATATATATATATATATATATATATATATATATATACATATATATATATATTTATATGTATATATTCTTCTATATATTTATATATACACATATATATTTATATGTATATATATATGTATATATATATATATATTCAAACTAATATTGTTTTTCTTCTGAAATAATACATGCTTTAATCGATGCAGTGTCAAATGCAGACGTCATTCGGGAAACGCTTATAACATTAGATGTCAACATATTCTATTGTGTATTTATAAGTTTACGCTGTTCTATTGAAACAACACTTGAAATGTTTTAAGTAACATTCACGATTGTTGCCGTATAATGTCTTGAAAATAAAGCAGTTTTAGGGTACTGAAAAGTGCCGTCCTAGACCCTTGAAAGACTTAATTACCGCACAAACTTTATCGATTCGCTAATGCATATCAACTTTTATTATTACTTCCCCTAGAATATCCTACATCAATTTGCGATTTGATAATCTAACTAACGTAATCCATGACTGCAATGGAGAATTCTCATTTATCTCTTTAAAATTAGATTAGAGAAACACGTTTAATTGCATCATTCAATTATTATGTTTTGGAAGATTACCTACAATTTAAAACTTTTCCTCTGTCAAGTGTTCATATTCGATAATCGCCTCTGCGTAAGTCAATATAATTCCTTTCCTACACTCTTTCCACTAATTTGGAATCTGCATTAAAGTTTTGTTTTTTTTACAGTTTGTAATCACGGGCAGCAGCATTTTTGATACTAATAGTATCAATATAAATACTAAAACTCTAAAAAGTATATCCTGAAAAAAACATGATCTACTAAACATTTAACAACGCAATTGGCAAGAATTGTGACCTGATCAAGTGTGTGTAAACTATTTATACCATTCCTTGTTGTAGACCGACTCCATTCCTAACGATGCATATTGATGCTTTAAAAAGTACCCTTTCCAACACTTACGGTTAACATTTTATTTATTCTTGATGTCTTGTAGCTGAATGATCCAATTTACTTATATTATTCAGACAGTTTTCAACGAGACAGAAAAAAAATCTATTAAAAATATGTGGTATTTTTAGCATGATTTAATTCAATTATGCCTATTTTCTGAATGAAAGAACATTAATTTAAGAAATTTTGCAAAAGAAGACACAGATCTAACATTCTAATGTGTTGACTTCGAAAGCATAAAAACTCTCATGATGAGGCCTTTCTTTAATTAAAAGATTAACATTAAAAACAATTGAAAGTCAAAGAAAGTAACCTTTCAATTAAAGTAAGCATATTTTTGTGTCAATTGTTAAACGCTGTTTTTTCAGCATTATACTAAAAACGAGATGGAATTTGTAACTAACAAAGAATATACTTACTCAGAAATAATAATGTTGTTTTATTTAGATATCATAGCAAAACTGCTAAATATACTTGCGTATTTCTGGTGTATATAAGCCTATCCTCACTAAACACAATAATAATAAAATACAATTTTAATAATTTATAGACCAAAGGGTTTCGTTTTTGGAACACAAATCACCATATATTTGAACAACTCGCCGACCATCCGGTTAGAAATTAGAAATATTGTCATTCTAACACCAACTTTAAAATCCATTGTCTGACAGGTCAACCGTGTGATTGAAACCTGTACATAAGTTTGTACCGATAATTACATCTTAATATTTCAACTAACTTAGAGAAGTTATATCGTTGACGTCAGAAAGATATGATAAATTTATTCTTATAAAAAATGCTATTCAATTTAAGGCGATACAATATAAATTAATAATAAAAAAATATTATTTTATTAATGTTTTGATATATTAGATTGAATAAAATTATATATTTCCACATATATTCACACACATGCACACACACATTATATATATATGTGTGTGTGTGTGTGCGTGTGTATGTATATATATATATATATACATAAAAGTATAGATATGTGGATTATAAAAAGTAATAGTATATACGAAATAGTAAAAAAAATGTTCGTACTCAATCATTTATATCGATTTCTTTTACAATAAATAAAAATGGATAAAACTTATTGCTATGATATATATATATGTGTGTGTATGTGTGTGAGTGTTTGTGTGTGCGTGTGTGTTTGCGTGGGTGTGCGTTTGTGTGTAATGGTCGCATAGATTGGATTATAGATGTAAATTAAATGACAACCGCGTAATTATTAAAGAGTGCTCAATGGTGGACATAACTACTATATAGTCTGTGAATTATGCACCCATTATTGATTACATATATGCATACATGTTTCAGCAGAATCCCAATTCAAAAAGACATCATACCAAAAAGGACCGATATTGAAACGAAAGCACAAAATTACATTCGCTTTTTATCAACTATTTTATTATGGTTTACGCGCTGGACGAAATTTTGGTGTATACTTTGTAAATATGATCAGTTGGAAGGGTGTGTGGCTAACCCGATAAACCACCAGTTAGGAACTTTACTTAATTAAAACCAACCAACATCTAATTAATAGCTATACACACCAAAAAGCGTTGAAGAATAGGCTAGCACAAATAACTGAGCTAAATTAAGGAGAGAGCTATGCTTTCATTACCCCCTCAACACCATTTCAAGCGCACCATTTAATGCTAACTAAATGAACAGAAACACAATATACCCCCAAATGGATAAAGGTAAGCACAGTTTGCATACTTCATAATCAAATACCCAAAAATGATTGACTAAAATAATATATGGGTATAGGACGCTTAAAATTGGAATGCTGATATTTACCTACGAGAAGTATTATCGTAAAGCAGCATTACATAAGGACTTAACCACATAATCGATCCCAAACGATAACTAAGTACGCTACCTAGATGACTTGGGGAAGGGAATACTCGGCCAATATAGAGAAATATAGAATATTAAATATTTATTTGCACGTGTATTCTCTGGAAAACCTATCTCCATAACGAAGTATTGGTATTATTTTAACCTGGCGGTGGTTTATTGGCCTATTTTGACGTACTAGTATGCCCTCATCGCTGTTGCTTCAGTATGTTTAATTCATATGGTTGTTTTTCGTTTCTGGTGGCGACTTCATTATTTATTTATTTTATTGATAGACTTTATTTATTTGTTTATTTTATTACTCCCATTTTCTCCTTCCATTTGATTCTTGTTTTCAAATTATACATTTAGTTATTTGTTTATTTTTAAGTTATATATCTATATGGTAATATTCACAGCCAGTAAACAGATATAGGAACTGATTTATGTGATTTAAATAAAGGTGGTATACTGGGAGTTATATTTTCCACGCTCTCGCGGTGTCTGAAGTAATTACAACAGCAAAGGTTTTCATATCTTTATATGAACTTAATTTAAATTGGTGTCATTATTTTATTTGGCTTGTTTATTTTTTTCTCAATACTAGATTGTAAATATATATTGTGGCGTCTGCGTACGCGCCTGGACCACCAAGTATGGAAATAAAAAATTCAAAAATAAAAAAAAATATATAAAAGTTTACAAGTGTTTGTAGATGTACTTAAGACTACTTTGATAAGTATGTTTTAACTTTAATAGAGATGGTATAATAAAATTGTGAGGTCTGCGTTCGGGCCTCCATAGAATGGAAATAGACACACACTTTAATAAAGACGTTTCATATCTATCTGCGTAAGTATACTTTGATAATTATGTTTCAGTTTGAAGAAATATGGTATAATAAAATTATGGGTTGTTCGTTCGCACCTGACCTCCATAAAATGGAAATATGTCACAAAGTTTAACAAGTTTTTTTAATATAGATCCACAGAATCTTGTGATAAGTGTTTCAGTGTGGACACGTATAGTATAATAAATTATGGAGTTTATCTATTTTATTTTCACTTTCATCATATTTTGCTTTAGTTTTGATACCCCTAAATTCGAAGCTATCTCTTTACCACCTTTCCTTTTCATAACCTATCATACTTTCCTAAATCAGAAACCATTTTCTGTAGGCTGTTTTTGAACGCAGTCAACGACGGGTACTTTTGCTAGTATATGTATATGTATATATATATATATATATGTTTGTATATATATGTATATATATATATATATATATATATGTTTGTATATGTATGTATACTATTATATAAATTGTAACTTCCTCTGTATGTACGTCAAAAACCTCTGGGCCAATGTTTTTGAAATTTTACACGAAGATATTTGATGTGTTTGAGAAATGTTCGTACAACCTCTGTATATGAATGCATCTAATAAATATAGAACGTCTATAATCGAAATGATCCGATTTAGACAAAGCTAACACTTTTATACAAACTAACATCACTAGTGCATTTGAGAGGTTTTATCAACGAAGTAGAAGACAGTTCTAGACCATAAAATCAACTGGAGCTTATTTGATAAGACAGAGGCACATTCGAAATGAATGCTTTTAAGAGCGTAGGTGACCCATGATACTTAATTTTTGTAAGTTTCAGGTGATTATGTTAAAAAATTCTATGGAACGAACAATTGATTATTTTATAAAATACGGACACGTTCGAAATGAATGGTTTTATTTAGAGCACAATTGAACTATGATACTTTGCATTTTCGATTTAAGTGACATCATTATAAACAGATATTTTTTATAAAACCAACATTAGATAATTAAAGTGTAGTATAGAATAAATGTATTTCGACGAAGTCACTGCGTTGATATCCCTTACTAAAGCAAAATTTGATTAAAAATTGGCCGATTCCACCAATCTTTATGGCAATAAATATATAGAGTGAGAAAACATGAATCCCGAACAACGTAAGATCTCTTTGCTTGCATCACTTTATTTTCACGTGGATTTTTTTTCCACATAGGTACTAATTATCTCATGTAAATAATAACATGTTCCCTTGTAAACCGGTAATATAAACAAAAATTTGGACGTCATGATTCTCTTATTGTCGTCGTCTTAAACTAACATCGACCCGCAGAAAATCTCTCAGAGGAGGGGTGTCGTCGTTTTCCACTCTATCCTCGCATATATGTGTATCTGTATGATGTGGCTCTTTGTCTCCGTCCGTTAATTTTTTTTTTCTGAGAAACTATTAGGCATATCTAATTAAAATTTTGTTCGGACGGTTGTTATGAAAGTGCAGTGGACAGATTATTATAGAATCCATTCGATTTTAAGGTTTAGTAATAGTGAGTATTAGGAATTCATATTTAATGCGAAAATGAGCCCACATTTAACAATACTCGACCATCAAATCAACATAAATCACTCCTTCTAAGTAAACGGACTATAAATGTTCGTTTTAACGAGTCAAGAAGTCTAACATGAATAAGTCGTCCCTTATTTTAATGATGCGCATTATTATTATTATTATTATTATTATTATTATTATTATTATTATTATTATTATTATTATTATTATCATTATTATTATTATTATTATATTCTTTTTATGCACGCAATAATATTTAAGATTAAAACATATATATATATATATATATTGTTTACAGAGAGTTTTTACATGAGATAAGACATTGTTACCGTCGGTTTCAAACCCGATGAGTAGGACCGTTTTAGAGACCCATATCAAACTCATCAGGCAATACTCAATACACACACACACATACACACACACATATATATTCTCATGAAAGACAAATAATGATACGCTTATATCATAAAAGTAGCAGTCATTTAAAATAACATTACTCAACATTTTTAAAACCATTGTAAATATACAATTTTCTTGAAAAAAATTGCAGTCTTTACAGTACACGTATAATCGTTTCTTAATTTGAAAAAGAAGACACACTTTTTTTGCTTCAGTTTAGTTCATTCTTTGAAGATAAATTAATCGCGATACGATCATTTACAATTCAGACAGTGAATTATATTTGCTCTCCTCCGTATCTTCTCGAGTAAAGTAATTGGATTGCGAAGAAGACTGAACGATAAAACCAACATCAACATAATAGAGAAAACTTTTCCAGTGTTGGGGAATTCTTCTGATGTGTCATATGTTATTTCTAAATAAGTGATTGTCTAGAAACGTATGCACTATATGGCTTGTGTTCGTGATTAGCAGATATTACTAGTAAACCACGTTTGAATTAGCAATATAAATTTTTCCAACGTAATTCATACATTCAAAAATTGTTTTTAATATTTTATCCTATAAACGGTAACATATACAACATAAATTACATCACTTTTTTATTATACGTATAAAATATAAATATTGTTAATGCGTGTGTAATAACGTAATGACGGCAATTAATACGTTAGAACTAAAAAAATTGAAAACGTCAAAGTTAGAATATATTTTCAGGGGCATTACCTTAATTTATCTTGTAAATGAACGGTGTAAATATATTAAGAGCTATCACGTAAACGTATTAGATATGTTTAGAGACAATGGCTAAATAATTGCTTATAATTCAAGGTTTTGAGAAAAATGTTAAACGTATGCTACATGCGCGACACCCCTGATTTCAGTAACAGCAATTCGCTCACAAATATAAAAAACGATGAATTATCGCATGTTATGTGCTTTCATGTAATTTTTAATTTTAATAATAGCGCCAAAGTTTAAATCTTTTTAATAACTTTCAGTGCATAATTACGCTTATTCATAGATAACATTTTAATATCGTTTTTTTTTGCGCAAAGGGCAATGTCATTGACGAATCACGCGTTCAAATTTAATGAAACTTTCATAGTTTCCAACAAATCTCAACGCAACAGTTTTACATAATTTCATAAATATGGCGCATGACATTTAAATAATGATATATTAACGAAGCTATACGTTGGCAAACTCTAACATAACTATTTGTTAGAGAAAACTGTATTAATCCTATCAAAAACAAATATGGACATGGTTGACCTCATGTATATACTATTTCTTATGCACAACGTATAGCATATTGACTCTTAATATCAGAGATAAGGGATATCTTTTTTGTCATGGTATATCTAAAAGCTCCACTCAAATCATCCAGTACTACCTGACCTTCAGAACAAAATAAGACTGCGCTGTTTATCATAATTTTGAGTGTATATTAGCTGGTATAAATATTACTTCAATATATTTGTACGCTTATATTTGGATATATATGCACATATATATTGGGTATAGGGATCTCTGGAAGAAGTAACACCTTTGTAGATCGGCTGCTGCAGTCTCATTGATTCTTATCATCTCTTTATCACTCGGATATAGCTCCACGTTGCCATACCGTAGTTCCTTACTTCAGTTAGCAACATAAACCATGTAAGGGGCGCCATTGCCTTATGATTATCTGATGGCTAAGCGAAAGCCAAGAGTACACTTAGCTACACATCGTAGATTCAATCAGAGAAATGACAGTAACCGGTTTAAAGCCTAAACCCAGATTCGCGTAGACCTAGGCGCCATTGCTAGGGTGGGAGGGGTTGTTCAACCCCATCGGATAGCTACCTGTCCTTTAAGCTGAGCCGGCTTCAACAAGTAAGGTGCTATACCGCGACTGGTCCCTACCTCGTGGGGTGAATGTGGTATAAAATCTCTTCCGCAAAGTGGACAAATACTGATGCACAAAATAATGAAACAGAACTCAAAAAGAAACCAGCACTCCAACTCGGACAATGGCGTCTGGCTTAACAAACGGCCTCCACTTGTTCTCCGACATGCAGAAAATCACTGCCACTAATAGATATTACCCTTACAAACAGACACCACTGTCATGCAGGAAACCCATATCACAGATTCAGGAGCATCAGACAGCCAGACTACACCTTCTTTAGAAAAGGGACGAAAGAAGATTCAACAAAATGATAACGCGGCGTTGGCTTCACGGTAAGAAACTCTCTCCTCGATAAGGTCCAGCTTGACCAAATCGTCTCTGCTCTCTTAATGTCAGTATATATCAACACGACTGATGGCCTTATCATTCTAATATGTTTCTATGCTCATACTTGTCTTACATGACCGTTTGAGGGAATGATTTGCTCCCCATTCGGGAGGTTGAGACCTCCCTGGACCCTGAGGGAGTCCGGGTCAATATGCTAAGATTGTCTGTTGAACGTTAATTGAGTTCCCGGACAGCGGCGAGTATCAAATGTGATATACTTGCCCGTGAGAGAAAGAGGCATAAATTTTATTGTTTAACGGGATTTGTACTTGTTGGCCTGGAGAACACCCGTTCAGACTATAGATCTCTGAATGACACAGGGTTGACCTCTTGAGGTCGCGTGAAAAGGATTTCATTTTTGGTCTTAGATTACAAAACTCTAGAGGAATTGCTGAATTACACACACGCAATTTAGATCTGAAATTCCCTAGAAACGCATTGAACTCTGATTCGTTGAATGGACCACTGAACCCCAAACTGTCCCTGAATATAAAAACAAGCGATCAGGTTTTTGGAGAAAGACACACGCTCCTCGAACGCCGAGCACCCCCTTCTCCATTTATCCCCACAAGCCATCTTGGGGACGAAGAAAGGGATTTGTGAGACTTGAGAAGTTTTGGTTAATTGAACGATGTGCACATGTAAAAATCTGTAACTTTTGTGACATTAACTTTTGTAGTTAGAAACCCTGATTTTGTCTGTTTTACTTTCTAGCGCATGCAGAGGTCATCATTCTTGCTTTTCAGCAGAAATCAACGTAGAGTAGAGACGCTGAGAATCCATGTGAAAGACTCATAGTAGACTTGACATTACGAGCCACAGTTTCCAAAGAAGTTGGAGGTCAGTTGCTGACCTAAGCACGGGAGACCTGCCACACTTTGTCATTTGACAAGCAATATGGTTTCCGTTCTGGTGATCTAAAGCAACTGTGCTAACGGTAATATCTCATAGCATTAGCGAATCTCTCGGGCAATTGCATAGGTAATTGCATACGTACGGCATAAAAGTCTACTCCACAAAATCTCGAGCTAGGTTACTTCTGGAAATGTCTTCTCAATTATTAAATCATTTCTCTCTGATAGGTTTATAAGAGTAGAGGTTAATGGGCAGAAATCAGATGCTCACAGTATTACTGCTTGAGTCTCTCAAAGGTCCGTCTTTCGCCATACACTCTCCCTACATCAATGATTTTCCAAATCACATCATCAGATGATTTGTTAACCTTTATGCTGACGACGCTGCCATCTATGGCAACACTTCAAAACGACACAAAATTACCAAGTTCTCGCTGATTCTCTCTCGTATGATCTTGAACACGTGGTACTATTTGGAAAGAGCTGGCTGGTTAATTTTTATGCATCGAAAATAAAGCCTTCCTCTTTACATCATAACCGCACTGATCCCGATCTGGTATCAATTAAAATGAATGGCTGTCGTCTTAGGAAGGCTCCAGGTTTTTACAAGCTCCTATGTTTGACCTTTACTCCTGAGCTGAAACGGAAAACGTACATCAAATCTGTTGCCAAGTTCGATGAAAAGTTGTGTAATTATTCTCCGCTCTAGTAGATATCTCACTGCTGATGCAATTCTTTACTCGTATAAAAGCAAGGTACGTTCAAAGAATTTACGTCTCTATCCACTGCGCCACTGGACCCGCGGCGCAGTGGATAGAGCCGTTGAATCTCTACGGTTCCTGGTGAGAATTGTTAGAAGAAGCGGTTTCAATCCTATCCAAAGCCGGCTAGAGGCTTACTTGGCCAGATTGTGGTAAGACGACGACGACTATGGATGGCAGTAATTGCTTAAAATGCAATTAGGAGATTCAGAGTTCCTATGACGCCGCGATTAACACCTGACTAGGCGATCAGAGAAATAGTTGGCCGAAATGTGAAACAACAACTAATAAAGATGAGTATAATAGTCCACAATAAATAAATTAATAACATTATACTCATCTCAATAATGAATTCCAATTAATAAATATAGTCATCCTATACTAGAATATAGAGGACCACAGTGACTGCAATAATTAGAGGGGGCTTTTGCTTGCTGAGAGAATCATCCTAAATAACTGTAACTTTCGCTTTCAACCACGGACATTATTTTCTCATTATGCTAACTCTAGGAGAAATGCAGAGAAAAAAACAGTTCATTCTACCTTGCTTTCATTTGCCCTTACTAAAATATCCGACCTAGTCAATAGTGATGGACTTTTCAAAATGCTGCCTCTCATTGTACTTCCAAACGTTCGAGCTTTATAGAGTAATGTCAGGACAGTATGACGGGCATCGTACACTTTGCCGGTGATAACTCTGCTAATTTTGTGTAAAACCTGGTGTCAGACATGAATGTGTTCCTGCCCCTAAGCATTTTTGCATTTTCTTTGCCCTTTCTCTAGAGTTATGTCTTCAGTTAATTAGGAAAAAAATGCATTCGCTCCAGATCGGATGGCAGCATCTTCAGCATAAACCGCCCACGGGTTATGACCAACGTACAACAAGTAACTATTAGAGATCTACTGTTTTCTGATGATACGATAGTAGTATTTTACCCTGAAGAAAAACTTGAAAGACTTATTAAAAGGTTTTCCAATGCTTGCGAAGAATTCAGCCTCACCAGCAGCCTGAAAAAACCCCAGGTAATAAAAAAAAAACTCTTATAACCCCCATCATTACTATGAATGAGCAGAGTCAGTCCATCAAATCCAATATTTCGGGTCGACAGCACCAGCCTTTATTTACTGCAGTCAAGCATGGAGAACCTACAACCACCAAGTACGGAAATTGAACACATTACACATGCGTAGTCTTCGGGGAATTCTTGGAATGTTTTGTAAGGGTCAAGCTATTCTGGGTTGGCAAGCGCTAGTATCCACGGTTATTTTCACTGTCCTTCGTTAAAGACGTTACGCTGTATGCACAAGGAGCGAATATCAAAAGGCAATCTAAACGGTGAACAAACTATTCGCAAGAAAACGTTGATCGCCCTTACCTCACCAATGTCAGTATGCAGAAACGTGACATGAACACCTGAAATTGTCCCTACAAGCCGGGAGTACAAAACTAAAGTTCGCACGGATGCAACCCTATAGTTTTCTATACTGACAAATGCAAGAAACTATTCATAGTATATATTCTAAACAGACAAAATTGGCTTATACAGATGACTTCACATAAAATAAGAGGGGCTCCTTAGAAAATAAATCTAAGATGATTAGGAGAAAATTAAATCTGCCAGACTATCTAGTGTGTGATAATGTATATTTCCTCATTCAGGATGGGATAGGGATCAGATAAGAGGTTTTTAAGATGGTGAAACAAAGAGAGATGTTTAATAACCAATGAATATATATATATATATATATATATATATACATATATATATATATATACTTCTATTAATTCGTTTTTCTTTTGTGTGTATTGATATTTTCTATTTATCTAAAAAGAAAATACAATTTTCTCATACATGGCTTGTGGAATTGCATTCACTAGCAAAAGAACTAGCTAATTTGCATATTCATTTAAACATTCATTTTAATAAATTCCCTATAAGATTTTTCGGTTTTCTTATGGGATGAGAACTATTACGTGTAATTGTAATCATGCAGATATTCTACATGATTAATCCTTGCTTAATATTTGCGTAACATATTATCAGAAAACACACAGTTGTTTTCATATATATATATATATATATATATATATATATATATATATATATATATATGTATGTATGTATGTATGCGTAGATATTTTTGTTTAATCTATCTATCTATATATATATATATATATATATATATATAAAAGTGAACGAGTATGTGTGTCTGTGCACATTTCTTGACACAATAACTCTGTCAATTTAAAGATTACAGACTCGAAATTTAACATACATGGTACTCAGATTTGGGAACATCTTTGTACTCGGTTTTCGGCCAAAAATTTGGCTGTTAAGGGGTAAAATTTCAACGATTTGACCTTTGAGAACACTACCAAACTCCTCCGACAATTTTGGGTCTATACACTTGTGTTACATGATAAGGGCTGTCCCCTTTTAATGTAAGTATAAAAATAGAGAGATTTAGTTAAAATGAAAATGAAATAGCATAGACGAAATTCGAACCTCGTAATTTAGGTTTAGAAATAGATTACGTGTGAGAATAAGAAAATAGAATGTAAAACAGCTTAGAGATAAGATAGTTTCAAGAAAAGAATGTCCACTGTCAATTTTGTTATGAAACTTCAATTGAAAGAATGCAGCTACAAGATAATTTAATAAACATGTTTTTAACATATTGGAAATATAGGTTACTGAGAATATAGGTTAAAATTCCTTTTGCAAAAAAAGGAAAAGTTTTGGACATGCATGTCCAGAACACGTGAAAGAAAACACATGTTTTAATATGTGTATGACGTCATGGAAAATGGGAAGTTTTAGATATAGTTAGAAAACTTTAGAGTTAAGCAAGGAGAAACTGGGAGAGACTCAGAGGGAGTTTGAGAACGACAGACGATAGTCTGCAGTTTGGACTTCGAACGTCTAGAAGCGAGACGGTCACTTTGAAACTTAATATGTGAAGCTTTGAATTCTTGATGAGAAAACCACGGCCGGTCGTGAGAAGAAATAAACCCATCCTGTGTTTGTATAAACGTCGTCCTTGTGTTGTGATTCTACCAAAAGGTAAAGTGAAAATTGTTCTTATATGTCTATATATCTGTGTTATAAAATGTCTTGACATACACATCTCATATCTACACTAAACTGTCTGAAGACTGTCTACACAATGTCTCAACACTGTCTCCTCACTCTAAGAGCTCCCTTCTTCAACACATCTAAGTATGAACATTTTAAAATAATATAAATCGCGTCATAAAACGAACAATCTCTCTCTTACAACATCTCTCTCTGAGTCTACACAGCATCCCTCTTAATACATCTCTCTCACTCTCTCTCTCTCTCTCTCTCTCTCTAAGACTCTCTTTGAATGAAACCTCTATACAATACTTGTAATTTCAGATATAGGTTCCTTGGACATTGATATAACTTAATAACTTGATGTGCGCCCCAAATTATACATGTTAAGAGGACATGATAGGGGTCAAAGTTAAAAGATTGACCGCTTTTTTCTCAACGTACACTTCCAAACACCCGGGCAACGTCGGGCGTAACTGCTAGTACTCCTATAAATTCGTTTTTCTTTTGTGTACATTGATATTCATATTAACCCCTCTTTTTATTAATGTCATGTATTTATTTGCTTCCCAACCAGACCAAATTAGGCACAATGCCGTTTTTAATGTGGGGTAAAAACCAACTTCCCTAAAAGTACGCAAAAAGGAGCACTCTGGTTACAAAAAATAATAATTGCCCCAGTATAGAGTATATCCCCTCCATTGACTGGTACAAACCATCTTAAGTGCAGCAACTGCAGAAAAGACACTACACCTCGATCTCGGGCCGAAGGTCAAGAACAACAGAAAAAAAGGCAAGCCTCTTTTCTATTTATTTCAAAAGAAAATACAATTTTCTTATATATGAGTTTTAGGATTGCATTCACTAGCAAAAATCTCGCTATTTGCATCGGTTTTCTTATGGGATGATCATCTTTAGTAAATTATTACGTGTAATTATATTCATGCATATATCCAACTTAATTTATACTTGCATAATATTGTCGTAAAAGGTTTATAGTAAACACAAAATTGCTTCCATATATATATTTATGTATACGTATATATTTTTGGTTATCTATCAATCTATCTATCTATCTATATATATATATATATATATATATATATATATATATATATATAAATGAAAGTTTTTCTGTGTGTGTCTGTGAACATTTCCCTACGCAATAACTTTGTCAATTTTCAGTTTTCAGACTCGACATTTGATCTACAGGGTACTGAGATTTGGGAAAATCTGAGTAATTCATTTTCGGCCAGAACTTTGGCTATTAAGAGGTCAAAGTTCAACGATTTGACCTTTGCGAACTCTACCACACTCCTCCGATAATTTTGGGTTTAAACACTTGAAATTTTAGATATAGGTGCCTTGGACATGGACCGAACTTAATCACTTGATTTGAGTACAAAACAATGAATGTAAAGAAGTCAAAGTTTAAAAAAGTACCAAATTACTCAGACACTTTCTGGTCTAAACATTTGAAATGTTTGGTATTCAGAGATAGGGCAAGCTTTTTAATTGGATTGGGTCGAAAATTTTTAGTTACCATTATATAAATGTATGTATGTAGATTTGCAAGTGTACTTAAAACTTTCGACAAAGGCGACGGATTTAACCAACATCAGTAGCGTTTTGAAGGGCGACATTTAAGACGACAAATATCGAAAAATTGACTACAAACATTAATCTTCAACTATGGGAAGTGGTCGCTTTTTTCGTCGATATTTTTGAAAGTCACCCTTTCCTTTTTATTGTCTAGCCTTAATTAAACCTACGTAACTTCAAATTTGGCGGTTGTCGTAACGAAAAATGTGTCAGATATTTTCCCCGTTCTTTTCGCTCTTCGTGTACGGGTTCGAGCCTGCCTTTCTACTACGACTTTTTTTTTTGTTTTTTGCTCAACAAACACATCCAAACGTCCGGGTACGCCGGACTGAAATCCTAGTATATATGAAAGTGAACGTGTCGGCCTGTCTGTCTTTGTGTGTGTCTGTGTGTCTGTGTGTTTGTCTACATTTTCTTAGGAAAAACTCTGTCAATTTTCGAAATTTGATAACAGGTTACTGAGATTTGGGGAAATCGTTGTAATCTGTTTTCGGCCAGAAATCTGGCTGTTAAGGGGTCAAAGTTCAACAATTTGATCAATTTGACCTTTGAGGACTCTACCAAACTCCTCCGACAATAGTGGGTGTAAACACTGAAATTTTAGATTTAGGTTCCTTGAAGATTAATGTTTGTAGCATACTTGATTTGAGCCCAAATCGTTGAACTCGCAAAATTTCTGGTCAAAACCCGATCAAATCGAGTTTCCCAAATCTCAGTACCGTGTATATCAAATTTAGTGTTTGTAGACTGAAAATTGGCAGAGCTATTTCGTAGGCAAATATACACACACAGACACACACCCAGACAGACATATTAAATTTTATAGATGTACTAGCATGGGTGCCAGGAGTTGCCCGGGTGTGAGGTGTATACTGAGCCAAAAAAAAACGATCAATTTTTTTTTAATTTTGACCCCTATTATGACTCATGAACATTTATTGCTTAGGGCTTATTAAGTTAGATCAATGTCCAAGGAACCTATATCTAGAATTTCAAGTGTTTAGACCCAAAATTGTTGGAGGAGTTTGGTAGAGATCTTTAAGATAAAATCGTTCAGCTTTGACCCCGAAATAGCTAGAGTTCTGGCCCAAAATCGATCACGTAGATTTTCCCAAATCTAAGTACCAATATAAAATTTGGAGTGTGTAGACCAAAAAACGTTATTGCGTAGGGAAATGTACACAGACAGACACAGTGACAGACACACAAACAGATACACAAGCACGTTCAGTTTTATATATATATATATATATATATATATATATATATATAGAGAGAGAGAGAGAGAGAGAGAGAGAGATTTGTTTAATAAAAATATATACGCATACATAAATATATATGGAAACAATTTTGTGTTTACTATCAAATTTTTCGCAAATATTATGCAAGTATAAATCATGTAGAATATTAGCATGAATATAGTTAACTAAAGATGATTATCCCATTACAAAACCGAAGTAACAAATAGAGAATTAATTAAAATAAACGTTTAAAAGAATATGCAAATTTGCTAGATCGTTTGCTAGTTAATGCAATTCCACAACCAAGATATGAGAAAATTGTATTTTCTTTTTAAAAGAATAGAAAAGAGGGTTTTCAATATGAATATCGATATACACAAAAGAAACTCGCATTTATAGGAGTATATATATATATATATATATATATATATATATATATATATATATATATGAAGCTCAATGTGATTACATCTTATATAAGGATTGATATATAATAAGAAAATATATTTCTACAGAAACATATATATATATACATATTTCATAATCTTATATATAAAGAAAAGTGACATTTTACACATTTTTTCTATAATCGGTACAAGTACATAAATCTAAGCATTGCATAGAATTCTACAAATACTTTTACTGTTTGATGAAGTCAGCAGGAATAGAGAACTTGGCGCTTATTGTAATATGCCCACACCTTAAAAGCTGAGTCGACATAAGGGAAATGCGACTTATGTGTGTGTGTGTGTGTGTATTTGTGTGTGTCTGTGTAATAAGCGTCTTATCTGATTCTTATCAATATCAAGCTCCATCGCAAACTCCATGTAAATATAATATTCTTAATAATCAACGTGTTAAGTACTTCCAGAACATATGTTTGATTAAAAAAAAAAAACAGTCATCAGCAGGGTTATCGTCTTAGCCGCGTAAACTGAAATAATGATTCTTTTCCTTACCTGCACTTTAAGTGTTGCATATTTATTGAACAGTGAAAATAAAAGTTGCGTATATAAATAGCAACGTTTGGAAGGCTAAACGAACACATTCTTACAAATAAACTATTTTTTGTTTATACTCGATATATTTCAATAATAGACATTATCGATTAAGAGTATGTCTTTTACTTGTCCTTTTCCGCATGGGTGTATTTTCTGAGCGAGAGGGTGTCAGATCGTGGGTTCTTATAACGGGTGTACTTTTATATTTAAAATATGAAATCATTCAACTGCAAGAGTAACACGTTAACCGCACAAATTTAAATAATGAAATGTTTTTGTTTACCTGCACTTAAAGCGTTGCATATTAATCGAAAATTAAACATGAGATATACGTAAAGTAATTCTATTTCATTATTTAGACACTACACATGTTGTCTGCATGCTGGAAAGCATTTGTGCGTTTGCTTACAGGATTTGTTTGTACAAAAATATTTGATCATACATTTAATCTGTGAAACAATTGTGCTTACGTCATTTAAATTGTTTACACGACATTTCAGACCGCCAATTTTATTCACACAATGTTTACAGTAAAGTAATCCTTGCCATCACTGATGCTCCCCTTGTTGATCTTGAAAATTTACAAAAAGTCGATCTGAACTTATTAATTAATCTACAAGCGTATAAGGCATCAGTCCTTCGCGATGGTTTTGTGAAAGTCATTTAAAACTATATTATTAATATCACCCAAGCTGAGGATTGTATTCTTCAACATCCAGCTACTACCACATAGTACTGATTTATCAGTTTTGCTGTATCTGTTGAACCTTAATCCAATGTGGACTAATGTAAGTTGTAAGACCCTTTAACTATTCTTTATGTAGATGTATACTAATGTATTTATGTAGATGTATACTAATTTTACTTATTACGGATTATTATTTAGATACATACCTTATATAAATATGATCATAATCAAATATAATAAATGTTTTCTATACCACATTTAAAAGAGATACTAGAATTACTTGTAATTCAATTAAATATTACTTCTTTGCGATCACAGTTCTTGTTTATTATTTCACTATGCTTTATAATAGTTAATTGTTCAGTTTTCGATTCTATGTTTAATTCGCTAACTTCTTACTAGCGTTATTTTTAATAGTATCCATGTATAAAATTTGCACACTTTTCAAACTTACAAGGAATGACTTCAAATTTGTTCTCGATGGTGATGTTTTCTGAATAAGAGTGAGTTAGATTAGATGTTTCGGTTTGACTGCTGAATACTCTCCAATTTTATATGAATTGCATATTCTCTTATTGGTTTTCAGCCTTTACCACGTAATATTTATACGGTACTTGGTTTTGTGATGATGATCTGTGATACTTGTGTAATATACTTCAGGACTGATGTTATAGTTTCTGTCATGGTTTAAAGAAGGCTCTATCGTAGGCTGTTCTCTACTCAGAATATGTATTTCTGTTACCACATATTCCATTTTTCCAATATCTGAGTCAATGAATTTTATATGTTATAGAGGGCAAGAGTTGAAATTGACACATTATTTCGTAAAAAAATTTACTTTAAATATATAAATGATTTGATGCCTTATCATTTCGGGTTCAGCAAAAAACGCTACCTGTTTAACTAAACACAGTTTCAGAAACGCGATTATAATATAACCTAAAACTGAAAATGACATGGAATTATCAAATGTAGTATGGTAAATCCAAATCATACAAATTACCAATCTTAATTTAAAAAAGGATAATATAGTTTTTAGGTCATTTCTCGTACGCACATACCAGATGCAGTTCTAAAGCTCTACATCTGTATATGCTAGAACAAAAAAAAAGTCATTTAAGCAGGATTTCCTCCTTCTTTTGACACGATAAGAAGTAACGTTCTTATTTTTTTATTATTTATCTATTTATCTATTTTCGAAAGAGTGCCACGTGCAAGTGGAGAAGGAAAAACAGAATTATGAAAGATTTGTGTCGAGAATTGTCTAAAGTTCGGACTTTTTTTTTTGCTTTCACTTTATAATAAGAACGTGAATTTATGATGTGAATTTATTCGACACAATATGATTAAACTAAAAAAAATAAATAAAAGCTAACGTGAATTAAGATTAAAGTTAAGGTGTTATTGTGGGCCCTCGCTCCTTTTAAAAAACCTTGTTAAAGTTTGTGACATATTTACATTCTATGGAGGTCAAGCGCTAACGAACACCCAATAATTTTATTATACCGTATTTCTTCAAACTGAAACATAATTATCAAAGTATACTTACGCAAATAGACATGACAAATCTTTGTTAAAGTTTGTGCTATATTTCCATGGACACAGGCGCGAACGCACACACAACAATTTTATTATACCATCCATATTTAAGTTGAAACATACTTATCAAAGTATTCTTATGTACATCTATATTAAAAACCCTTGTCAACGTTTTTTTTTTTCATTTTTTATTCCCATAATTTGTGGGCCAGGCGCGAACGCAGACCCCACAATTTGTACGAACACCCGTTCTGCCAGATTAAACATACCCATTCCTGATCCTCGGTAGATCTTCTATCATTATATGTAATTAGATTTTTTTTTAATAGTCAACCATATAGGCGCCTATTCGTGACCACACACACACACACACACACACACACACACACACAGGCATTCAGCTTTATGTATATATATATACATATATATATATATATACATATATATATATATATATATATATATATATATATATATATATATATATATATATATATATATATATTCCCTTACAGAAATGTACAACATTTCTGAACATTCTGTTTGTAAGCACTTTATAACTATTATTTCTCTTACTTCCATTATTTCATGGCAGATATAACTCTCCTGATGGCAAATATATATTGATTAAACTAGACATCGGCACGTGCTCGATGGACAACAAGAACTATGAGAGTAATTATGTTAAATGAGCAGACAACCGCGACCAAACTAACTCTAGGCTGTTTTATTGTCTCATGTGTTTACATTAACCGTATGTATATATATCTCTATATAGCAATGTTGTTTTCTCACACATATTTTAGTACAACTGTGTGGATTTGGAAACCATACGTGACTACTTTTGTTAATAGATATATATATATATATATATATATATATATATATATATATGTATAAATTAATGTATCCTTGACGACAAGGATAAATGAGAGATTTAAGAATCTTCGATATCATTTTCTATAAATCTTAACGCTTTAAAAAAAGATATGTGGCCATGAAAAAAGGGGTGTGCTTCGTTTGGATGCAATGCGTAAAAAACGTATTGGGCATATAACATTATAAAAAAAAACATTGACTCACTTTATATCTTTTTTTCTCGATATTACTCACTGTGTCTGCCTTGATTATGTTTAAAATTTAAAACTATTTAAAATCTTGTGTATGTTCTGTAATGACAGTGAAAAATGTTTAAATTACTCATATATATATATATATATATATATATATATATATATATATATATATATATATATATATATATATATATATATTATTCCTTAATTGGATTTTTTTTATTTTGAGATGAGCACTTTTATGTTAATTTTATTTTTATTTCGGACTATTAGTCTCATCTTTATTAGTTGTTGTTACCACCTGACGAAGGCCAGAGGAAGTTGGCCGAAACGTTGTGAACCAATAAAAAGATAAAATAAAAAAAAAACAAAACAACAACTAATAAAGATGAGACTAATAGTCCGAAATAAAAATAAAATTAACATAAAAATGCTCATCTCAAAATAAAAAAATTCCAATTAAGGAATAATATATATATATACCAATCGGTACGGACCCGACTATGGAAGATCAGATAATAAATAAATGTGGATTTATAAGATCAAAGAATCCAACCTTGATCGCCCTTCGGGGCCCGTGGCGCAGTTGATAGAGACGTTGAATCTCTACGGTTCCAGATGAACATTGTCTGAAGATAGCGGTTTCAATCCCACCCAAAGCGTGCCAGAGGTAATTGGTCAAAAATGTGGTGAACAACAACTACGGATGGCAGTGATGGCTGAGAATGCAGTTAGGAGATTCGAAGTTCCTATCCGTCGCGGTTACCACCTGACGAAGGCCAGAGGAAGCTGGCCGAAACCTTGTGAACCAATAAAAAGATAAAATAAAAAAAAACAACAACTAATAAAGATGAGACTAATAGTCCGAAATAAAATTAAAATTAACATATATATATATATATATATATATATATATATTAAACTCAGGTAAGCTTGCCCGTGTTAAAAAAAAACATTTCCGTTTTAAGCGTTGGAAATTTTATTGTATTTCATTGCATGTTGAAGTAAAATATATATTTATTTATAAGGTAAATTGGATGTTGAAGTAAAGTATATTTTATTTATAAGGTAACAGAACCCCACTTTACATATTTAAGAAACACCAATTTACATATTTAAAGAAATATGTGATAGTTTACGACCTAACTCAACATTTTCGAGTTAGAGAACATTTTCCTATATAAATTTGATGTAAAATGGGCAACTATTTCTTGGCCACGAAGCAATGAACGAAACGGGATCGTTTGGATTTTACAAGTTTAGTAGAGAAGATGAAATGCTTTACTTGCTAATATTGTGAAATACTTAGAAATACTTGCGGGTACTTTTCGTTTTTTAAGATTTGCTTTGAAAATATCTCACCGTTAAATATGATTAATCAGTTAATTATTGTTTCTTAGTATATATATATATATATATATATATATATATATATATATATATATATATATATATATATATATATATATATATATTACATTTGTCTTTACATAAGCAGTGATTTGTCGCTACACAGTCGTGAGTATGTTTCGGTCTTCTAGTGTTCACTAACTAGATACCTCTTCAGGTAACAAACTCTTATTTACGAAAGCGGAATTCCGCTTTCCTTTTGTTACCTGAAGAGGTCTCTAGATATTGAACACAAGAAGACCGAAACATGCTCATGACTGTGTAGCCACAGCTCATTACTTATGTAAAGACAAATTGAAATTGTAACTCGTTCTACTTCCGTATTGAGCACTCTTGTATTAACCTCCTTATATTTCATTGGTTATCCTACTTTGGAAAATAGCAACTTCAAACTATATATATATATATATATATATAGAGAGAGAGAGAGAAAGAGAGAGAGAGAGAGAGAGGGAGAGATAGAGATAAAGATAGAGAGAGGGAGAGAGATGAAATAAGAAATATATATATATATATATATATATTTCCCTTTGAGTTCTTTAATCTCTCTCCCTCTCTATATCTTTCTATCTTTCTTTCTCTGTCTGTCTGTCTGTCTGTCTGTCTCTGTCTCTGTCTCTCTCTCTCTCTCTCTCTCTCTCTATATATATATATATATATATATATATAATGCAGTTTGTTATAAATTAATTAATTATGTGTTGCAGTGTTGTAAATTTTATCACTGGTGTTTGTAGTCATTGTTTATCGATTCATTTATAATTGTATCCGAACAGAATTTGCATTTGCTTGGTCAAATACCTAAAGTGCAAGCTAAATTTCTATAACAAGATACGTAAATATAATTCAGCAGAACTAAACATATTCAATAGGAGTTTTCATCATGCTTACATATGAGAGTCTTTTAATTTATATATGCCACAGGCGCAATTCACTGTAGACTGGTGTAATATTCTACTGCAAATTGTTATATACTTATCGCAAAAGTATCATTTTATTTCTATATTTAATTACTTTGAATTATACAAATTTTAAAAGCATCATCAATAAAAAGAAACTGTTTTTCTCATAAAGACAATTGTTTTCACCTTGTCGAATTATATATAGCTACATATAAGCTTTTATCTACTTAATTTGCTACATGTTTTATAATTGTCGAATACATCAGAGTAAAAATATAACATAATAATAGTATATATGAAAACAAATTTGCGAACTTAAACCGTAATATTTTACGAGATACCTAATTTAATTTTTAATCCTTTAAAATACTTTGATGCGTAATTTACTTAGTAATTAATAAATAATTAACAAAGCAACAAAGTTATTTGTAATTTATACTTCGACATTGTTTTTGCATTGTATTTTTCTGAGTATATATATTAAGACTTTCTGACAAACCTATTCCACCTGCTTAGAAACAGTTGAAAACAGTTATAATTTTATTGCTCGTGCACATTATTTATTTAAGACGATAAACCAGTAAAATATGACTGAGCTAAATATAGACTACTTGTTTTATACTAGATTTCCGTCCTCCTCAGATTCATAATCTAACAGGATATTCGAGCGTGGTCACTATAGAAGGTATTTTCCCAAAAGTGTATGTTTGCAGTAGAAAATATTTTCATAGATATAGATTTTTATACCCACAGACACTAGGTTTTCATTGTTACCTGCTAATGTATGCACGAAGTGAAAATTACTGCCGATCGATGAATCGAACCAACTCAGAAGTTCATATTTGATTTTTCAGCCCGATATTGAACTTTTATACCAGGAATAATAAGACGTGAAAAGTATGTTATATATATATATATATATATATATATATATATATATATATATATATATATATATATATACTAGGAGTACATGATAACAGGCGATACCCAGAGGAAGCGTACCTTGTTCGAAGAAAAAATAAAGTACAGTTGTTGCTGTTGTTGTTATTGTTGTTAGTGTCGTTATTGTTGATGCTGTTGTCAGTCTGGGTAGAGATATTTTTTAAAGGATAGTAAAAAAAATAGTAGTAAGGAGGCAGGCACGTTCGAACATATATTTACATCAGTATATCTATTTGTTTATCTGTCTATGTATTGCTCATTTCGAATGTAAACAAAACATACTAATCTCGCTCTTTCGCTGTTTCTGTGTCTGTTTCTCTCGCTCTCTGTCTCCTTAAACATATATATATATATATATATATATATATATATATATATATATATATATATATACATATATATAGATATAGAGAGAGAGGGGAAAAGAGATAGATAGATAGATAGAGAGAGATAGAGGGAGAGAGAGAAAGAGAGAGAGAGAGAAAGAAGAGAGGAAAGAGAAGCATTTAAGTCCGGGCGGCTAAGTAATCAGTTTATTTAATATAGAATGCTGACATTATGTATCCATAAACGTCATATTGGATTGTCTCCTGTCCGTCTGTTTTATGTTATAGAATTGTAATGTGAAATAAGGAATCAGCCTGATCTAAACCAATGAGAATAGCTGGAATGTTTTAAGGAAGAATTTAGTATTTTTGAAATCGATGAACGGGAATTTAACAGTTGTGCAATGAGTTTATTTATCGGTTACAAATAGTAAAACTTAGTATCCGTACCATGTGTATAATAACCTGCGGTTTTTAATGGTTTCGGTGGTAAGACTTTAGCAATAAGGGGAAACATTGGGACTACTTACGCTATAGGTTAATGCGATGGTGCTGCTGTAGCTCCTCGGATGTAATCTAGGTTTTATAAATATATATGTATATACCCACAGAGAACCAACAGACATACAAATAAATAAATATATATATATATATATATGTTTATTTGTATGTCTGTTGGTTCTCTGTGGGTATATACATATATATTTTATTATTTTTAATTTTGTTACTATCTACCTGTATGTCGCTACTTTTGAGTATTTTGTTGATTTAATTACTGCTTTTGCCTGAATATATTTATATATTATATGTAAGTGTACTTGTTTCTATGTTCTCTCTATTTTTTCATTTTTCTTATCATTTTGTTTAAGCCAGGGATGGGGCATCCTACCAGATGCCAAACATACACCTGCTATTTTAGACACTCCAACCGAGAGATCTTTTTAAGATTCTAACCGTCCCTTTATGTGCAATTGTTTGAATCTCCTTTGCACTTGGTTTACCTGGTATATTTGTAAGATAGTTTGTAAAATTCTTTTTCATAAGTCCGGTTGCTCCTATAATTACTGGAATGATAGAGATCTTCTTAAGGTCCCAGTTTCTTTTCATGTCATACATAAGACCCTGGTATTTGGTAATCTTTTCCCTCTCAGCTCTGTTTAACCCAGCATCATTCGGGACACTAACTTCCACCAAGGTTGCTTCCTTCTCCTTCTTGTCCCATATTACAATGTCGGGTTTTATAGCTCCGTTTTCTAGGTACGTGGCTGTAGGGATTGCATAGTCATAGGGGATGGTATATGACTTGTTTCCGACTGTTCTTTCGGGTATATGTTCCCATGACTTCTTGCTGCATTCGATATTTAACTTATTGCAGCTCGTCCAGTGGAGATATTTGCATACTTCATTGTGTCGTATTGTATAGTAGCCGTCCCCTAGCAGAACCTTACAGCTAGAAATCAGGCGGCTCACACTCTCTACTTCTGTGTGGCAGAACCTGCATTTGCTGTCTTTGCTGAGACCACTCATCTTTTTAAACGCATTGGTCATCAAGCCTTGATTTTGGACAGCTATTATAAACTTCTCCTGGTCATAGTGGAGCGATCCATCCTTTAGCCAGCTTATAGACCCTTATCAATATAGTCTTGGTTATATTCGTCCAGAAAATACTTGGCCCGTTATTGGTTGGCCCATTCTTCAACTTTCTTGTCATGGAAAGCTTTAGTGTATTTCTGGCGACTTTTTCTGGCTATTTCAGTCGCAGGTATCTTTTCTGTTTCTGTCTCACTTGTAAGACAGTCTTTCCCAAAATGTTTGGCAAGTTTTGTGATGGATGTTGTTCTACTGGTTCTTGATTCCTGATGTTGGTGTACCATCTTGAGAGTTGGGTTTTAGAGCTCATCAGATATTGTCCGGTGCTCACAATAGTTGCACGATGTTGATGGTCAATCTCCGAGAGCCCCATACCTCCTTTCCATCTGGGCAGATACATTCTAGACATACACTGGTTTCTGTATATTACTTTATACTTTGTTCTTAGTAATACTGTCTTGAATGTATTAATTTGTGATTTAATATGACTTTATATTTATACTTAACTAGCTTAAACTTTCAACTTAATAGTTTAGAGTTACACCTTTACTTATATGCATGTGTATATGTGTGTGTATGTGTATATGTATGTATATGTATATATGTGTATATGTATGTGTATATGTGTGTATATGTATGTATATATATATATATATATATATGTATTGTATTCTTTTTATATACATAAATATTAGTAGATTATTATTTATAATTATTAGTCCTATTTAATTTATTTAACCCATCTTATGGCTAAATAGGTTATATATAAAAGATAATAAATATTAATTTTAGTCTGTTTTTATTATTACTATTATTTTTATTATTACTATTATTATTATTAATAATTTTAATATTGTTTTATCATTATTATTTTTTTTCTTTTATTTATATATTTATTTAATAAAACGCGAAAACTTTAAACTTATATCATTTAGTATAAAGGGCTTAATTAATTGTATACGTATGTTTGAACTGCGTTGATATTATTCGTGGACGTATGTGAGATGATAAATATGTTGGTTGGATACATTCGCTGTCTTTTTTGACATGTTCATTTTTAACGCTTAGATTGTATTTTCTGTTTGTATTTGTAATAACGTCTCATTACTGAATTGTATAATTGTTCATAAATTGGTTGACCCACAGATCTTTTTCTTTTTCTTTTTCTATATACTTACAAATTCTTACTTTCTCTCTTAAACTATATCTCATCATTCTTTCTTTTCCCTTCTAGACCCTATCCTCTTTATAATAACCATTTATATATTTTTCTTTTCCTCTCCATATTATATATATATTTTTTCTCTCTATTTTCTTTCTCTATTTATTTTCTTTCTCTATTTCTTTTTTTAATCTCTCTCTCCATTATAATCTTTTATCTTTTTTTAATTGCCCCTCCCTCTTTACATCTTATAATTAAAGTTCTGTGTCGTAAGTTTTTTAACTCCAACTTTTAAAGAGTTCCTACCTAAAATAAAATAAACATCCATTATTCATTGAACTTTTGAATAGTCAAGTCGCTGCCTGATGATATCTATTGTTTGATTGAAACAAGTGGCTATTTGTAGCAGCGGGATGTGAGCATGTTTATATAACAATAAATAAGTATTATATATATATATATATATATATATATATATTTGGAAAAGGTTAAGAAAACTATCACAATGCAAGAAATGAAACGTTGTCGACGTTGAAATAATATAGCGAAAAAGTCATATACTGCAAATAATTCTATATATTTTTAATACTTATACATCTGTATTTCTAGTTCAATAATAATATATTTCATTTGAAAAGTCAAACTTCTGCACAATGGTGTATTGTGTGTGACAGTCTTCTCCAATATATTTCAATGAATATGCATCATTGGCCAAGGGTGCGTGTTTCAAATCTTTTATAAAACAATGTTGATTGGAATTTTTTACTTGGAGCGATAGACCGTTTATGAGCAAATATCTCAGCAGAAAACAGAATGATGTAATTAAAATTTTCATATTTTTGTGGGGGTGACTTTGAAGTCAAAGGATATATTCGTTATTATTTTTTCTATATTATATATATTTATATTTTGTTACTTTTTCATATTGTTGTTTTTTTTAATAATTCATGAATTCGCGTGCCTCTTTGCCAAGTTCATGTGGCTCGAAGAATTATAAAAACGACTCAGGCACAGGCATGGTTTAGAAAAATGTATTTGCATTAATGTATATTATGATATTAAAACACAGAACCAAAGGATTGGGTACGTTTCTGTATATTTATACTGTCCCAAAAATTGATATTTTCTGATTAGGTAAGTACTTAACTGCTTTCAAGCATTTTTGCACGGCAAAATCTTTTAATATCCTAACCGTGTTAGATCGATAAAAGAAACTTGAAATGAATTTGAGAAAGAATAAAATATAAATAAATATATGAGGAATATTATTAAGTACTTAATTAATCAACCTCTAGTCCAACACCTTACAGCTTCTAAACTTCCGTCAGACAACCAATATCGATTTAGGCGATCCCGTTCTACTGCAGATATTTTAACTGTAATCTCTGAACGTTTATACTAACCACTGGATAAAGCACGGAGAGGAAGGCAGTAGCCCTTGATATATCTAAGGCATTTGACAGGATATGGCACGATGGTCTTCTGATGAAAATAAAATCGTATGGTATTATTGGACGAATGCTTAGCATAATGAGATCCTTCTTAAATGAGAGAAGAATTTAGGTTGTCTTCGATGGGCGTATGCCCCAAGAGTTTGATATAAATGCGGTTACTTTACTTGAGAGCACTTCGTTCAAGCTCCTTGGCTTTACATTCACAGGAAACATGAGTTGGAATGAATACATCGAGATTATGGCTAAGGCTGCTGCAAAGAAAGTGGGCTCTCGCTATCGTGATAGAAAGTTACTTACGCCTGAAAGTATCCTGTACCTCTTCAAAGCAAACATTACCCCGTGTATGGAGTACTGCTGTCACATTTTGACTGGTGCATCTGCTACTAGTCTCCTGCTCCGGGACAAGGTCCATATATATATATATATATATATATATATATATATATATATATATATATATATATATATATATACATATATACATATATATATATGTATATATATATATATGCGTGTGTGTGTGTGTGGTGTGTATGTATGTGTGCATGTATATATGTGTGTGTCAGGTCATGTCATATGCTACTGGTACCATGTAACCCACTACTACCTGCCTCATGGTCGGATCACCGCTGACTAAACTGGTTCCCCCACTAGACTTGTTTGGTGAGGAGGGTGGCTAGTCTCCCTGAAGGATAAAAAACAAGATCTTCCAAAGGGCGAAGTAACCCTTTTTCGGGGTCAACGGCCAACTAGCACCATCTGTGTTTGTGTGTTGGGATGGAGAAGGCTCCCATAAGCCGTGGTGAAGGCAACCTTTCTAGGAGAAGAAAATCTCTAATTTAAAAAACCATAAAGCGGGAGCCCAGTACCCGCATTAAGCTGGTCTGCAGTTTAACTTGTTGCTGGCTATCTTGCTCTTGATGGTTGCTAAGACTCTGTAACATCACCTGTGTATAGATACTCCATCAGGCATTTGTCTATAAAAATGGTCCTGTGGCGATGGAAAAGTTATGACGCATGGAGGCTTGAAATGCTGGAAACATGTAATAATTGATCTCAATGACCGTCTTCAGTATCATGCCTGCGTGAGCGTGTGAATTCACCAGTATGACTAAGATAAAAAAAAAGTAATTTCTGGGCTCATGGACATTAAGTGTCTGAGGGAGTGGCGCTCGTATGAAAAGACGTTTGCAATCATCATCATGCATGTATGTATGTACATGTGTACATATAATAATGATTAAATAATTAATGTAGAGGGGAAAATATGAAAGTTAAGAATTTGCTTACTGATTATGCTATTTACCTTGTTTATCCAGCAATCCCCACTTTTGCTTATATATCCCGAGAAACAGTCCACACATTATATTATCTCCCTCAATATCTTATATTTTTTAATCTATCGCAAGACCCCAGCCAACAAATTTCACCTGCATTAGTTTAACAGCCTCTGTTTATGCCGTTCACCCATCATCCAATAAATCCTCATACACCAGTTACATCATTCCTCTCCAATTTTTCACCTAGCTAGATTGCACAGTAAAATGCTTGCTTCATTAACCTCTAGGCCTCGTCTGTTCATAAGCATTAGGTTCTAATGGTGTACCAACACATTACCTTGTCCTGTCTATAATTGCTATTATTTTATTCAAGCCCCACTGCATCTGTTAAGCTTTACACATCCTGATTAATCTTATTAAAAAAGAAGCTCCATTTGCCTCTTTACATCCTTCTAAATTACTATGTATACATATATATATACATATGTATATATACATAAATATATGTATATATCGACACACACACACACACACACACACACATATATATATATATATATATATATATATATATATATATATATATATAGGATCTGTATTCCGCTTTTTGCTAAAACAATGTCGACAAATAGATCTACCAATAAAGATAAATATTTTACAATGCACCATCACCTGAAGTGCGAATGCGGGTAAACTGAAATTATGACGCTTTCTGAATAAATAGTTTAACAGCAAAACCAAATTTTTCTTTCCAATCTTCCGGCGAAAATTCAAGCAGTACGGAAAACAATTCCTGAATGTGTTTTATGTCTGTTTTTTCACCTGTTGTATTTGTATGACTGAAAACAATATTTTACCACATATAGAAATGAATTATTAGGTGAAAGACATACATCATATAAATTTAAAATAGTCATGTTTTATTTTTACTAGCATTTCAGCCCGGCGTTGCCCAAGTGTTTGGAGGTGTATGTTGATAAAAAAGTGGTAGTTGGAAGACAGGCTCGAACCCGTACCAAGAAGGAGGAAGTGACGAATATTTAAATTAATGCAAGAAAATCGAGAGGAGAGGATGACTTATAAAAATATATGCGAAAAAAGCGATCACCCTCCTTTAGAAAAGTGCCCAGTTGAGGGTGAAGATATTAACATTTTGAGCCAATTTTTCGATATTTGTCGTCTGAAGTGTCGAGCCTAAAAACGATACGGATATTGTATTGCCTCTGTCGAAAGCTTTAGGCAGATATACAAACATACATACATACATACATGTATATACCGGTAACTAAGTATTTTCGACCCAAACCGATTAGAAAGCTTGCCATATCTCTGAATACCCTTTATGTAAAATTTCAAATGTTTAGACCAGAAATTGTCTGAGTAATGTGGTAGAGACCGCAGACTTAGATTTTTAAAAATTTTACCCTTATTACGACCCGTTAACATTTATTGTTTTGTGCTCAATTTATATTATTAAGTTAGATACATGTCCAAGAAACCCATATCTTAAATTTCAAATGTTTATACCCAAAATTGGCGGAGGAGTGTGATGGACTTCTCAAAGGTCCACTGTTCAATGTTGACCCCTAAACAGTTTAATTTCTGGTCGAAAAGAGTTGAGTTACAAAGATTTTCACAAATCTCAGTATCCTGTATATCAAAGTTCGAGTCTGTAGACTTAAAATTGACAAAATACCGAAATGTGCACACACACACACACACACACACACGTCCCCTTTTATAGATATATTAGCATTTCAGCGCGGCATTAGCCGAGTGTATGGAGGTGTATGTTGAGAAAAAAAAGTGGTAGTAGGAAGGCAGGCTCGAACCTGTACCGCAAAGTAGGAAAAGAAGGGGGGAAGCTTACGTCTTTGCTGTTACGACTACCGCCGACGGGATGTGACCGAGGTTAAAATAAAAGCTAGATAATCGAAAGGAGAGAATGACTTTCGAAAATATCGGCGAAAAATGCGACCCCCCCCCCCTGTAGAAAAGTGCCCAGTTGAAGGTGAGGATTTTAATGATTTTAGCAAATTTTTGAATATTTGTAGTCTTAATGGTCGGTCTTAAAAATGATACTGCTCTTGTAAAAATCCGCCCCCTCTATCGAAATGTTTAGGAACACATGCACACATGCATACATTTATATATTGGTAATTAAAAGCTTTCGAAGCAAACCGATTTAAAAGCTTGCCCTATCGCTGAATACCCTTTATGTAAAATTTCAAATGTTTAGACCAAAAATTGTCTGAGAAATTTGGAAGAGACTGCAGAGTTCAATTTTCTGAGTAAGGTGGTAGGGACCGGAGGGGGCAATTTTTTTGTACTTTACCAATACTATGACCCCTTAACATTTATGGCTTGGAGCACAAATCAAGTTATTAAGTTAGATCCATGTCCAAGGAACATATATCTAAAATTTCATGTGTTTCGACCCACAATTGTCGGAGGAGTTTGGTAGAGTTCTCAAAAGTTATATGGTTGAACTTTTACCCCTTAGCAGCAAAATTTCTAGCCGAACACGGATTACAAATATCTCAGTACGTTGTATATCAAATTTCGAGACTGTAAATTTAAAATTGACAGGGTTATTGTGTAATGAATGTACACACACAGAAACACAGACACATAGATACACAGACATACAGATACACAGGCACGCTGACTTTTATAGATTTATTACCATGGGTTCCCGGGGTTGCCTGGGTATTTGGAGGTGTATGTTGAGCAGAAGAAAAACAGTCATCAATTTTTTTTAAGTTTGACCCCTATTATGACCTTTTCGAATTTATTGTTTTGGGCTCAAATCAAGTCATTAAGTTAGATCCATGTCCAAGGAACCTATATCTAAAATGTTAATTATTTAGACCCAAAATTCTTGGAGGTGATTGGTAGAGTTCTACAAAGGTCAAATCGTCGAACGTTGACCCCTTACTAGCCGAATTTCTGGCCGAAAACCGATCACGTAGATTTTCCTAAATCTCAGTACCCGGTCTATAAAATTTCGAATCAGTAGACTAAAAATTGACAGAGTTATTGTGTAGGGAAATGTACACTCACAGACACACAAACAGACAGATAAACAGATAGACAGATACACCGACACGTTCACATTTTTAGATATACTAGCATGGGTGCACGGCGTTTCCCGAGAGTTTGGAGGTGTATGCTGAGCAAAAAAAAGGGTCAATTTTTGTAAAATTGGACCCCTATTATGAAGCCTTAACATTTATTGTTTTGGGCTCAAATCAAGTTATTAAGTAAGATCCATGTCCATGGAGTTTATATCTAAAAGTTCAAGTGTATATAGACCCAAAATTTTCGGAGGAGCTGGGTAGAGATTTCAAAGTTCAAATTGTTCAACTTTGACCCCTTAACAGCAAACTTTCTGGCCGAATACCGATCACATCTATTTTCCCAAATTTCAGTACACTGTATATCAAATTTCGAGTCTGTAGACAAAAAAATTGACAAAGTTATTGCGAAGATAATTGTCTGTAATTTTTAGATGAGTTGTTTTCATTTATTGAGATTGTCGGACTGACTTCCTCACCTTGGTTGTTATAGTCACAACGTTACGGCCGTTCTACCCTCCGGCCTTCATCAGGTGTTTTGTATCGAACTGGGGAACCGTTTGTTGGGAGTCTCGAACCCAAACCTTTATTATTATTACGGGGGTACCGTGTTCGGACACCAGCTAGGCTATGGGACATAGTTGATGTTTTGTCCTAAATACATATGGCCAAGTGGTCCTAGACCTTGTATCACAGATTTAACAGTTACCCAAAGGTGCTAAGTTCAATCCTGAACGAAGGCAGTGAAAAGTAACATTCAAAACAGAGAATCAGCAACTATGTCCCAGAGCCTAGCTGGAGTCCGAACATGGTACCCCCGTTATAATAATAATGGGTTGGGTTCGAGATTCCTAACAAACGGTTCCCCAGTTCGATACAAAATACCTGATGAAGGCCGGGGGGCAAAACGGCTGAAACGTTGTGACTATAACCACCAAGATGAGAAAGTCAGTCCGACAATCTCAATAAAATGATTGCGTAGGGAAATGCACACAAACAGACACGCAGACACACGGAAACGTACACTTTTATAGATATAATTGCATGGGTGCACGACGTTGCCCGGGTATTTGGAGGTGTATGTTGAGCAAAAAAATGTGGTCAACTTTTTTAACTTTGGCCCCTATTATTATTCCTTAACATTTATTGTTTTGGGCGCAAATCTAGTTAAGTTAGATCCATGTCCAAGGGACCTATATCTAAAATTTAAAGTGTTTAGACCCAAATTTGTCGGAGGATTAGGTAGAGTTCTCAAAGGTCAAACCGTTGAGCTTTGACCCCTTATTGCCAAATTTTTGGCCGAACACCGATCACACCTATTTTCGCAAATCTCAGTACATTGTATATCAAATTTCGAGTCCGTCGACTAAAAATGAACAGAGTTATTGCGTAGGGAAATGTACACACAGACACACAGACACACATATACACAGACACGTTCACTTTTATATATATATATATATAAATATATATATATATATATAGAGAGAGAGAGGCAGAGACAGAGATAGATAGATAGATTAAACAAAAATATATACGTATACATAAATATATATGGAAACAATTTTGTGTTTACTGAAAACATTTTACACAAATATATTTCATGTATAAATCACGTAAAATATACGTATGAATATAATTGCACGTAATAGTTAACTAACGATGATCATCCCATTAAAAAAACAGAAAAAATCTAATTGGGAATTAATTAAAATGAATGTTTGAAATAATATGCAAATTGGCTAGATCTTTTGCTAGTAAATGTAATCCCACAACCCATATATAAGAAAATTGTACTTTCTTTTTAAATAAATAGAAAAGAGGATTTTAATTTGAATATCAATACATACAAAAGAAAAACGAATTCATATGAGTATAGATAGATAGATAGATTAAACAAAAATGTATACATATACATAAATATATAAGGAAACAATTTTATGTTTACTGTAAGCTTTTTACGCCAATATTATGCAAGTATAAATCATGTAGAATATCTGTATGAATATAATTACATGTAATAGTAAACTAAAGTTGATCATCCCTTGAGAAAACCGAAAAAACTAATATGGAATTAATTAAAAGGAATGTTTAAAAGAATATGCAAATTAGCTAGATGTTTTGCTAGTGAATGCAATCCGACAACCCATATAAAAGAAAATTGTATTTTCTTTTTGAATAAATAGGAAAGAGAGATTTAATCTAAATACCAATGCACGCAAAAGAAATATAAATTTAGAGGAGTATAGATAGATAGATAAATCTGAATATCAGAATTACGTTTTAATTTTTATTATTTATTTTGGATTCCAATGAATATTGCATGAATTCTTTCTGTTACACATAACTGATGACTCCGACACCTTTGTTCAGTGGCTTTTTGACAAGAATTGCCTTTTTAATTTACTTTGACGTATTTGCTTTTTTCAGAATTTTGCTTTTACTGAGTATTGGCATAAAAAAAACAGTTTATTTTTTAATATATACCAGAATTTGGGCACGTAGAGCCCACAAACCCAGTTTGAATCAAATTGTTTTAATATGTATTATTCATGTATAGTAGACATAACTGTTAGTTTTCCAACGTAACGTAATATCTTTAACAATATAACCGAGTACAAAGACCCGGCTTCCTTTCTGTAAGATACATCACGAAGAAAACCGTAGTGTCTACAGAGTTGCTACGGTTCTAGGTGGTTCGGCTCGATCATCCGCAAAAGTCATGCGATATATCTCAGTTGCTTTCACGAAGACAGGGTTATGACGCTAGATTCAGAAGTTGAGGATCTTCTCGACTTGTGTATGTCACTGAAAAAAATATTCAACCTAGTTGTTTCTTTAAGTAACATACAAGTAATAATGATAATAATAATAATAATAATAATAATAATAATAATAATAATAATAATAATAATAATAATTAATTAATTAGATCTGGTTGTAGTTTCCGTATTAAGGTTAATTATTTACTCGACGAATAAAGTAAAAATACCTATGAACAGTATTTCACAGGGGAACAAAATTATGATAAAGAATGAACAAGTCGATTATAACTTTCTTATTCTGGTAGTTCCGATAGTCGATTAACGGGGCATTGGTCTTGTAACACGACAACCGATTCATTGCTTATGGGACAGGTGCTTTATTCGTAGAGTAGTGTGAACAGACTCTAAAATTTAGCTCAAACTGAATTTTCTTGCTCTGCAGATCCTATATATGGGAGGGATGGTTGCGTCTGGCGAGACCTGGGATTCTCCCTCAGCCAATCCCTATGCAATCAGTCATAATCTAGTTGGCCCTGATTGGATAATTAGGCACCTCTCCGATAGACGCCAATTAGGTAATTTTCCGCCCAACAAAGCTTATTATCACAGATTTTCTCGGATCGGTTGACTTCTATTGTAACCTCAGATCAACTTTCTAGCTCCCAAACACAGCGGGATACTGATAAATAATAGGCTTTTGACAGAGATATTGTTTGATATTTTTTACTTCCTTTTTTATTTTCGTTACAAAGAAAATATATTTGACATCGGCGACTAAGCCATCTGTCTTTCCAACCAACAAGATCATCTACTATCCTCCGGGATCTGTCATTAAAATAAATAGGCCCAAATCTATCTCTCGTTGGCCACCATTAGGGGCACTTTTTAGCTATTGCTCTAATTCAGCTCATCTAAACTTTTCTCTGGAATAATATCTTACCATCGTGGATGGTTGGGTCACAAAATTGTTCTTTAGAAAAAGATACTTTAAAATATTTAAGATAATATTTAAGTTGTCTACAACGAAACACAGGTTTACTTTTGCTATTTTTAGATAAGCATTTTGATGAATAGGCGTATTTAAATAAATCCACACACATGTAGGAAATTTCAAGCACATTAATGGTTGATTAGCAATTAAATTCTTTTTAGTTTATTCCGTACATTATATTCATGAATCGATATTTAAACAACATTAGCTTACTCCTGGGAAACGCTGATGAAAATACAGACAGAAACACAAACTATGTGCAAAAGTTTTCATTTGCACCGTTTGTTCCATGCAACTATAAAAATCACAATAAAAACAATTTCATCTAATTTTTGTTAAAATTGCAAAAAAACATTTTCTGACTTTTTGACGTAAGTATTGTTACTTTGTATTATCTCAATTATTTGGGGTACTATTTTTATATTGTTGATTATTCACATAGTGCCGTGATTAATGAAACACCTACTCTTCTTCAGATGTACCTTACATGTCACTAAAACTAAATTTTACCAAGCAATTTTACGTTAAACCACGGTTTTGTGTGGAAGGACGCGTGGCGTTACGTTGTTTAAGAGATAACGTACTAGGTAGATTCAGTTGTAAGTGACAATATTGTATAAGGTGAAAGTGCTGGCATCATAGAGGGCGATAGTAAGATTAATATTGTGAATTAATTAAAAATTCTATTCTGTTGCAGCTGACGGTACAAAACATGCTAACATAGTGGGTTATATACAAGTGTCGTTTGAAATTGCCTACAGATACCTGAGTTTCGAAGAAAGATATTCAAGTTCGACGAAATTCGACAAACTACACGTGTAGTTACGGGCAATATGGACGAAAAAGATAGGGAAACCTAGTTTAGATAGCCGATTTATCATATTTTTTTCTAGATTTTTTTTATTGTGTTTGAAAGATTGAGAACTAAATTACTTTCAATAAGGAGGAAATATTTGTACACGTAAAGAAATTATAGAAAATGTTTTAGCGGCGAGCTAAACTATTCAGCTAAACTTTGAAGTTAAATAAATTCATTGTGAAAATCCTTTAAAGGATAAATATTAGTTTTCTGGGTCTATTTCAAGGATAATTAGTAAAGTGCTAAGATTTTGAAATAAATAAAAAAACACATTGTTTATACAAAAAAATACCTTAATAAAACCCAGAACCGAGTTATTCTGCCGTTAGCAAAGGCGCAACCAACTAAAGTTTTGTAAACACGGAATATACGAAAGCTCAAAATTTCAGCCAGTCCAAAGACTGGGAAAATGACGTCATGTAGAAGGAAGGGATGGTTCACTTTTTCCCAAACGTGCATCCGTACATTCCTGCCCTAAACGTTACTATAAATTTTACCATTTTCTAATTTAATTGTTTTTCTATGTTCATGTTTTTAAATAATTTTTTTTTAATTGTTGTGAAAGATTATATGAAACTTGTTACGCCGAAAGTCTAACAATCATTTAAGCAAGGAAAATGTATAAATTTTACGTATAAAAATTATGCGAAACCTATAATTAAAAAAAATAGAAATATTTTTTTCTATAATAATTTTTTTCTGTGAAAATATTTAATAAGTATTGTTGTTTAATGCAATGATAATATCCGTAGTCCGAGAAATTATATATCGAATTTATTAATACAGACTTTGGGGGCTTTTATCGTAATGTTTCTGTAAAAATTATTATGTTTTAATTGTTATATTTTTTATTGCTTTGTTTTCATAATAAAAACAAAAATAAATTAAATCATCTTTTACTACTGAAAACCATGACTTTAGTAAAGTTTTTTTTTAATTTAAACAAAATAATACATTTCCACCACGACGTAAAATAAAATGATGAGTTCAATATATTTTGTGATTATTATTTGATAAATACTGAACACTTCGTTAAAATTGTTTAATTTCCTGATTTTTGGTGAATTTTTAAATAAAGGGAGGGATCAACATGTTTATTTATGTTGAATATCGGCGTTCAAACTTGCACGTACCTAGTAATTGGCATTTACATCGACCGAAACGCTGCGTCAGAATCCATTAAGATGTGAATAGCAGTCCGAAAAATAAAAATAATTGAAATAATCGAAATCTTTTAAAGTTTTGTACGTATTTTAAAATATTTAGTTTTCTATTATTTTATTATAGTTTCTAGTAAATATTCGATTACTATTAATCAAACATATCAATGAATTATCTTAATATTATGCATAGACAAGAAAAGAAGCAGAGAAATACAGTAAACCATATTTAATGCGTTTATTTATATACGGAGTCTGCTTTTTTAACTTATGCATTTACTAAAGCTTATAAAAAACGGATACATCTTTAAATAACTTGAGATGAAGTATCGGGAAATGTGAGTCGACACTGCTGTTACATAGAAAGTCTGCACTCGTTGCCCATGCTTAGTATAGTTATTTGTTCTGTTTTGCTGTGTGCCAGTTGAGATGAAAAAGCATTGGTAATTGTGTATAATGGCCTAATGGGGGTTTGTTCATGGCTTCAATGGCTGCTAATTATCCCCGAACATGCAGCAAATAAACGGAAGTGTAAACGTGACGATGTGCACATCGATCGATCGGTGATCAACTGCGCGGCTAATAACCTTGAAGTAGCATAAACCTTATCGAAACAAGCTAATTACGGGATTGACCCGTATTTTATTATAAAGATATGATCTACAGTATCGATTTCATATATTACTCTGTTTAAAATGTTTTTTTCTTCGAGATCATATTGACAAGTTTATGAGTATATTGATTATGAACGTAATACACAAGCAAAGCTTTAATGTTGCCTCTTTGTCTGATTATTAACACGGAAAGTTGTAGTTCTTCCGTTTTATAAAATCGTACGGAACACAACACTAGTGTGCTAGTAAATGTCGTTACGAAATCAAAATGTATACGGTGGAATTTAGGGGCATTCTTAAAACATTATTTCGTATTTCACTTGAATTTTAAAAAAATCTAATAATGTTAAAAAAACTGTATACTTATTACATGGATAAATGTAAACATTAAAAGAAATATCGTAAAGATGAAACTTATACAATAAAAATAGTAGTTGTTAAAACTAGAAAACGAAAAGACGAGATATTCTAGTAAAAATATAATAAATTTATAACTAAAAATATTGAAAATCAATAATTGGATATATAATGTAAAATTGAATTTTAAAAATTCTAAATGCTGCAATATTTTAAGTTATACATTTATTATATTTTTACTAAACTTTCCTGCATTTTACTCTGCCAGTTTTAATAACTATTTTTTTATTTTGCATTTTTAAGTTTAATCTTTACCATATTACTTTCATGCTTTCCTTCTTCTATGTAATCCATGATTTTCCCAGGTTTGGCTTTGTAAAAATATGTTATTTTGGGGTGGGAGTGGGGGTTCTAAATCATTTTTTCTTAATGATTGGATTGGTAGGGATAATGAATACTTAATTATTTATGGAAAATAATAATAATAATAATAATAATAATAATAATAATAATAATAATAATATATTGAGAGAATATAGTTTTCAGATATTTATTGCTAAATTCTTTTCAAACAATAATTTATATATTTTTTCTAGTATTCAATCAATTTTCCTATAAATCTCAATAAATAATAAATTTAATGCTAAATAGAAACAGCATATACCATTCCACGATATGAATAAATATGTAAAAATAGTAAAAGCGGTGAGATTTAAAAACACATAAGAAACACACTAAAAAACCTGTGTTGACAAATCCATTTTCTTAATTAAATCAGTGAATTATCAAAAGGTAAGTCCACAAATATTTTCTTTGAATAAATCTCAATATAATATTTTATATGAATAAATATTAATATAATATTTGAATAAATAAGAGTGTAAATGTTAAATAACCAATTAAAAAAAACAGATAGCAGAAAGCAAATAATATTTGAACAAAACTTGAAAATAATAATAAATTTTACTCATCTGTTTAATTTATTTTTAAATGACGAATACCATGTCAGTCTATATTTAGCCCACATAAACATACACAAAAGTAATGAATAGCTATATTGTAATCAAATAACCCCCCCATATATATATATATATATATATATATATATATATATATATATATATATATATATACGGAACATACCATACATCGTAAAATTGTCACTCATTAATAAAATAGTTGTAATGGAAAAATCCAGGAAATAAACGGAGTTTATAAAAAAAGAAAACGTGAGTCTTTGAATTTTCAACAAAACTTTGCACTATATATATATATATATATATATATATATATATATATATATATATGTATATATATGTATATTTATATATATATTGTCGAATTTGATTTAAGTGTAGATTCCTAATAATTTAATGAAAATGATGTTAACAAATTATTTATGCAGTTTTCTGCTTTTAAAAACTCACACGCTACTTATCTTTCGATGTTATATCTGTTTTACTTTTTCATTCTTTCTGTTTCATATTTCTTTTTCTCTCTCTCTCTCCACTCCCTTCTCTCTCTTTGCTTTCTCTCCTTCTGTCACTGAATATCAAGCTTACTTTCTCCTTACTTTCTATTTATTGCATTTAAAGCTGGCATGATCATAAATAAATCGTAATATGGCGAAACAGTAAAATAAAAGACGTAATCAAATAAATAAACAAAAATGAAGAGAGAAAAAAGAGAGAAACAGAATTAACGAACGACGTCGTATGCGAAAGATGGCATGCCAGCGACATTTTCGCAATGGTTTATGAAAATGTCGACGACAAACTTTAATAAAAAGATTACCTTTTTTCTCCTGCTAGCTACAGACACCAATATAGTCAAAATCACTCTCTGTCTTTAGCGTTATAATCAGAGAGAAAAAGAAACCAATGCTCTCTATATTATTGTTGGAATTAACAAAATATAAATCGTAAAACTGGGCGACTTATTATATTTATTTACAATCTTTTTGTACATACAGAAATACTATTTACAAAAATATGATAACACATCAATTATAGACATTACGACTCATTTATATAAAACATCATTGTTGTAAAAGTTGCTATGGTAACGAACACCAATTAGTGGAAACCGTCTCTCAAGTTCCTTACATATTTTGAGAACTGTTGAACATCATTAAATCTATTATAACTTTTGTTTTTACGAACGGAAATTTAAAGTTTCCATTTTCATATATCTGAGAACGTGACCTATGAACTGTAGAAATTGTTTTGTCGCTAAATGATTCAGAGGTTAAGCAGTTCTAAATATATATATATATATATACAGATATATACATATATATATGTGTGTGTGTGTGTGTGTGTGTGTGTGTGTGTGTGTGTGTGTGTGTGTGTGTGTGTGTGTGTGTGTGTGTGTGAGTATTATCGCCGTAGACTGCTTTCCAGTCACTGGCTTTCACGGGATCCGCAGTTTGTATTTTCGGAACTCTAACACTATGTTTAACCGTGGCAGAGACAATTCGATGATTAGATCCCACAGAAGAGAATGATAGGATTCCTTGATAGTCACTGATACTGTTCTGCCACTTCTTACGGACCAGTCTGAAGTATAGTTGGGTCCTGCTGCTATTTGGATACCCAAAAGTCTACCGTCGATTGTTGCGCTTCATAAACTTAGTTTTAGTTTGATATAGGTTAAATTTCCTATATTAAGTAAACTAAATGCTCGCAATTACGGGTGGTTTCAGCACGGAAACTGAATTTAACATTATCTGTTCCAAGCTAAGCGTTGAAGTCCCCTGCAACTAAGACAAAGTTGTGAGCTGGAATATTCTGCAGAGTCGAATATGGAGTAATGTAAATCTGATTGATTTCCTTATCGCTACAATCATTGTGGGGACTTTGGCAAAAATATGACGTTTGTTTTAGGATTATCATATTGCAATATGCAGTAAATGTGTGCAACAGATTCCAAGAACCTTCTCGATATTACTCGGAGAACTCTCAGTTTGATTCACGGAAAATAGTCTTGATCTATGGAAACTTGATTAAAGCTTACGAGGAGGTGGCTCTGTCTACACTCCCCCAAAACCAAAAGCACGAATAAGTCAAGTTTTTCGAGACATTAACATCTCATAAGTTCGAGATAATCTCAAGAACATGTCCTCTATGTATCACTGTCACCCTTCTAAGAACAATAAGAATTAACAGCTGCTAAAAAAATCCCTCGATCATGCTTATCTTGAGGCAGGAAAAGGCTTATATTTATTAGGAAATAACTGATATTTTCTATCTTTATAGCAATCAACAATGCTCAACAGCTTGTAAAACTATAAATAAACTAGGTGGAAAGGAATCCAAATCTCCATCAACAATCAAAGGTGTCAACTACGAGCTTGATAACTGGTTTTCTCATTTACAAAAACCTCCTTGGAAATACCGCAAATCTGCCAGGCAACATGTCCCTCCCCAAAATTCAAATTAGTAGTGCTTTGAACATACCAACAAGATAGTACACAATTGCAGAGTAAAAATATGCTATAAAAGTAAAAAAATGAACAAAACTCTTGATTCAGACAAGTTTCCAGCTATCTTGTGGAGGGACCTATCTTTCATCCATTACTTCTCGAACTGTGTAACTATGCGTTTCATCAACCATCTGGCTCCGATCACAAATCATTCCCATTCCCAAGAAGGGAAACTTGACACTACCGATGATATATGGCAGTATTTCGTTGTTTCCTATAGCAGCGAAAATATATAACAAGTTCTTCTAAATCGTATTCGCCCTGAAGTAGATCTCATTCTACGCAAAATCGACAATGGTTTTCGTCTAGGTCGCTCTACTCGTAGACAAATCCTCACAAAAAATAATTGATATAATCACATTCCGCAATAAAACTGCAGCTATTATCTTTGTCGACTTCAGCAAAGTTTTCGACTCAGTCAACCTTGAGACTATGTTCGAAATTCTTTAACTCTATGGCATACCAGTAGAAATAATTAAAGCAGCGAAACACAGGACACTGTACTGACCCCGGATTGTGAAAAAGAACCTTTCGATTTTCTCTAAGGTGATACACTTGCCACTTTCTATTTCATACATGTAATAGACTACATCATGCGTATCTCTGTAGATACAGCTAATAACAATGAACTAATGTATCAACGAAGAAGCAGCTCACGTACTCCTGCACTTTACCTAACCGATGCTCATTTTGCTGATGACATTGCGCTGTTGTCTAAAAACCTAATTAGCGCCCAGGCACTTCCATCTTCTCTTTAATCAGCAACAAAATGTACAGAGCTCCACCTGAATATTACATGACTCTGTGTATGCTAATGAACATTTGCAACAATCACAAAAATAAAACCCTCACAATTAACACCCTCAAATGTGTTGAAGACTACAAGTATAAAGGATCACACACCAGGAACACAGAGAAATACTTTAATATTAGAAATGGCAGGGCATGGACTGCTTGTAATAAAATGGATAATATCTATCTCTAGAAATGATATGGAGATTTATCGAGAGTATCAACCTCGCTTGTAAAGAGACGTGTTCAGTTTGCTGGGAATTATGCACGTGCTACAATTGAGCTTGTTTCATCATTAGTACTGTGGCGGTACGTATCATCTCACAATCGATCACGAAAGTTAACTTTTCCACACAGGATAAAACGAATAGATTTATTTCCAAGGATGATCTTTTGAGTGTTCTCACAAATAGGGAATACTCGAAAAGTGTAGTAAGTTCTCACCTGGCGGAATCAGCAGAATCATATATATATATATATATATATATATATATATATATATATATATATATATATATATATATACATGTATATATATGTATATACTAGCTGTACCCGCCCAGGCGTTGCTGTTGCTAAGTTTATTAAAATGGAACACATTTCTCAAGAAAAATTGCATTTGTTTGTTTATTTACTTTTATTGTTTTTTGCAATTTTTTTTTATCAATAAAAGTTTGGGGTTTCCCCCCCCAAAAAAAATTAATTTTTTACCATAAAATGTTAGGTGAAAGTTTTTTCTTTTTTCCGGAAAACTTGCACTTATTTTGTTTTAAAGAAATTGGGCAGTAAACGTTTCTTTTTGAAAACAGAATTTTTATTATAAAAAGAACAGATAAATGCTTTATATGAACATTGAAAATAGTTAGGTGAAAATAGAGAAAAAACATTTTTTCAAGAGACTGTACAAATTTATTTTCAATAGATGGTAAGAAAAACAGAAAACATACTTCCAACATTAATTATGCAAAAAAATAAATAAAGTGTAAAACTTTCTGTTATTAATCTTTGCTAAAAATAAATAGAGTAAACTTCGCTGAAGTGTTAGCATAAAAAGTTGGTTCATGCTGACAATTACATAAAATAAACGTCTAAAAATTAGTAAAAAAAAGTAAAATCATGAATGACGGCTCTTGGGGGGGGGCAAGTAAGTAGGAACAACACAGTCATTTTTGTAAAATAATTAATCTTCGAGAAATTGTAAACAATAACAAAAATACCTGATACCAAATGCAGTAAAATTCAAGTATCTTTTATACGTGCTGAAACTGTGTTTAAGTTATTTTAATTCATTTCTTTTATTAAAAGTTGTCTTTCCAACAATTAACTGATTGCATGTCGTTTAATCATTGGGAATTTCACTCTTGGAAAATTGTATAAAAATCTTTGACTATTACAAACTCTAAATTTCGGAGTGCAACTCGAACTTAGGGTTAGTGGTAGATAAGTCATTCGTTAGGTGTGTCAGAAATTTTGTGAAAAATATTGAATAATTCCACCCCGTTTTCCAAGCTTATAACTCCTCGAAAAATGAAATTCAAGCCCTAATTTATTTTGAATTAAAGGAGCAATGACCAAGGTTTCATTTAAAAAAACAAAAAAACAAACAACGTGGTTTAAAAAAAAAAGGATTTAAACTTCGGACTTTACAGGTAAATTTCTAAAAAAACACTACTTTTTTTTTTAATTTGAATATATTATTTATTGATCCTTTATCTTCAATTTATGATATATAACACTTTGGTGAGTGAATTAATTATTTACTTTTTAATAGACATTTCAAAATGGGAGGCGTGAATTAATTCGGCCCCCTGTCTTTCCAAGTTTATAACTACTCGAAAAATATAATTAAAACCCTATTTTTTTCAATTAAAGGAGCAAGGACCACGGTTTCATAAAAAAAAAACAAAAAAAAAACAAACAACGTGTTTAAAAAAACTTGGGACTTTACAGGTAAATTTCTAAAAGACACTACTTTTTTGTTTTAAATTTGAATACATTATTTATTGATTTTTTATCTTCAATTTCTGATATATAAATCTTTGGTGAGTAAATTAATTGCTTACTTTTTAATAGACATTTGAAAATGAGGGGGTTGAATTAAAAAAGAACGTTCTGTCTAAAATATTATATTCCGTTTATTGGAAAGAGCATAAAATTTCACATTGACCGTGAAAACATCGTAAAAATTGAATCAATAGAAACATTTTGATAGATGTTTAAAGTTCAAAAATTGAAAATACTGAGCTTGTAAAATTCAATTAAGTTTATTAGTTTTTTAAAAAATAAAAAAAATATATTTCTATTACTTTTTATACAACTTTAATAGTTTATTTTGGAAGTATAATCCATAAAACAAAAAAAAATACTTTTAAAATAGAAATTACGAGTATTTTATATTTTATTCGCAGTTTCGTGTTAGGGGTGTCAAAAATTCATACAAAAATTCTGATACAGCTAGTCATTTATGCCTTACCTCTTAAGCGATGGGCGGACATTTGTTTATTATTATTATTTTTTATTCAGTGTGTAAAATCCACTTTGAACAACATATTTGGAAATTAAAAAAAAACAACTTTGTTTTAGCACGTTAAAAGTATTTAGTTTGGTAGATAATTAAATTCTACTGTGTTTGGTATAAGTTTTTTTTCTTTTGTTTCTTGCTTTTTAGAATTTTTGACTAAGGGGGGTGGCTAAGATCGTATTTTAAACTAAACTACGGAGGTTTGAATGTCCTTCCTCTAAAATGTACGTGGAAAAATCGATTTTATAGCGAGATTTAAGAATGGTTAGCCGAAAAAAAAGGTGAAAAACAAAACGAATACTCAATGAATAATTATTACCAAAGGCAATAAATGCTACTTTTTTTTTACTTACATGAATTACTTTCTTGTATGGTTTAAAGTATTTTCAAGCGCTTTTCTTTATTTTTTAATCTAAAATTGCGGGGTTGTGGGTGCAAAATATCTACAGAATTTCTAGAATTCCCCGCTAGATTGCAAACGAAATCTCCAGATCTAGCGGGAAAAACGCTAAATTGGAAAAACTGGTCGCGTGAGGCAACCGGTGATAAATAATTGTCCATGAATAAAAAAATGGAATATCGGTACAAAGAAAACCACCTATTTATTATAGAAAAATTAAGTATAATGTTATAATTAAAAAGATATATATATAGAAACGCGCATGAGTACAGCAGATATATTATACCAAAATGTCGAAGCAATCATTTATTTAGTTATTTAGACAATTAATTACGAACGAACTAAGAGTTACATTTATATATATATATATATATATATATATATATATATATATATATATATGTAACTCTTACATATATATATATATATATATATATATATATATATATAAGCAGTTCAGGTCGGCTTGGCTCTGGCCTCATGTACTGTTTATAACTTTATGTGTATATGTATAGATATATCAAAAATTTTGTGTCCTGTCCAGGTAACCTACATCTAAAATTTCAAATGTTCAAACCATAAATTGTCGGAGGAGTTTGGTAGAGTGCGCAAAGGTCAACTTTTAAATTTTGACCCTTTGGCAACCAAATCTACGCGCCCCACTTGAGTAAAATGCTTGCCGCATGTCTGAATACCTTTAATGAAAAATTTCAAATATTTTGTAACTTTAACACCTTGGCAACCGAAATTTTGCTACGTGTCTGAATACACTTCATGTAAAATTCCAAAGCAATAGATCAAGCATTGAGTGCGTAATTTGGTAGAGACCGCAAAGATCAATATTTTTTTTACTTTGACCCCCAATTTTTACCCTTTAACATTTGTTGTGTTGGGATGAAATCAAATTAAAATGTTTGATCTATGTTCAAGTTACCTACATAAAAAAATTCACGTGATTGTACCCCGAATTAGATGAGGAGTTTCTGGTAGAGTTTTCAAAGGACAAATATATAAATACACTAAGCTTCAAAGTAAAAGAAACGATAACAACAAAAATAAGAACAACACTCGCTCTTTATGACGATCGGATGCACCAGTAGAAATGATTCAGAAGAATATGACTGAACAACAACTTTATACCAACGTGTATATCACATGCCAACTTAAATAAAAAAGACAGCTCAGTGAATGGAAAATATATCCAGGAAAATCGAAAAAAAACCCATAACTTTCTTGAATCAGACGTGCTTTAATATATGCTTCACGTCATTCAATTCAAAGTACATTTTCTCTCCTCTAAAATTAAAAAAATGGTCTTGTACCTTTTAATTTTTAAATTTACTTGCCTGATGAGATCTATCATGATCAAAACGGTCTACACATCCTAGCAAGCTATGACTGTATTTATATGAGGACAAAATCGTATATATAGAGAGAGTAAGTAAATTAGTAAATACATTATAGAAAAATAAACTATGAACCATATATATTATAATATAAATAGTGAATGGATATAAAATTCTCCTATCGCTTTTAAGATTTGTACATAACTTACTTACCAGAAGATGGCGTGGAACAAAAAAGAAAAAGAAAAAGAAAAAGAAAACTGATTTTCATCAAACGAGAATGAAATTACGTCGTTTTGTATCGGGCGACAATTTTATTGTTCCACTCTGTCTATGTATCTATACTTCAATAAATGTTGGGTTTTATTGTCTGTTGTTATTCATACTATTTTTTTTTTTTTTTTTAATTGTTTTAAAAAGAGAATACAATTTTTTACTATATGCGTCGTAGAATAGCATGTATCTGCAAAAGACGGAGGTAATTTACATATTCTTAAAAAACACATTTTAATTCCCTGTCAGTGTTTTCTTTTTTGTTTTGGCTTTCTTATGGGAGGATCATCATTTTTTGATTATTATGTGTCAATATACGAGGGGCGTGCAATAAGTAATGTCCCTGATCCACTTCCAGTTGTCTGATCTAGCTGAAATTTTTCATGTGCAATGATTTATATCTCTACGGGTGATGTAGCAAATTACAGCTTTGATCTAATTGTGGTTTCTGTTTTACAGGTGTTTGAACTGAGTCAGGTGTGAAATGGAGCCTGGTGAATGTCGAGCAGTGATCCGGTTTTTGTATTTGAAAGGACGTACACCACAGCAGACTTTTGATGAAATGAAAGAAACTTATGGTGATAATGCCCCATCATATGACCTTGTAAAACGCTGGCATCGTGAATTCAAACATTGTCGGAAGTCTGTGGAAAGAGCTCCCAGGCCTGGTCGCCCCCTTCTGCCATTGATGAGGCATCTGTCCGTCAATTTGAGGCTGTCATTTTGGAAGATCGGCGCATTACTATTGGCCAAATTGCCCAAGACGTAAAGATTAGTAAAGGTATGTGGAAACTATCATTATTGACCATTTGCATATGCATAAGGTGTATGCCAGATGCTTTCCCAGGTTGCTCACACCATTCCAGAAGTGAGAACGCTACGAGTGTTCAAGGATGAATTTGGCGATGCGCCAAGAAGATGAGTCATAGTTCTTCAAAAGACTGATTACACAGGATGAACCTGAGTCCATCGCTATAATCCAGAGACCACAGCCCAGTCAATGCAGTGGAAACACTTGGACTCACCACCTCCAAAGAAGGCAAGGGTGCAGCCCTCCGCTGGCAAGGTCATGCCCACAGTCTTCTTGGACCAGGACGGAGTAGTGATGACAGATTTCCTGGCAAAGGTACCACAATTACAGGAGCCTATTATGCTTCACTTTTGAGGAAATTAAGGGCAGCAATCAAAATCAAGAGGCAGAGCAATATCAGCTAAGTTACCCTTCTTCTGCAGGACAACGCTCCAGTCCACAACTCGCATGTCGCCAGATAATACACACAGGGGTGTGGTTATGAAATATCCCTCTATCCTCTCTACTCCTGACCTTGAACCCTCTGACTTTCACTTCTTCCCAGCCATTAAGTTGTTTTTGAATGGAAAGCGTATCTCACATGATGCATCGTTGATTTCTGTCACGTCGTGGTTGGAGGACCAATCTGGGGTGTACTACAAAAACGGTCTCAAGAGCTGCATCAAACGATGGGAGAAATGCATAAATCTGGGTTGTTCCTATGTAGTGAATGACTAATAACTGTGCCAAGTTTATTTGCCCTGTTGCGATGGGAAGTGGGTCAAGGGCATTGCTTATTGCACGCCCCTCGTACATTAAATTCAATATAATATTTTAAAAAACGAAATAGGCATTCATCAAAATATCATATGTAAACGTATTTTACGACCAGGCAATGCCGGGCGGGCTGATATATATATATATATATATATATATATATATATATACATATATATATATATATATATATATATATATATATATACATATATATATATATATATATATATATATATATATATATATATACACTAGCAGAAGTACCCGTCGTTTACTGGGTTTAAAAACAGCCTACAGAAAATGGACTGTGATTAATGGAAGTATAATAGTTTATAAAAAGGAGGGGGTTGTAAAAAGCTAGGTTTTGATACTAAAAAATTTTACCCCAAGACAAATATGATGAAAGTAAAGATAATTTTCGCGAAAATATATATTTTTTATATCAACTGTGTTTCCATTTGTAGCAAAGAGTGAACAACAAAATGACGTTTCCTTACAAAGAGAAAAGGTTATATATATAATAATAATATAAATATACAAGAAATAAATGTTACCATAGTCAATAAAAGTTACTTTTATGGCAGAAAAGTTCATTGGTTTGTATTTTTAAGTATTTTATAAAAAAAAAAAAATTATAATTCACACACCGGTTTTAAAAAAATCAAAATGGCAGCGACATTGAAATGGAGAGCCCCATTTTCAATTTGAAGGAGGGGCACCTGAGAATTCTGTGTTAACAATTTAAGAGAGTTCCGTCTACGTAAGAAATATTTATAAACATATTTTAATGTTTTCCGTTGTGTTGTGCTTGAGGAATATTCGAGTATGGCATGTGTAGGTTATATTAAAATTCATTTAAGTAGTTATCGCCTGAACTCTCGTTTTAATTTGGGTTCGCTGAAATTATTTCAAGGAAAGGGCATTAAAAACTAGTAAAAAACAAAAAATACATGAACTGAACTTTTATTGACTATGGTAACATTTATTTATTGTATATTAATTTCTTCGGGTAGTCGTTTGTTGGCTTTTCTGCTTAACACTCTTACTAAATAATATCGACGATGTATCGAAAAACGAGGAAACAAAAACAGTTTTAAAAAATAACGAAACTTTACTTACTTTAGTAAAATAATCCGGAACAGCAAAATGGGATATAAAAGCAGAATAGCTTCGTATCAGTTTTACAGTATTGAACGGTTTAGTATCGCGATGTCGGATTCAGGGTAGTATTATTGTAATGTAAAGAACACGCAGAAAGGGTTGTAATCAACTGAATTTCTTTCTAGTAAACTAAAATAAAGTTTTATACAGATATATAAATAAAATAAAAAGGTTATGATTATTTTAAAATACACGTATCACGTGAGCAGGATTTTTTCCTTCTTTTGACTCGATAACAAGTGACGTTCTTATTTTTTATTATTTATCTATTTATCTATTTTCAAAAGAGTTTCATGTACAAGTGGAGAAGGAAAAAAACAGAGTTATGCAAAATTTGTGTCGAGAATTGTCTAAAGTTTCGACTTTTTTCTTTGCTTTCACTTTAATAAGAACTTGAATTTATGAGGTGAATTTATTCGACCCAATATGATTCAATTAAAAAAATAAATAAATGCTAACGTGAATTAAGATTAAAGTTAAGGTGTTCTTATGGACCGGAACCCCTTTTAAAAAACCTTGTTAAACTTTGTGACATATTTACATTCTATGGAGGTCAGGGGCGAACGAACACCACATTATCTTATTATACCATATTTCTTCAAACTGAAACATAATTATCAAATAATACTTACAGAAATAGATATGAAAAGTCTATATTAAAGTTTGTGTCATATTTCCATGGAGTGCAAGCGCGAACGCAGACCCAACAATTTTATGATGCCATCCCTATTTAAGTTGAAACATACTTATCAAAGTATTCTTATGTACATCTATATCATACCCTTGTAAACTTTTTTTTATTTTTTTTTTATTTCCATACTTTGGGGGCTAAGCACGAACGCAGACCCCACAATTTTTATGAACCACCGTTCGGCCAGATCAAACATACTTATCACTGATCCTCGGTACATCTTCGATAATTATATGTAATGAGTTTTTTAAAATAGTCAACCATATAGGAGCTTATTCGTGACGAGACACACACACATACGTTCAGCTTTATATAATAGAAGATATATATATATATATATATATATGTTTGTGTGTGTATATATAGATTTATATATATATATATAACCACACACATACATATGTGTCTATAGATATTTACACACACACACACATATATATATATATATATATATATACACATACAAACATTATGTATTTCAATAAACACACATACAAACATTGCTACTTACACACACACACGCATATATATATATACATGTATATATATGCGTGTGTGTAAGTATTAATGCTTGTATGTGTGTCTATTGAAATATATAATGTTTGTATGCGTCTGTATGGGAATACAGTATAGTACAAGTTTATTAGTAGGTTGTGCAAAAATAATGTCGTTTTTTAAGGTTCAACTGCCAAAATGTCAGAACTACGTCCATAATAAACTTTATTGATGGAAATAAAAAAAAAATCGACACATTTTTTCTAAAGAGAAAGAAGTTTATTCATCTCATGATCATAGAAATCCATAGTTCTGGAAGCGATGAATGCATTTAAGGCAGATTCGACATAATCCTGGCTTATGAAGCATTTTGAGCGCATGAAGTTGTCGAGATGCTTGAAAAATTAATAATCGGCAAGCGGGGGGGCTGGTGAATATAGGGAGCGAGACAGAGTCTCGTAGGCCAATTAGTTCAGTTTCTCTGGAGTCAGTTGAGTAACATGTGGGCGAACCTTATCATGGAATTGGTGCCGTCATATGGAGCAATCTCGCGCACATACGTTGGAGCTTCTGGTGCAATGGTGCATTACGCCAATTTGTCGGAAGTACTTTTTTGCCGTAATAGTTTCACCCGGATTCAAGAAGCGGCGATGGATGAGACCAGTCGCAAACCTCTAAACATTCACCATAACCTTTTTCGGTGCAATTCCGGCTTCGGGAAGTGTCGTGAAGCTTCGCCGGCATGGAACCAATGTGCCGAACTTCGCCAGTTGACGTTGAAGCACACGTCTCAATCCACTCGAGAAATATATCGTTTTTGTTGCGCAGAAGCTATGTAGAAGACATCTCAAAACGACGATTTTTTTTTTATTATCGCTCAATTCATGCACCTATTTGCCCAACTTTTAGACTTCCGTATTTGCTAAAAATCGCAAACGATTGTTAAGTGAACGACCTCGAGTTCAACAGCAACTCATCGGGTGGTTTTACGAGGATCGGTTACAATTAAAGCTTTCAAATGTTTATTATTAACAGCAGTCGGGCTCCCTGACCGTCTCCGTCTTTGAACTGGAACACGAAAATCGTGCGAATTTGAATTTTGTGCATGGTGTCGAAAATCATGCCAATAAAAATTGAATGAGGAGATTGAGAAACGAAATAAATAACACAATTCGATGGAGCGAAAACGCGCCTCAAAATAATATATAACATGGCGATGTATATAAATTAATCAATTCTAAAAATCATCCATAAAATAACATTTATGAGAATATGATATTGTTTTTGGATCAACATAATGTAACATCAGATGATTAACCAAAGAAAATAACTGAGCAACACATCTTTTATATATATATATATATATATATATATATATATATATATATATATATATATATATATACACACATATATATATATATATATATAGATAGATAGATAGATAGATAGATTAATAGATAGATGTACAAGAATCCGGAGGTGAATGACAACACAGAATTATTAATCGTATTGTATCTAGTCTTATAGAATATTTTTAGAGGTAATAATATATAAGACAATCCCAGACAAATGAGAATATCTCAATATACTTGATAGAACAACGCAAATTCATAGTTTTTGGTTAAATTTCATTCAGAAAACAAGATCAATTTTCAAAACGGAAATTATTCTTTGAGTAATGAATATAAATTTGAACTGTATTATTTATCTAAACAATAAATTTCTGTTCTGAAAATTGATGGTTTCCTAGATGAAACTTAAACAAAACTACTATATATATATATATATATATATATATATATATATATATATATATATATGTGTGTGTGTGTGTGTTTGCATATGTGTATATGTGTGCGTTCTTGTTTGCCTTGACGTTTAACGCTCAACCAGACAAACACACCAACAAAACTGATGCACAGATGTATTTTTTCTGTTTTTTATGCATTCTTTCCTCATCCTCGTAAGAGATTAGCAATTAAATTTTTTATTCTATGTTTTAGCTTCCTTTAGTTTGTTCACAATTACTTTCCGTCTAGCCGTAATTACACTAGGTTTTGTTTGGGGAATCAATTTCTAGAACATGATGAAGAAGAACGTATCTTCTTAGATTAATTACCGAATATCGAATTTGTTCTTTAAGATTTTCGTATTTTTGTTGCATTTTTTTTTAATTTACCGTGGCGTTTCAGCTATCTTTATTGTGCTTCTCAGTTATATTTAATTGGTTTCAAGAAATGATTTGTTTCTATTTGGCTTACGCTTATTATTAACGGATTAATTCTCTGTATGTATCTCAACCTTATACACGTACGCAGGCTACGTGTTTTCTCCAGTAATACACTCTGTCTCTGTCTTTCTCTCACACTCTATGCCTATCTACTAATTCCTCCCCCTTATTTTTTTTATCTCATCCGGTAAATTATCGGGTCGCTCCCCCGATATTCAACACTATATTCATAGCTATCAAATGTCGACCCGTTCAACTTTTTTATTGTTTTCTCCGATCTATTTTTACCGATGATTTTCTGTTTACAAAACTTAGACTTATTCTCTTTCTTCTGTTTAACGCTCTTATTTATTTTGCCTATAAGTATCAGTAATTCTAAACCCACGACCCAGGTTCGATTTCTCGTGCCGCACTTTCCAATCATTTTCCTCAGACTGTTTACAGTGTTACAGCATAAATGATTTAGTGATTCGATCATGGTCTATTTCAGCCTCGCAGTCTTGGCCTTTTCTTTGCCCTCAACCGTAGCATAGAAGTCTTTTTTCCTCAATAGAAATAGCTGCACAATCTTCTTTCCCTCTTCCAAGCGTTATAACATGGGTAGCTGTAATCATGACACCTTAAAGCGTAAATCCCAAGGAATAAGTTGTATCCAAGCGTTTTTTTTTGTATTCATCACTAGGACGTCAGCTTCAGCTGTGTCACATTTCTAAGTGCAGATGGTTACAGTCCCTATGTCACAATATGCTTTTGGTAAGTCATTAATAGTCATGACCTCTAATTGTTTCTTCTTCCATGTCTGGCAGCGGTTTGTTTAACAAGGGGTAAAGGTGGCGACACTACCTCGCCCCCGACTTTGTTTCCCGAACAGTTGCGAGATGTGTGACCTAACTCTTGCAACGATAGCATCGTAATCTTCTGTGTGCGCATGGATAAACATTCAACTTCCACTCCAGCACTTTTTAGCAAAATTGTGAGGACCCTCCACATTTATAGCAGACAGGGCTCTCACGCTTAGCGTAAGCTGAGAGAGAATCAACATCGTCTCCATAGGGTTTAGATGCTGCAAGACTAATGCCGACTGCTGCTGTAATTGGTTCGGGCTAACACCCCAACTGTTGTTAATCTGTTAATACGTGACGACGCTCGCAAAAGTCTTATGGCAAGCACACAAAAAAAAGGCGCAGCTTAACATTTTGTCGTAAAATCGCTAAGTAAACGTCCACCGATTCATTGGGGTGTAGTCACCGGGTAGTGAACTGTTGCCATGCAAGAAAAGTATCCGTATTTAAAATCGTATACAAGATTAATTTCTCCCCAGTCAGATTCACCCCTGATTTGCTGGTAAAGTGCTGAGCACCCTCCCCCCGGTTACCCTCAACAAAATGACCGTTGCTAGATCCTTTATTTTGCACACTTTGAAAAAGCGCTCAACCTCCTTAATCCATTTCATAAAAGGCGGTCCAGCACTAGATCCATCAAATTAAACGAATGTCGAATCTTTCAATTTTTTAAACCACCAATTATCAAAGTCACTTGAAAATAAAATAAAATGAAAACGCCGAAATAACTTGTAAAATAGGAAGGAATCAAACAACAAAAAAATGTCAGTGTCAAACCGTCGATGGACGTCTTTTTCCGTTCTTTCCTCATCTTGCAATAAATCCTCGTGTATTCAATATTATCTTCCACCGTGCGTTCTCGTTCTACGCTGTCCAACAACAAATCAATGGCATACGTTTAGACAATGGGCGACCTACAAAATTATGCTTTTCTTTTCTTTTCTATATTTTCTGCTGTCACTTTACAGGCCAAGGAAACACGAGGTCGTTTGCGAGAATGGTGATTTCTATTACACAACCACAATAATTTAAACTCACAATCTATCTATCTATCTATCTATCTACCTATCTATCTATCTATCTATCCATCTATCTGTCTATCTATCTATCTATATACATATATATATATACATATATATATATATATATATAAGTTATGAACTACGTGTCAAAACTTTACCTCCTCATCAAAATAATTAATATTAATATTTTTGTTCCAGTTTAAAAAAAAGTTTATTCAGCCTCCATATACACAATCTGCCGTTGTAATTTGGTACGGTTGTCTTTTATATGTGAATGGCATGTTTTGAGTGGTATATTTGTATCGACTAAATTTCAGATAAACTTAATATTTATTATTTTTTCTATTTCAGAATCACTTAAATATTCATTTAATTGCAAAATGCTGGGAATTTTTAGACTACAGACTATAAATAAAGGAAAATTATACTAATATTAAAAATTAGTGATATATAAACAAAGCGACAGAGCATTAATTTGAAGTAATAATTATTTCTTAGTTTGCCTTCAATAATTATGGGCTTTGAGTTATCGGCTGGAGAATTTGAACGGGATGTAAAAGTAGTGACCAGCACAAAATATAATAGAATATATATCAATTAAGTCCGCACCGAGGAAATTGTCGGCAAGATGCACAATTTCAAACTCAGCAAAAGAGAGATCCATGGATTGGCGACTGTAAAGAAATCATTAAAACAAAAATACTCGCTTCTATTCATAGTAGAGTCGCAGTGGCCAATAACTCACGTGAATCCATAATCTCAAAATAATGCTGCATGCCAGCTAAGAAAAAACTGAACGTTGTTAAACACACAGTAAAAAAAAATAATGTTATGATTATTTTGAAACCGTACAGAACAAGGAGTTGGCATCTTGTAGTCTGCACAATTATCTGAATCTCAGTAAAATCAGGTCTCCTCAAATGGTGGTTCTCCGCATGGGTGTTGAAATTAAAAGACATATGGTCCTATATTTTCAGAAAACAGTTTCTTACTGATTCAAAAGGGTATGATATTTGTGTTTAATATTGCCAGTTACTAAATTGAGATATTGCCTAAGGAAATTACATCATTGTGGAATAAAGACTCAATCTATTATAACGTGTAAGACATATGCAAGAAGTTGCTGTCTAAGAAATTCGATTACTGCATTTATTTCTACAATTAATCTTCCAGTTCCGTTGATTGCACTCTATATACAAGGCTTGTGTGGATGTAGTTAACATAACATCAAGCTCTAATTCAAAGGACAGGCAGAATGCCAAATCAAATATATTTTCATCCTACATAAAGAAAACTTTGAAAGAGGTGTGTACAGGTTTCAGGTTCAGGCTTTAAGCATCGGTCAAGTTGCATAGTTGATTTTTCAGTTCATTGTTTATTTCCAAAATGATTTGCTTACCGAGGCACATTAAAGTTTCAGTATAAATGAAAAACTTCAAGATATGGCATTCGTTCTATTCTCGGAAAGTGTAAAAATTCCTTTAAAATAAATTGCGTACAGATGTAGTCTACTATATATGGGAATAATGTTACTGAAAAAAATGTTTTCATATATTTATTATTAACCTTGATGAAATCTTCAATATATATATATATATATGTGTATGTATATATATATATATATATATATATATATATATATATATATATATATATATGCGCGACAGAAAGAGTATAAGAAGACTGTAGCACCAGGAAATCGGACGTTAAAGTGATGTGACGTATTTACAAAAATGTTTATGACATTATTTTGGTTTCCTTTTTTTACTATGGTTACTTTAATATATATATATATATATATATATATATATATATATATATATATATATATATTATTTGTTATACAACGAAACAATTCTGTATATGGATGACTAAATATATATATATATATAAATATATATATATATATACACACACAAATATATATGTGCATGTATATATATATATATATATATATATATATATAGATATATATATATATTTGTAGTCATCCATATACAGAATTGTTTCGTTCTATAACAACTCATCAGTGCGGCTAGACTAGCACCTCTCTTAAGCCGAGGATTGAACCTAGAACTATTGCGTTGGCAGTCGGCATTGACCCACAGGAGCTTCTCAAAATAGTAATTAAAAAAACTTACGGTGTTCGATGGCATCTACTTGAAAGAAGGTATTTTTTTCTTCTCCCTAGCACATGGGTTTATATCTCTGTAGTATCATAAAAGACGTTTATTATTATGTGGCTTCTTTTTGCAAGCCTTAGTTTTCTCTGTTACTTGAATGTTAATAAGGCATGCTCGAATTCCAATTCATCTATTATATAATTCTCTCCCGTTTGTTTTAATATCTGTCTATCTGTATGTATGTAGGTATATATGTATTATGCATTATCTATTTTGTATGCGGGCATCCCTACTACCCCAGGGAGATGAACGCCTCTGCCTTGCATAGTTTCAGGTCACCCTTGGGCAAGCTGTAGTACCTGTTAATTTTTCTCTAAAATTCTGAAGGTTTACTATAATGTGAGAACTATACACCACACACACACACACACACACATATATGTGTATATATATATATATATATATATATATATATATATATATATATATATATATATGCATGTTTGCTTGCTTATGTGTATGTGTGTATATGTTCAGCTGCCGGAGAGGTTAAATCTCCGTGATAATAAAACATGCCCACTCTGCTTCTGCTCAGTAATCTCACTATTTCAGTTGGCCACTATGCAACTAGTTGTATGGTGCGAGAGGGTACAATATGTGTAGCACAAGCAAGTTGTGTCGCGATCGTTTTGTGCAGATATTTTTCTAAAAACAACAAAAATAAATTTGTTGGTGAAGAGGATTGAGCGATAGATGATTGGCGACGTGCATAGGCTTGGGGGCTGGAAGTGCATAGCTGCAAATCTGCACATAGTCGGTCACTGATTTATCTAACATCCTCGACTAAATCGCTTACAGGGTGGAAGCAACTTCGGTGGATGATTTGGCGGCTGAGCAGCCTTTTCTTGGTATACACTGCTCGCTCATGAACTTAGGAAGAGTCTGTAAAAGGTGACCTATAAATTGTCTACCCTTTTATTAGCTAGTCGGCTTCCTGCTGTAGGCAGCTGCTCTGTATTCGCAGGAGAAACAAGATAAAGTTGAAGAAAAATAATAAACAAAGAAAATCAAAATTTTATCAGAAGAGGAATAATCTAACTGTTGCTACGGTGAATGTGAGAACATTGTTAGATATCCTGCATAGTGAAAGACATGAGCGTAGGAGAGCTATTGTTACAAGAGAACTCGCTAGGGACAGCATAGCCATTACGACATTGTCTGAAACACGATTGTGTGGTGAGGATCAATTGGTGGAAGTGGGCTCGGGATACACCTTTTTTTGGAAAAGAACACCATCGGGGATAAGAGGAGAAGGTGGGATTGGCTTTGCAGTGCGTCCTGATTTGATGAAGAGGATTGAACGGCCAATCTGCGTAAGTGATGATGCGCTTCCCTCTTGCACACAATGACGATTTTATCTGTGTATGCACATACCATGGGTCATGATGAAGACACCATCACAGCGTTTTACCAAGATCTCAGTCGTACCATTTCCTCTATTCCTTTATCTGAAAAGATTTTACTAGTGGGTAATTTAAATGAGAGGGTTGACAAAGATCATCACACCCGTAGGTAAAGTCAATAGTAATGGTCTGCATCTTATCCATCTTATGCACTCAGTTTGACATTACTATCTGTAACACTTTCCTCAGCAACAAGAAGGTCCATAGGTTTAGTTGGACCCATCCTTGTTCAAAACAATGTCACTTGATTGACTACATTATTTCCAGGAAGGCAAATTTGCAGGACGTCTGTAGTGTTCGTGTTATGCATGGGGATGAAGTCGGCACAGATCACTTTTTGGTATACGGGAACTTGAAAATATGTATAACGAGGAAGTGTAGGTCGGGTGGTGTTAAAATTCCTAGGCGGGTTGATGTGTCCAAACTGGAAGATCCAAGTGTACGTGAAAAGCTTCGATCCGCAGTTAATTCTACTTATTTCGATGGGTCTAGGCATATTTTAAAATAAACTATATGAAATAAGTGTATATGTTCTTGGTTTCCGCAAATCTAAACACCAGGATTGGTTTGATGATAATGATTGTTAAATTACTCAACTCTGAAGTGCTTAAAATGAGTTGCATCATAAAATTTAGTCTGCCTCTCATGGAGGTCACGACCCCCTCCAAGAGTCACTTAAAGCAAACAAAGTTATTCTCCAAAAGAGACTCCGCCTAATTAAGGATCAGTGGTGGGCAAAACTCACCAACCAAATCCAGATGGCTTTTGATCATAAAGACTTCAAACGCATGTACCATTTGCTTAAACACGCTTTTGGTCCTCAATCACTATCAACATCTCCCCTAATGTCAAGTGATGGAATTGCCTTTATAAAGGATCCTAACAAGATTCTCCTTCGTTGGATGAGCATTATTCTGATCTCTTTGACAAACTATTTAATGTTGATGAGGACGTCATCAATGGATTTTTATCACAACAGAAGCTTATCCATGAAATGCCTGAGTTCCCATCTGAGAACGAAATTAGAGATGCAATCAAGGAAGTGAACGTTGGGAGGGCTCCAAGGCTTGATGGTATTCCGGTGGAAGTCCTTTTACATGGAGGTGATAATCCTGTTCATGAAACTCTTAATCTTATCACTCATGTCTGGAAGGGTGTTCCCGTCCATCAGGATTGGGTTGATGTAATTTTTATATCACTGTACAAGGAAATGGGTTCAGGGCCGACCGTGGGAGTTATCGTGGGATAAGTTTGTTGGTAACAGTTGGCAAAGTGTTTTCCAGAGTTCACCTCAATAGATTGCTAAAGTATATTTGTACATCCGTAATTCCAGAAAGCCAAAGTGGATTTCCTCTGGGCAGAGGAACGATGCACATGATCTTCTCTGCTCGGCAGTTGCAGGAGAAATGTACTGAACACCGTGTTACACTTTATCAGGTTTTTGTTGATTTGCCCAAGGCATTTCATACGGTGAACAGAAATGTCATATGGATAATTCTGGAGTTGGGATACCCACCCCAATCTCTACGATTACTCAGAGAGACACTAATATGAAGGCTCACCTGAACTTCAATAGATGCCTATCAGAACACATCTCAGTTGACAATGGTGTGAATCAGGGTGATATCCCAGCACCTACACTTTTTTCTATTTATTTTGCAACTATGTTTTTTTCTATTTATTTTGCAACTAAGCTTTCCTATGCCTTTAATGACTGTTTTCTTGATGTTTAGTTGCGTTTCAGCACCATAGATCTTCGTCGTTTTCATCCCTCTACAAGGACATTTCAGCACCTAGTTCGTGAATTGCTTTATGCAGATGACGCCGATCTCGTAACTCATAGTGAGAGGAATATGCAGGGTGTCCTGGATCTGTTTTCAGGGGGCTGTGGGTCTTTTGGGCTTACTATTTGTCTTAAGAAGACTAAGGTCATGTTCACACCGCAACCTGATATTTTGTATGTGTAACCAAATATTTTTTGTCAACAACCAGAGATTTGCCGTGGTTGACACATTCGTGTATTTAAGCAGTACTCTTGCCTGAGATGGAACCCTGAATGCTGCGGTCAACTAAGGCATGTCACTAAGGCTTTTGGTGGCTTGGAGAAGTGAATGTGATCTGGCAGGAGTATAATTCTTCATACAACGATCAGTGTCTATCAATCTTGTATTTTACCATCCCTGGTGTACGCTTCAGAGGCCTGGACAACGTATGGTAGACACATAAAAGTCATTGAGAGAGTACACCAGATATTTCTGAGACACATTCTGGGCCTCAGGTGGATTTCTTTTATACCTGTGATGGATGTCCTCATCCGAGCTGACGTACCATGTATCGAGAAGTTGTATTATACGCAACCAGATTAGGTGGGCTGGACATCTGACAAGGATGGACGACGAGAGATTGCCAAAGCGCCTGTTCTACGGTGAAATTACACAAGGAAAGCGGCCACAAAATAAACATAGGAACCGCTTTAAGGAAAACATCAAAGATACTCTTAAAGCTCTCGGTATTGACGTGTCCAGTTGAGAAAGTGCTTCCGATGATCCTAAAAAGTGGCGCTCTTTGGTCTATCATAGCTGTTATAGCTTTGAAGAAAAAAATATGAGCATGCAAAAATGAAGCGTGATAGCCGGAAGAAAAATCTGTCAGATATATCAGGTCTGTCGGAGGCTTTCGTGCAGAACCACGTCTGTGATTTATGCGGAAAAATGATTTTATCCGGAGCTAGCCACTATCGATCACATAGAGATGATTTTTTCTTTGATGGGGAAAACGCAGGGCAGAGATGTTATGTTTGCTCTGTGGTCTGTAAATCGAGTGAAGGCCTGAAGCGTCATATCAATGTCCACAGTAGAGCAGCACCAGTTGGCGTCCCTCAATCTGTTAAAGTGTGACCTCTACAGCAGATTGTGTAAGAGCAGAGATGGTCTGAAGAGCCGCCTTCGTTCTCACAGTAGATAGAAATTGATGCATCTTGATCCCATCTCCACATGTGTATATATATATATATATATATATATATATATATATATATATATATAAATGTGTATAAATATATATATATATAAACAAATAAAAAAGATTAAATTAAAAATTTAAATCAATAAAAATGAATAAATAAATAAATAATAAAAAATTGTAAAACGTATTAAATGAAATAAAAAAATAAATAATAATATTTTTAAAGTACATGGAAATGGATGAATAATTAACATTAAAACAAGGGAAAGATGGTCTCTTGTCAAGAAGTAAAAATCACTATGTATGTATGTGTATGTATGTATGTATGTATGTATGTTTGCCTAAAGCGATGGATTTTCATGCCATTGGTATCGTTTTGAAGTCCGTCGCTCTGGACGACAAATATCGAAGAATTGACCAAAAACATTACTTCCTTTATTCTCAACTGGATACTTTTCTAAAAGGAATGGTCGCTTTTATCGCCGAAATTTTAGAAAATCATCCCTTCTTTCCAATTGACTAGCCTTAATTTTAACCTTCGCCACCTCCGAGTTGGCGATGGACGAAACGGAAAAGATGTCAGGGTTTTTTCTTACGTTTGAGCCTGCCTACTGACACTTTTTTATTACTCAACGCGCACCTTAAAACACGTGGGCAACGCCAGTCACACAGACTAGTGGGAAGGTTATTTTCTACGTGTGGTCGATCTTCTGCCTCGTATTCATGGTTTTATTATAGGATTGTGCTGAGATGTCGTGTTAACTGACACCATGACACTTCATTATATATATATATATATATATATATATATATATATATATATATATATATATATCGACATCCCCATTTTCTGTATCTATTTTCTGTTTCACTTTTAACTAAGAAAAATTCAAGTTTTATTAAAAATTTATTTTACAATACTTAATACATTTTCATTAATATTTTATATTTATATTACTTCTTTTGCATTTACTAATTGAACTATTTAGGATATATCCAGCGACATTCCCCTAGGTGATTTCAACTGGCTTTCTTCTGAAGATCATATTCACAAGCAACACTTCCTCTCATGTATATTCTTCGTTGGTGAGATGACAACGTGATGTTTTTGAAGTTCTTGCAGAAAAGTGTCGAGGTCCCCATCATTACATCATCTAGTATTTCCTAATAGTCACTTACTAATACTGAGCAGACTTAACCTTGCAAAAATTACGTGACAAACAGGAACCGGTGTGTCAACATAATTATACCATATGTTAAGTATTAATATTTACACTAAGATCAAACATAATTTTAACTTTTTGCAGGGTGGACAAAAAGTCACCGAAGCGTGTAAAATCTTTGTCACCTTACCAATTATTAGGTTTTTTTCTTACTGTCACATATTTTTACAGATAATATTTAATACATTTATTATCGAAAAGTATATCAGTGAACAACGTATGGAGTTGTAAAATTATTTTACCAATCAGGAGTCAATTCTTTGACTCGAAGAGCTTATTGACGTCGTTTTCATGTAAGAGATAGTCTAAGTCACGATACAATTCAAAACAGTTTGCGCCGATTTGAAAACCAGCAACTATATTTAATCTGCCGCGAGCTGGTGGACCTCAAACCGTCGTCACAAATGAAAATAGGGAAAGAGTGCGAAGGAACATCGAGCAACATCATGAACCATCGATTCGACTATGTTTCATAACTGTTTAAAACTTAGGGCATGTCATATCCTGAACAGTTGAAAACTATTTCCTTATTAAGTACAGCTTGTTCAAAACTTGAAACCTGAGTATTTTCAAACCATGGTTCAATATGCAGTTTAAATTCAAGAACGTATCCGAAATGACAATAATATTCTGTAAAAGTTGAATATGTCATATAGAGCTCATTCACATTTAAACGTATTCATTATCTAACAAAATTATAAATTTTAGGGTCTCTGAAAATCCAATGACATTTCATTAAAAGCAGCTGCATTCCATAAAGTGCAACGTATGGTGCACTAACGAAGAAGAAGATTGTTGGACCTTATTTTTTTAAGATCAAGACAAAAGTCATTGCCATTCTAACTTGAGAGAGATACCGGACTATGATTACAGACTTCCTGTGTGCACAAATAAAAAAAAATATGCCCAGATTATGGTTTCAACCAGGAGGGGCAACGGCACATACGACGAGAGGCGCAATGGAGCTTCCCAGGCATCGGTTTGATGACAAAAGTATCTCTCGCTATGTCAATGCCAAATGGTCATCACGTTCCCCAGAATTGACTAGCCCCGACTTTTTCTTGTTTAGAGATCTTTAAGAAAGAATATATGTTAACAAACCCCGAACCCCGCAAGAATCGACGGAAAACATCAAGAACGAAATTAGTTAGTTAAATCGTAATCCAGAGATTCTGCATTCTGTCATGAATAATGTTTTGGAAAGAGCACAAATATGCGAAGCTGAAAATGGGCAACATTGAAAATACATAATTTTTCACAAATAAAGATTCTCCGAATTTTGCAATTTTATTTTTAAATTTCCCAATGTCTTAGTAAACTTATCAAAATATAAAATCAAGAGTAAATAATTTATTTAAATTCAAAATCCTTTCGTGAATTTTTAGACACTCTGTATTCATACACCATACAGGTTTACAATTTAAATGTACAATTAATTTTAGAAAACACAACATTTTTAATTAAAAAGTGATTACGTTCAAGCCGTGCTATTCAACAGTTCCTATATTTTGTGCTATCATGGGTTCGAATCGCAAACTAGACAATTGTTTGGTTGCCGTTGCGTCTAACATAAATCCTGGCTTTAGACACTTATCATTATGATTTTTTACACAGGCATCGCCACATTATCAAGGTCAAGAGGCCACTCAAGGATAAGGGTTAAAGAGTGTACAGTAGAAATTGGACAATATAGTAGTCATTAGTAATGGAAATTCGGTAAATTTGTTAACTTATATGGAACGGCTCATCAAGAACGTGTTTACGTTAGACTTGAAGACAACCATATTGTAATCAGCTGGAAATCAGGAAAACGGTAGACAGTTCCACAGACGTTCAGTTCTAAGAAATAAACTTTGATCATGGAATCTACGTTTAGGTTTAGGCACGGATAAAGGTGGGGGAATTATTGATAGTGTTTTCCGCGAGACGAGTGTTTCTTGTGAAAGTTTGGCGAGGGGGGGCATAGACTTAAGCTCAGCCGAATACTTTCCATGAAAGTAACGATAAAGCAGAGACAAACTCGCAACATCTCTTCTGTGAGATACAGGTTGCACGGAAGAGAAAAGTATATCTCCTACGAGGCTAATAAGTCTATTTTAAACTCTATTAAGGCAAAACAAGTCCGTCCAAGCAGCTCCTGCCCAGATGTGGCAACAGTACACTATCCTTGCACGTACCTGGCTCTTATATAGCTAGAGAATTGCATCAACAGTGAGATATCTATTGGATCGATAGAAAGATCCCACCATTTTTCCAGCGGCCTTGGCAACATATTTGATGTACGTGTTCCATTTAAGATCAGGAGTAAAGGTCAAACCCAGAAGCTTGTCCAAACTTGAGGCCTCCAGAAGACAAGAGCCATTCATTTCAATTGATGTCAGATGTGGATCAGAATGTTGATGATGTAAAGAGAGAAAGTCGGTTTTAGATGCATTAAAAGTAACCAGCCACTCCTTTCCCCATTGTACCACGTGCTCAAGATCAGAGGAGAGAGAATCGGAGAGAACTTGGACGTTTACTGTCTTAGATGTGCTACCATAAATAGTAGTGTCATCAGCATCAATGTCTACAAATGCTGTAAGGAGGTGATTTGGAAGATCATTACTGTAGATCGGGAAAAGAGTTTGGTCCAGGATGGACCCCTGAGGTACTCCAGCATTAATACTGTGAGCTTCTGATTTTTGCCCATCAACTACTACTCTTATGAACCTATCAGAAAGAAATGATTTAATAATTGTGAAGATATTTCCAGCTATACCATAGCTAGAGATCTTGTGAAGTAAACCTTTATGCCATACCCTATCAAAGGCCTTATATATGTCAAGAGCAATTGCCCTAAAAAGGTTGCCGCAGTCGAGAGATTTGCTAAGCCTATGAGATATAACTGTAAGCACATCTGCTGTAGATCTAGCAGAACGGAAACCATATTGTGTGTCACTAAGAAGGTTATTTTTTGGAGATGTTGGATTACTTCTATATTTAACACAGATTCCAACAACTAACTCATGGCGCACAGGAGACTTATTGGCCTGTATTGAGAGGGGGATGAGCAATCACCTGAATTCTTAAATACAGGTCATACTGATGAGATTTTCCAAGGGTACGGGAAGCTATTCTCCTAAAGACAACGTTTAAACAGTTTTGTAAGTATGGGTACTAGTTCTGATTGAAGTGTTTTGAGTACTATAATTGGAATTCCACCAGAGCCAGTTGCTTCACTGGAATCAAGGTTTTTGATTAGCTTGGAAACATCACGTACAGATATACGTATATCACATAGCGTGTTTTCTGATACAGGAGGAAATATTGGGGGTTGGCGGCCTTGCTCGCAAATGGTATAATTAGCTGCAAAGTTCTTGGCAAAGGGTTTGGTTTTGTCTGATGCTGACGAGATTAACTCAGGTCCATTGATGATAGTTGAGATAGAGCACACGCTTCTGTTCAGGATTCTGTTTGGTATTTGCCAAAACTGGAGGTAACCAAGCCGATGCTCAACTACTTTGTACTTGACGGATTGAGCATACAACTCTCTTGCGTACTTTTTTACAATGGTTGCTGGCAGTCCTAAAAACGGCTTTAGTTTCCATATATCTATTACGTTGGAAGCAGTGGAAAAGTGATTTCTGTGCGTAATGGCAGAAGCACATTCTGGAGAGAACCATAGCTGGCTGATAGGTTTTTGCTGGAACTTTTTCGAGGGTATGAGACTGTCTTTACCTACAATTAACCATTCCGTCAGGTCTGATACTATAGACGACATATCCTTTTTAAACATGGAGCGCAGAGGTAGATCCGATACAAATGTACGGAAGCTATCTCAGTCAGCCTTAGTGTATAGATATACTGTACGATGGAGAGGTACGTCTGGGTACTTATTACATTTCATTTTCATCTTAATTGATACAACAGAGTGGTCGGAAGATCCAAGAGGAGACTGAACAGAAACTGAACATAGTTCAGAGCAAGTTGTGAGAAAAAGGTCTAGTAGGCTCCTATAATGGCCGTCATTGTCGGGCACACGGGTCGGTTCGTGAACAATCTTAGTGAGGCCATAAGCAATGGAGAAATCATATCAGAACCTCCCCTCGTGATCGGTCTTGTTTGAGTGGGTCAACCATTCGATGTTGTGAACATTGAAGTCTCCACATACGTGAATGTTAGCTGAAGAATAAGCAGATAAGCCTCGGTCAATTTTCTCATCTATGCTTTTAAAGATAGTAACTCCGCTGTTGTGGGGGCGATAGAGAGTAACTATAAATGCAGTAGTGGTAGCTAGTGCAACCCGGAAGCACATATAGGGTAAGTTAGTATCTTCTCTGGAGATGCCCCTACCACATGGAAAGCCATCTTTAATATAGGTACATATTCCATGCCCATGGCGATCTTGGGGGTCAGATTTAGAAGTGAAGTTAGAGTATCCTTTAATTGCGAACTCTTCTAGAGAAATAGCCTGTCCGATGCCAGTTTCGCTTAAAAATAAAAGGTCTGGTTTAGTCTCCTATAATTGGGTTTCAACCTCTGGAAGCTTAGAACGTAGACCCCTTATGTTGGAGAAGGAGACATGGTAGTAGGGGTCTAAGCAGAATCCAGTCACCAAATGGCAATACAGCAGTCCCAGTACTTTGCACCTGCTGATAGGACAGCATCCTTAGTGGTTAATCAACGGTTCGGGTCCCTGACTATCAGGCGAATAACGTCAGCCCAGATAAAACGTTTACCTCCAGTACCTTTACTAGTGACATGGCTACAAGGATAACTATAGAAACAGAAAATTTCTGCCAACCTAGAAAACAGCTTTGATCTTCTCTCTTTGTCAAAAAATCACTCATTAAAAAATGAGGAATGAGGGCCCAATAAAAAAAAAATAGTAAGTATTATACATAATAAATGTTCGTGTTTAAGGGAAAGTATGGTGATAGATTCCCTCTCACGAACTAAAAATGAATACAATTACCTAATACATTTTTGCAATCAACTTGGTAGATAAATAAAAGTTATGGAGGAGAAAAACGCTAGCAATTAATAAAGCAGAAATACATAAATTAAATACTGAAATAAAATGTAGTTATTAATATTTGAATCTAAAGATAAAAGTACGATTACTATAGAAGTAACTTATCTCGAAAAAAACACTTCCGTCTCCAAAATGCAAACTGTAGAAAAGAATTTAAGTTTTAATAACATCAGCGTTCAAAAGACTTTTTTTAATTAACCGTTAAAAGAAAAAGTGTTACCTTATTCTGGACTTTGATACTGTTTATTTTAATTTAAATGGATTAAATTAATTATTTAATCACTTGGCATATTTCGTTATAAATATTGGGAAATAGTTGCGAAACATAGATAAAATACGAACTTCCGGTAATAACAAATATTTAATGATAACTAACAGAAGGTTTAGTATTTTGTAAAGAATAGAGATTAAAAGAAAATGATTAAATTATTATCTATTATTTTATTTACGTATTCGTTCGTATTCTCGTGATGTTTTATGCTTTTGTGTAAAATCGATCATATAAAATTTATAATTGATCTTGATAACAGAAAAAAAATCAATAATTTATGTTTTATTTGCCAACATATTAATTTATTGATACGTTCCACACAAGTTATCTTTAAAATATATAAATGCAACTATGTCTGTGTGTATGAGTTAGTTCCTTACAGACTCAGAAAAGGCTGAAGTGATTTTCTTTATAATTTACTGAACTTTAGTGTATAAGTGTGAGAGTGATATTAGTTTAGTTTTGTCTCAGAAGATCGCCGACAATGACCGATAATCGATCATCGAAACCGTTATTTCAATTTACCTATCATATGGTAAAGCCAATTTTCCGTGTCATCGCTTAGAAACAATGATAGAACAACGGGCCGTTAAAATTATACAGTGGGTAAGTTGATACCGTGTTTTTTTTGTATATAATGTTGCCTGCAGATTCAAACTTCACCTCTAAATTTCTATTTTTTTTTCATTAACTGCAAATAATTTGAGACGACTTAAAAAATTAGGTGCTTTCTAGAAAAAGCAAATAAATGTTCTCTTTTTGAACGACCATTAAACAAGCAACTGATCCTGAAGAAATTGCAAAACAGTCTACCCACATAATTATTGAAAATGTGATTCAGAGGTTTCTAATATGTCGGTTTAACAAAACGTAGGCCGCAACACCCAAGCACAAGTAGTATGCCCGGAAACATAACGTAAGGAATTTTCCAACCCGGTTGACTAATTGTAGAACAATACAACGACAACAACATACATTCTTACAACGAATAGATAATCGATGTTGACCCTGTTATTTGTTTCGCACACGGTTCAAGAAATCATGCCCCTCAAAACCTCGCCAAAGTAGTTGGTGTTGAGCTGAAAGAATAGCTGCTAAAGGGATAAATCAGAGAAATTGGATTGTTGATGGCACGTTACGTCTAGTGTGTGAGGGTAGGTTGATCAGTAAGGTGTCTATATAACTGAAATTTACTAAAATAATTTTAACATTACAAAAAAGAAGAAAATATTGGAATTACAAAAGATGCAGATCAAAATAAGCATTAAAGCAACCCCTGAGCAAGCCGCGTACTACTACTACTAGTATATATATATATATATATATATATATATATATATATATATATATATATATATATATATATATATATATATATATATATATATATATATTCATATGTGCTTGATATATCTGAGTTGTATTGCATCCCAGTAATAATCTTACTATTTGTAATCGGGGCTGGTATATGATTTAGCGTGACTACTTACGGTTTATGGTTCTACGATGCCCAATAAATTGTTATTCATGACTTAAGCATCGACTGCTATTTTCATGAGGAGGAAACCGGATGTACTCATATTCATTTCGTAATTTATTCTTTGATGTTTCTATCCGTTTCAATTCGTAATTTTTCACAACTGACACTTACATCTGGTATAGACAGAATCTTAACATTGTAACATTAGTAGATTTTTAAAATAATTGCATTTTGACTAAAGTTTCAGAAGTTATCGAATTAATTAACGAATTTAAAACAAAAACTGGCAACAAATCTACTAATTATTTAACGCTGTTTTTCATTTTCAGCTTTTAAAAATGTATCCTTATTTCAAAACGTTTTTGAAAATGTACACACATTATTGTTACCTGGGTAAAACGGATACTCTACTTCGTATGACACTATAAACATAGAATAAAAACAGAACTAAAATAAGCTGTCAACAGTACAAGAGGAAATATTTCATGTATCTGACATCAGTTTAATTTGCTTTTTATTCCGTGTTCTTCAATTATTAACGTATTGCCATTTTTCACTGTAATAAAGACAATCATAATTGCTATTAAAGAGTATTTTATGCGTCTTAATGCCATCTAAACATAGTCTTTAGAGGGCGATGAATGCATTAAACCAATCCTCGTAATGGCTGTCATCAGTACGTCCAGACTATCACTATACCGTATGATTGCTGGCCAAGCCTGTCACATCAATATTTTTATAGATTATCAATATTTACGGTCAGCCATTTTCGTATTCTATTTGCTGCCTTTTGTATAGCGTCATATTTTCATGAAGGTAACTAAAGATGTAAACCGTATATAGTAGCTACAATACCCATCCCAGGCCGGGGTCATAATTGAATATTTAAGCAATTTAATACGGATAAGACAAATTTAACCGACCTGGAAAATGTGTTTTTTGATACTTTTTTTTACATAATGTTACATTAATATTCTCTACATAATTGTTTAATATCCCCAAACTGTTTGCTTAATCCGTTTTTTTCTGTTTTGTTTTGTATATTATTTTCATAGTTATATATTGTTACTTATTTACCTTATTTCTAGTTACAATGTGCCTTTCTTTCTTCGAGAAACAACTGCATCTGTCTACCTTACTTTCACAAGAACTATCTTTCAAATCACACTCTCCCGAAGTCAATCTCGTCTTAAATTTCATTAACTATCACTCCCACAAATCTGGTTCTGTGGTTCCACAATCTGATGACAGTATTCTATGTGTCAATGAGGACCTCTTCGCCCTCCTCCCATACGAAAAAGGAAACTGCAGTGATATTTGTAAGGGGATTTTAAGCTAGAATATCTTTACAGCTAACACAACGGGTAATGCTACTCAAATATATTAATGAACACTAGATAAATCTGTCAGTCTACATACCGTACAGCTCGATTATAGAAAACGTTTTCTTTTTCCCCTAAAAATAATCCAAGAATATTTTCCGTATTTGCACAAAAGTAACAATTAAACTCCTATCCACCCATTTAACAATTCCATCACTCTTGGAAAGATCTCCATTATTCGCAAACCTTACTATTTACGACTATTCGATGGCATATTTTATGGATAAGCAAACTACTAAATGATGAAAGTTGTATGCACCACAGCCAATCATCCCAAATAAAACAGGAACGGCCTTTATCTAAACAGCTCTTAAACTTTGACACATAATAATCTAATCGGCTCTCTAATCTTTCTCTCCTGAAGGCCTTGGCAAACGCCCACGTCCATACTCTTCAAACTCATGCCCCTTTTCAGTGCAAAGATCCAACCCACGGCATAAGTCTTTGACACATAAATCTCATAAATAGAATATAACAGAAACGCCCACGTTAATTTCTTAACTGGCTCCGCTATATTATTATCCAGACGCCTGTTTTCTTATACCGAATCGCAGAGACTGTACAGCTATGGTCAACTACACACTCTCTCCAAATATTATCTGTATAACTTACATCTCTTTCAGCTATACTCTTAACATGAAAAAGAAAGAGGAAAACTTTGCTAAACACTGACCTTTTAGATATAAATCTACAGAACCCTTAGATATAAATTGTGAACTACATCGTTTGTTGTCAAGATCAGGCGATCACTTGACTCATCAAAGCTTGAAGACTTTGACATACACAACGTAATGTAATCTCACAGTCGTACAGCTCAGATTAACTAAACTGCGCTACTTTGTGATTCCGACATCACAAGGATTAGAATCTTTAGCGTGTGGGAAATCAGCCCCAAATTCCATATGCGTACACAAATAAAATTATTACTTAATTCATTTCCCATATTTACGTACTGCGAACCTTATTTCCCTTAAATTTCTGCCACAATCATAACATCATCACGTGAAGAGATAGTATTCCACTTAGGTCCATTGTCAACGCCCGATGTTCAGTATGCTATCAATTGAGCTGATCCTTGTTAGATATAATCACTCCAATCGTTCATATAATACTCATCGTTCATCAAGAATCTAGCTCAACTCGTGGAAATTATCAACAATGCTCCATTCATCTCAAGCAGATGGTGAGTCTAGATGCAGTGAGTTTGTTTACGAAAGTGTTCGCTGATGAAATTCTGAGAGTGGTATGGGAAAATCTGACTTTGGATGCTTCATTGCAGGAATGCCACTTTTATCTTAATTGACAATTGACATTCTGTGAAAAACTGCACAATTTATTATGTGTGGATTCTGAAATGTATATCGACCGAACGAAGGTCTAACGATGGGACCATTATTGTCTTTGTACTGGTTAATTCACAAATGAATTACTTTGAGGAAATTGCGTTAAGATCATCAGCACTAAAGACCACAATGTGGTTTCGATATGTGGATGGCACATTCATACTCTGACCCTACCAGGAAAATGTATAACATTAGACTATGTGAACTCTACCCGGCTATCTATACATATCACAATAGAAAAAACATAACAACACATTATCATTTCCAGATGTGCTGATAACCTTAAATGGTCAGGAGTTTATGTAATCTGTTTACCGAAATTATTTTTCTCTGGACAGTAGCTAAACTCCCACCATCCATAAACTAATGAAAGAAATTACCCATTCTCTCAACACAGAATAAAAGCAATATTCAATAACATCAGTGCATATTTAGAGATGAACATATTAAGAGAAACCTTTCACTAAAACAATTATTCCGAGCGCATGGCATCAGCTACAAAGAATCTGAACCAGGCATCAAAGGTCAGAATCCGGAAGCTCGCTACAGTATGTATACTATACATAAATGTTTGTCAGAATAACTTAAAAGATTATATAATCCATCTGACGTTCGGGGAGCATTTTGACTCTATTGAATCAGCTTGAGTGATTCAAGCCCCTTACAGAAAAAAAAATGTCATGACTAAGAACTGTTTATATCAGATCCTATGTATGTATGAAAACTAATGCAGTTAAATAGACTGATAAACAGCAAAACAAAATAAAAAATAAAATAATCAAAAATTCATCACTGTCAACTTTCTCTCTCAACTTCCAGTACGTGTTCTCCCAACCTCCTCTGCCAACATACATTTTATCAGAAAACTGACCCCATTCAATTTGCATACGTGTGCAGTGGAAGATGATATCTTGTGAGATTCCACGAGACTACATTTTATAAATCCATGGCTGCCATCTTTAAATTCTCTCTCTCAGATCGCATCCGAAGGTAAGTTGTATAACCGCACAATACACCCCCACACACACACACACACACTCGCGGGCGCTTTCTTCTTTGATTATTACATTCTATAACTATACAAAAGTGACACATATCGTCCAATGAAAGTAAGGATATATGTTCATCGGAAAATCGTAATACGTGAAAATGGGAATCACATCTGCAGAAAACAATCTACCATTTGGGGACAAAGTAAATATAATACGTAGAGATAAACGATGAAGCGTGCATCAACTCAAAGAAGCATTACATATACTAGAGGACAATCAATTACTTAGATTACTTCGATTAACATTTAAAAATATCAGAACCGTTAATTATCAATAATAGATAATATATGCACAAATAAGTAACAATCACAATAACACACACACATATATACATACATACATAATACATATCTATATTCGTGTATATGTATATATATATATTATATATATGTGTGTGTGCGTATATATTATATATATATATATATATATTAATAATAATTGGAAAAAATCATGTTTAACACAAGAAATAACAATAGGTTTAGGGGTCCCAAAACTCGTACCAGAAATGTCTGCAAGAATTTATGGAGCACTGGTTACCATGCTTTGAAAATCAATCGTGAAAATGTCCAATTCTTAGTGTGGGCGAATGGAAATGCAACTATTAATAACTTAGGATGTCTTTCTAATCATGGCTGATTAAACAAGACCATACTGAGTCCGTGAAGTAAATGAAGTGTTTCGTTCGAAATTATATTTAAATTTCTGAATTCGACAGAAACATTCACTACCTTGATTCCATATGTGGAGAAGGTGTATATTGTAGAACTCGAAATAAACATTTTGAGTATGATACCCAAGATGTAAACAGTAGGTTGATGAATTCAAATCATATGAATGTACAGTTTTCTTCTGACAAATATTTTTGCATTCTTACTTTTTCTGACTATAAAATATATTTTTCAATGATGCAATGATCTGCAAGTATCTGGGAGTATTTAGCTATTGCCCGTTTAGACGCTTCCAAGCATTTTCCTGGTATTGCTATTTTTCTTCGCGTGGATAACTTTATTCTTACATGTCTGCAGTATTAAATCCCATGGATGTTTTTAGCTGCTTGATGCTGTCTTTGCTGCACTCCACTTCTCATTTGTCCTCTTTATACGGTTCTCTTTCTAAAAGTTATTGTTCTGCTCTTGATGTTATAGTCAAGAGTTTCAACTTTATCCGTTAATCTTTATTTTTGTCTGTTGTGACCTTAATGCTCAGCATACTGACTGTTTTTCTTCTATAATTGCTGGGGGCTTGCTAGGGAAATCTCGTTTGTTAACTTTGCCTTGTCTAATGACTTGTACCAAATTGTCACTTTCCATACACGAGTCCTAATAAGAACCTTAATCAATGGTTTACTTGGTCTTTTTCTCATTTCGGCTCTTGAATCATCTTCTATTTCCTCTTCTCCTCAAATCATATTTTATTTTCTCTTCTCCTCCATTGATTTATTTATTTAGATCATGCTGTTGATAAGATTGATATTGATTTTTCTGTTAATTGATCGCCCCTTCCTTATGGAGACGTTTAATTACGGAAGGGTTGATGGGATAGGCAGGGCAGCTTACTATATGACTTTCTCTGGTATGTCTCCGGATGATGCTGATAAAGAGGCTACTGACGGGCTTTTTATCGCTGTTAGGTTTGGCAAGTTCGAATTTTCAACTCCCACGAGTGACGAAGCCGTTATTTCAAACGGACAGCCTACCGTGCAATGTTTACAAGTTAAAAAAGAAAGGATAAAAAAAGTTCCAGTGGTCCTTGAGCCTTTTCGCCGTAATAATACATTGTGTTTACACAACTGATTTACATGTCTTCAATTAGAATGATATTAGAACAAGCGAAGAAAGAGGCAGAAAACAAGCAAAATAAGCCAAACTTGCTATCATAACAAAAGACTTAAATATGAGATGTAATTTCAAAGGTTGTTAAAATACCAAGTCAATAGTTCATATCAGTGTCCAATTAAAACGAGCTCGAAAAAAAATGAGGATCAAAAATATTAGTAAAAAAACAAACAGAAATATGTGAATCAAGGTTATCCTCAACAAATTTCAGTGACGGGTTCTATTGTCTCCCTTTTTCTCATTTTCCTTCCTTTCTTACTTATTTTCTTCGTTCACCATTTTTGTTATATCCGTGGGATATCTTGCACTTTGTAATCGACACGGCTTCTTTCGTCTGGTTTTTCTTTTCTCCAAAATGTTTTCTTAATATTTTCATCACGTTAAAGCTTCCCTCACTTATACCTCCACTATAGAAACTCGTCTGTATTTTTGTCTAAGCTTTGCAAATTACGTCATCCGTCTATAAGCCATAATTTACGGAAATTTTTTGAAGGAATTGACTACTAGTGCTCACTGCTGAAAAACAGTTCCGAACTGCTATTTATCTTTAAAATGTGGTCGTTTAATCAACGCTTGCCACATCGGCTCATGCATAAAAATGATGAGTTAATCTGACAAGCCAACCCGGCGTATATAATTCAATGTTTCCTAAAAACCACGCGATGAAAGAATGCCCAGGTGTTTAGCCGGGGTCAATGGTCTAATGCCCCGATTTTGACGGCATTCTTCATCCTCAATCGAAATGACATTTTTTTGCGCGTAGACAATTTAAATCATAATTTATTAATATTTTTTTCATTCAACTCTCAAAGCAACTTACCTCAACAGCTTTGATCATCGCGGCTAAAGGTTCAACTCTCTTTGGGCTGATGTTTTCTTTTTTTATCAATCGACATGACCTTCTACCTGCTGGAGCAGAGACGAATCCAAAATAATAATTAAAAAATAATTATTTCATCGAATCTAAAAGTAAACCAGCTTTTCCCTTTTCTGCACGGGCATATTTAACAGCAATAGAAAATAAATATTAAACCAAAATAACCGATTTTCAAAGTCAAGTTTGCTCATGTCGGTGCGTTAAACTTCAGTAGACAGCAGTCAAATCATGAAAGAACTTTTTTTAACTTTTGCGCTGAATCAAATCTTTGATCCTCACTATTTGTTTGTAATTTTCACTTGTAAGTGCGTTAAAATTATTACGTAAATCTAAAACACATACCTCAATTGAAATTCCACAGAGAACTAACACCGCGCTTTCTGCCTGGTAATACCCTTAACTATAGAATAAATATTTGTCATTTCCGTGTAGATAATACATCATTTTATTAGTGAACCCAACACACACACATAAACACACCCACACGAACCCACACACACGCGCTAGAAATCATGATTGCTAGTTGACTACTTGCTAATGTTTTTCAGGATTCGTGTGTATGCGGACAATTAGTTTGGCCTCTGGGTTAATTTCACGGGACTAAACACACAGGAAGCACTGGGGCTCCGCTCAAGCTATAGCGTTACAGCTTCTTGTTGGTATTGACACCTTCATTCCTCATTGCCAGTTGCAAACAAAAAACTCATTTTCCTTTATTGTTTTACTCAGTTTGTGATTTTATCATTACCAATCGTGATCGTTACTTAATTCAATGTAAATATAGCTTCAAGAAAAAAAAAACTATACAAAAACGATATCTGTGCCAATTGTAAAAGAGAACTTTTCGAGTCTAAGTTTAAATATTTTCACAGAATTCATGATATCTCTCATCCTCAAAGATTTATATTGGTGAATCTTAATAGTATTATAAATGGAAGCAAGTCTGTTATTCCTTTTATTGTTTTAGTCATTTCAGCTTCTAAGAAAAAAACGGTGTGATATGTTTGTTCATCTTTTTGCTAGCAATTTAGCAATCAAGGGTTCTAGTGATGTTCTTCCGATTGTTTTTCAAAACCTGGTAAGACATTTGATTTTGTAATTTTAACTCTAAAGGTGGTCGCTAGTATTCTTGCTGGCCTTGATCAATCTTAGAACCTCGGTCCTAATTATTCTGCTTGAACACTCTTATATCCTGTCGAAATTAATCAATCTCTGCTTGTCTCAGCCCTTTTTTCCTTTCTTGTTAGAAAAGGTCCGTAGTTGCTTCATTCTTTAAAAAATATGGTCATCGGTCGGATGTAATAAAAACACAACATGATATTCTTCTCTCGTCTTTTGGCAAGTTAGTAAAATCCAAGTTGTAGTGATTTTCAATACGGTATTTACGATTTACTTTTAGCAGCTGATCTATTAACTGTTTTAATTAAACGGGTCTGTCAGTTTATGCATCGTTCAATACAGGAATGTATTCTAGAACTTATGGAATCATGGGTTTCTACAAGAAAATGTTCTAGAACTTATGGAACCATGGGTTTCTAAATTAACTTGGTATTGGTGGTAAAGTTCTTGACATAACTAGACCTGTTTTCCTGGTAAAATCCTGCGGATAACTCTTGATAAAATATATTAATGTACTTTACCTATTAGAACCGATATTGCTCAGGGCTATACTCTTGGTCAAACACTGTTTCTTCTCTGTATAAATTCCCCCTGAAACGTATTTTTCAGAAAATTTACATTTATGCTCACGATATCAGCCGTCTAGTACTACTTCTCACTTACTTTTCTCGGTTCAATTAAAATATGCAGTATGCCTAGAGGTTAGTCTGGGGGCAGTAACTGATTGGGGTAAGGAATGGCTATTTTTGTGATCCTGTTAAGATAAGACTATTGTCTTTCAATCGCATCTGTGTTTCTTTTCTATCTGGAATTTAAGTGATGGCTCTGTTCTGGTTGATACATAGACTCTAAAACTTTTTGATCTTTTTTCTCATCAGGTATTACTTAGAGTCCATATATTAAATGCATTTCTTTTTCGGGTTTTCGTAATCTGTTTCCCGCTATAGCTCTAAACACTTTCTCACACGTAAACATATTTTCTGTCTTGAGACCCTGTAAGACCATGTAATATTTTGTCTGAGGAATATTTGCCCACTTTGGAAATTCCTGTTAAATTGCAAAACACGTATATGTGATTTGATTGGCCCCTTTCTTTTCTTTTCACTGCAACTTTTATTTTACAGATGCAATGTGGCTAGTCAAATACCTTTCTACAAATACCATTACGGCATGTGTTTCTCAGAATTGTCTAATCTATTTAGGGCTTTCTTTACCTCAGCTCGTTTTCCTCGTTGGTTTAGCACAACCATACCAGGTTGTCCTTTTAACACTTGATTATAATGTCGCGTCCTATTTTAGTAGCTTCTTCATAAGGACGGCAAGGCTGTGGAACTCGATTCATTATAACAGTTTTCCTTTGATCTGTCGTGTTGGTATATTCAAGACTGAGGTCAATAATCATTTTTGTATTTGCAATAATCATCTTTCACTTTTGTTTTCTCCTTCATGCTTTTCTCGGGGAATTTCCACAGAAATATATTTGGATTTGCATTCGTGTCTTCTGATACAATTATAATGTTTCGTAGCAGTTTATATCAGTCAGTATTTTACATAAATAACATAGCGTAACGTGCCATATAATCATCGTTTTAATTTTTTACGTAAACGTGCCTTTTGCTGAATCTCTCCTAGTTAGTGACATATTTCTAGCGGGCAACGCTGGTACACGTATCCTGCTAGTTAATTATGAAACTGATGACACTATGCACTCTAAAACTTGGCAAAAACGTATATAAGAATGCTCTACCGGATTGTATATATACTTTTTAAGATATATATAAATGAAAATGTGTGTTTGGGCAATTGTTAACTTAAAAAAAATCATGTTTTCTTAGATTAGAACAATTTATCTTTTAAATAAACTTTATTCTTTATTTCCGAATATCATTTAATTTCACAGAATTCGTTGCTCAAAATGACTTATACGCGTCATGAATTCAGTTTGGCAATTTACAGTACACGTTAGTGTGTAATACTCTTGGTGTATTAGAAATTACTAGCGGGTACTTTGGAAATTCCACAACAGATTTTTTCCTATGCAATATATTGTTGCTGGGCATGCTGTGAGCGTTCTATTCAGCATGAATGAAGGCACAATCATATTCTAGTTCTTTTTTTAATAGTTTTTTTTATTAAACCTGTACTGCACCCTTTCTAAAATAATAACTTTGATATATTTCATGGGCTGATTATTTCATTACAAACTCACCGGTCAATTAACTCACATATAATCATTTTTCATAATTATTGAATTTGTTACTATGTTCGACAATAATTTTGCATAATTTCAACTCACATTATCGCCTTTCCCTTTACTAAAATAGTAAATTTGATATATTGTATCGGCTGATTATTTTATAAAAAACACAACTATTAATTAACTCACATTTTATCATTTTTATTTTTAATAATTCTTGGATATAGTACTAATTTTGACAATAATATTTCATCATTTAAACTCACCATATAGCACACCTTACTAAAATAATAAGTTTGATATATTTTATAGTCTGATTATTTCATTACAAACACATACATCAATCAACTCACATTTCATCATTTTTCGTAATTCTTTGATATGTTACTAATGTCAACAATATTTTTTATAAGTTAAACAAACGTTGTCACCAACCTTACTAAAATAATAACTTTGATACATTTGCAGGGCTGATTATTTCATTACACACACACTAATCAATTAACCTCCATTTCATCATTTTTCATAATTCTTGGGTATGTTACTAATTTCGACAATCATTTTTCATAATTTATACCCACATTATCGCCTTCTCTTCATAAAATACTAACTTTGAAATATTGTCTGGACTTATTATTTTATTACAAACACACTAATGCATGAAATCACATTTAATCTTTTTTCATAATTCTTGGATATGTTACTTATTTCGACAATCATTTTTCATAATTTTAACCCACATTTTCGCCCTTCCCCCTTTACTAAATAATAACATTGATATATTGTCTAGGCTGATTATTTCCTTAAAACACAGCATTCATTAGCTTATATTTCATCGTTTTTTCGTAATTCCCGGATATGTTACTAATTTCGACAATAATTTTTCATAATTTAAACCCTCCTTATCTCTATCCGCTTTACTTATATAGTAAATTTGATATATTGTTTAGGCTGATCATTTTATTATAAACACACCCATCAATTAAATCACATTTCGTCATTTTTCGTAATTATTGAATATCTTATTAATTTCGACAATAATTTTTTATAATTTAAACCATCCTCGTTGACCGCTCCTACTAAAAAATTCTTTGATATATTTTCTGAGCCGGTTTTTTTCATAAAAACTTAACTATCAATTAACTCACACTTCATCATTTTTCTTAATTCTTTGATATGTTACACATTTCGACAATTATTTTTAATATTTTTAACCCACATTATCAACCACACAGTACAAACATACTAACTTTGATATATTATCTGAGATGATTATTACATTTCAAACACACTAAACAATTAACTTACATTTCGTCATTTTTCATAATTCTTGGATATGTTACTAATGTTGACAAGCATTTTTCATCATTTTAACCCACATCATCGCCCCACTTGCTAAAATAATAAATTTGATATATTGTCTGGTCTGATTATTTCATTGCAAACACACTAATGTATTAAATAACATATTATCATTTTTCATAATTCTTGAGTATGTTACTAATTTTGGGCGATAAGGATTGTTTAAATTATTTTTCATAATTTAAACAATCCTTATCGCCCTATCTTACTTACATAATTACTTTGATATATTTCCTGGATGATTATTTTATTATAAACTCACACTCGATTAACTCACATTTAATCTTTGTTCATAATTCTGGATATGTTACTAATTTCGACAATAATTTTTATAATTAAAAACCCAGATTATGCCTCTACCTCCTACTTATATAATATATTTGATATATTTTCTGGGCTTATTATATCATTACAAACACACCAATCAAGTAACTCACATTTCATCATTTTTCATAATTATTGGATATGTTATTAATTCGACAATAATTTTCATAAGTTAAACCCACTATGTCGCTCCCCCCTTACTTAAATAATAACTTCGATATATTGCCTGGGCTGATTATTTCATTACAAACTAATAAATAAATTCTGGGTATTTTCATAGTATATATGTTTCACCTATCTTATCGAATCCCGGGTGATGCCACATATTCTGCTAATATATATAATTCACCTATCTCATTCGATCCCGGGGCGATGCTGGGTATTTTGCTACTATATTATTCAATACTGGGCGACGTTTTCTGATAGTATATATTTGCACATCTCATTAAATCCCTGGACTGACTGACATGTCCGCCACCCCACTGTTGAAAATATACATTAAATAATGTAATGTCTAAATAGTAAACTGTTTCAGTCATTTCCGGGACTGACTTTATATCCCAAACCCACTGCTAAAAATATACATGAAATAATATATTGTATAAATAGTACACTGTTTCAGCCATTTCCGGGACGGACTTTATATCCCAAACCCATTGATAAAAATATACATGAAATGATGTAATGTCTAAATAGTAAACTGTTTCAGCCATTTCCGGGACAAACTTTATATATCCAACCCACTGCTAAAAATATACATAATAATGTACTGTCTAAATAGTAAACTGTTTCAGCTATTTCCGGGACTGACTTCATATCCCAAACCCACCGCTAAAAATATACATGAAATAATGTAATTTCTAAATAGTAAACAGTTTCAGCCATTTTCGGGACTGACTTTATATCCCGAACCCACTATTAAAAATATACATGAAATAATGTAATGTTTTAATCGTAAACTGTTTCAGCCATTTCCGGAACTGACTTTATATCCCAAATCCACTGCTAAAATATACATGAAATAATGTAATGTCTAAATAGTAAACTGTTACAGCCATTTCCGGGACCGACTTTATATCCCAAACCCACTGCTAAAAATATACATGAAATAATGAAATGTCTAAATAGTAAACTGTTTCAGCTATTTCCGGGACTGACTTTATATCCCAAACCAACTGCTAAAAGCATACATGAAATAATGAAATGTCTAAATAGTACACAGTTTCACCCACTTTCGGGACTGACTTTATATCCCGAACCCACTATTAAAAATATACATGAAATAATGTAATGTTTAAATCGTAAACTGTTTCAGCCATTTCCGGAACTGACTTTATATCCCAAATCCACTGCTAAAAATATACATGAAATAATGTAATGTCTAAATAGTAAACTGTTTTAGCCATTTCTGGAACTGACTCATAATCCTCACCCCACTGTTGAAAATATACATGGAATAAAGTAATGTCTAAATCGTAAACTTTTTCAACCATTTCTGTGACCGACGTCTTATCTCCCATTATACTGTTAAAAATATACATTAAATAAAGTAACGTCCAAGACGTAAACTGTTGCAACCATTTCCGGAACCGACTTTATATTTCTCAGCCCAATGTTTAAAATATACATTAAATAAAGCAATGTGTAATGCGTAAACGGATTCACCCATTTTCGGGACTGATTTTATATCTCCCACCCCACTGTTAAAATATACAAGAAATAAAGTAATGTTTAAATCGTAAACGGTTTGAGTAATATCGGGGACTTACTTCATATCCCGTAACCCACTGCTTAAAATATACTTGAAATAAAGTAATGTTTAAATCATAAACTGTTTCAGCAGCTTTTCGAAAGTAATGCATAAAAAAACATTAACAGAGTTATTGATTAGGTAACCATTGCTTCAACATGAATGCATGAGTGTGCTATCAGTTTCAGCATTCCAGTGACTTAAATCCCCCCCCTTGGTTAATGGAGGAGAAATCCTCCATTACTGATACAATTCTTATTTTTGTTATTGACCAGAGATCCCCTTTTGGGGAGCTGGTTTCCCCCTAAATTTTTAACCGACCTCATGTCACATTCCGACCTTGTTGGGAGGAAAGTATACAAAAAAAAAAAAAAAAAAAAATCAGAACAGACATTTTCCAGGGCATTTTATAATTAATCAGAAGTAGGGCATTTTGTAATTAAATCAGAAATAACTTTTTCCAGTTACTTTTTTAATATTAAAACTTTGTTACATTAAACATAGTACCTATTCACAATGCCTTCCCAGGGGATAGATTTAGACACCAACGTCGTTTTTTTTAACGTGGAGAAAAAATTGTCTTAGTCGTAAAGGATTTCTCTTCCACTGAGAGAGAAGAAATCGAAATGTAGCACCTGAAAAACAGATACTACACTTTGATCTTAGCCAAAAGGCCCAGAATGAGAAATCATTTTTATTAGCTTTGCCTCAACAGCGACACCAATTTCCTTTTCAAAGACGACAAGGTTTATTTGGAATATTCCACTGTTTGGAATATCCCACTTTCCTTTTTTAGGGATGCACAGCATGATACCGGACGGAGCGATAAGCGTAGTAATATAATGATACTAAATGTTCCCTAGTATGAATTTCGACGCATCTGAATCTTAAAAGGTTACCATGATACCTTGTACGAGAAACAAGCAAACACTCCAAAAATAAACCATACACCGATCTAACACGTCAGACTGAAAAAATAGATCTGAGATGATCTTAGATGTACTGTATCCCCAGAAGTAAGTGATAATCAGACTGGTTTGGAGTTCGACCAGACCTGAAGCTAAAAGATGTCTTAACAACAACGACATTAAAAAACAACAACATGATAATCGACGATGAGCGACGATATAACATATGTTGTATATGTACGCATCTATCTGCACATATAAATGTGTATCTTTCATTCTACCAATTTATTTAAATAGGTAATTATGATAAAATGTATGTATCTTTAATAATATCATTGGAATTGTTACATGTTGAGTCTAATGTCGAAAAAAAAATAACCCTCTGAACTCAAATCGTAGTTGCATTCTATAACGTAAAAATTAATTATATACACAGTGCTGTATGCTGTTCCGAGACCCATAGATATTTGCTTATAGAACAAATGTATGGAAAAAAGAAACAGCTCAGGAAAACGGAAGTTACGGGGAGGAAACTAAAAGGAAGAGAATTGCGCAGCGCAAAGCATATTTGACAGCGAATAGGAAAATAGGAAAAACGCAAAGTACAACGTAAACTTAGGTAAGAAAACGCACGGTGCTTGTCAATTACGAATAAAAATATCTAGGAACTTAACGGATACGACGAGGGATGAATCCCAAATTTAATTATAATTGGTTCTGTGCACTTTCTTTTTCAAGAGCTATGTGAATTTATGAGCAGGAAATGCCTGTCGATCTTCTATAAAATATCCTATTAGTATGTTTTTTTTTCTATTGTTGAAAAGTAAATATGCAATAATTCCGTGTTTATTACCTGTGGATTTCGTCTAACACTTCTTACGCAAATTGATTCCAAAACTGTAATGAATAGTATATGTCTGTATATGAATAGTATATGCCTGTATATGAATAGTATATGTCTGGAAAACACACGAAACAAACAGAATCACATTTTATTAATCTATATATGAAAACAATAAAACAAAAACGACAATAGCGCATAAATTTATAATTATTGATTGAAAAATATACAATATATATCAATGCCAATATATATATATATATATATATATATATATATATATATATATATATGTAAACACACACACGCATATTGTCTAATATATATATATATGTATATATATATATATATATATATATATATATATATAACAAATGATTAATAAAACATGTTAAAAGACATCTTGAAAAAGAGTTAAAAACATATTTAATTTTAAAAAAGGAAACAAAAGATAAGTGGATAGTCCTTAATCCGCGGAGTTTCGAAGAAATACTCTCCTTCTCATCAGAGGGCAGGAATTGGCAAAATGCAGGATCGGATTTTTACATATAAAAGTATTTAATGAAACTACAAGTAAGTCACAGATCTTACTTGGTTAAAAAAAAGGGTGAGGTAAGGGGAACAGGAGGCAAAAGATAAATAATAAAAAAGATTTCACATGAATGGACAATCCGGTAAAGGGTAAAAATCCAAAAATGGTAAAATCCAAAACGGTCGAATTTAAAATTTAAATCCAATAGGTAAATTCAAAATGGTTCAAAATAATCCAAAAGGCAGAGTTCCTTGGAAAAAAGCGCAAATAGAATGAATTCCAAATCATTAAAAGAAAAGTACTGGAGAGAATATTTAAAAACACGTTATATATATATATATATATATATATATATATATATATATATATATATATATATATATATATATATCACTAGAGTATGTAATCAATCAATTTTATTGACAAATAGGCTATTACACAACATGTTTCGTGGACAATAAAAATATAGGAGTGCGAAACCTTCGTTGATTATCGTTCAATCCCTGCAACGTCTGGTAACCCTGCTAGCATATATATATATATATATATATATATATATATATATATATATATATATATATATATATATATATGTGTGTGTGTGTGTGTGTGTGTGTTGTGTCTGCACAAATAATTAACAAGAACACAGAAATAAAGGTATACAATAATATATTCGGCAGAAAATTATATACATAGTTACATGTCTTCAGATATACTTCAGTTTGAGATATTCCGGCAGGTGGCGTGTTGCATGTCTTACTGGAGGCAACATAGGCGTCTTGTCTATTTGGCGGTCGTTGCAGAACTCCCCCGGTATTGATGATTGATACCTTTATATTTCTAACTCACTTACATATGTTAATTAGTGGGCGCTCCCCCCAAATTTGAAGTCGTGTAGATTTCAATATCTTGTTCTCTTGGGGTTCATTATAATTGGTTCTGTGCACTTTCTTTTCCTTCCCGATCTACTCAGTTCGGGCCTGATTTGTGGTGGTTCGATATCAAACGGGTCGTATAGAATATCAGTTGGATCTTCCTTTTCATCAGGTTTGCGGTTTTCGTTGTCTTTTATATGACGTTTTCTCAATTGATTTTGATGTCTTTTGTCTATCCCTTTTGAACCTTTTATCATGTAAACCAAGTCGCCGATAGGTTTATCTACCGTACCAAACTCCCAATATGAAATATTATTTTTCATACATTAAAAATATACACGACACCAGGTTTAAACCTTTTACGTGATGTGTGCGTATGTTGATGGGGGATTGCTTGCTTTGGTATTAATTTATCGAATGGTGATTTTATTTTTCTAGCAAACATTAATTCTGCTGGCAATAATTTAGACAGTGTATTTGGGTTCTAAGTTATCCTGTATATTTGCAGGAATTTTGTTAATGCTTTATCCGTCGGGGTCCCTATTGATTTTTATGTGCACGCTTTATCGTGTCTACGAACCTTTCCGCTAATCCATTTGAGCTGGAGTGGAACGATGGTGTAGTTATATTCTTTACCTGAACATTGTCCCAAAAGTCCTTTAAATCACTTGATGTAATTTGTGTTCCGTTATCTGTGACTTTAATGTCTGGCACACCAAAACCTGCAAATGTTTCATGCAGAAAACTTATTGTGTTATTTGTCGTCGGGTTCTTGAAACGTTTTACTTCAGGCCATCTAGACAAAAACTATGTACTACGATTAGGTAGTATTGTCGATCGGTCGGTACAGAAACGTCTATATGATGCGTGACCATGGATGGTCAGTTTTTTTTCCAAGGTTTATGGACTATCGGTGGTGCCTTTACGGCTAAGGCACAACCTTTGAACTTGTTTACTTTTAGTTCAATATCCACATCCATGTTACACCCGTAAACGTAAATCCGCTTAAGTGCCTCTATCATATTTATACCTGGGTGTCGTGTATGAAAATCACGTAAAGTCTTTTTCTGCAAGGTTTTCGGGATAACAATTCTTTCAGTATATAATAAAACATCATTGCATACGATAAATATGCTTTGCATTTTTTCATCATTTTCACTTATTTTCTTCTTTATCTCTGTGATGACATTTTCAGCCTCCTTTTTTATATCGGTTAATGTGACTGGTAATTATTTTATTATATTCGCCACTATGTTTTTTCCTCATAATTTGAACGTATAGCTGCAATTACTGACTCTTCAAGGGTTTCCTCCATTTTCGGCATAAGTCTTGACAGGTCACCCGGATGACCTATTTACTTCAAACCCACATGTTTTATTTGAAGGTCGTAATTTAGCAAGATCGTACTCAAACGGAGTAGGCGGTTTGCCGTATATACTGGCAAGCCCCTTTTTGAACCGAAGATTGTCACTAGGGGCTTGTGATCTGTTTCCAGTATAAAATCTCTTCCGTACAGGTAACGGTGGAATTTCGTCACCGCGAAATAATGCTTAACTCCTCTTTTTCTATTTGAGAGTAAGGCTTTTATGCCGGAAGTAGTGTCCTTGAGGCGGGAGCTGTAGGTTTCTTCGATCCATCTGGCAGGGTATGCTCTATACATGCTCCTATACCATACGAGCTCGCGTCGCTCGCAACTCTTATTTCTAATTTTGAGTCGTAATATTACGACCCAAAATTAGTTAAAAATGGATGAGACGTCAGCGTCTTTTTAATTTTCTCAAATGCGTCTTGGGATTCTTTTGTCCATATCCATGGTGTTTCTTTCTTTTATAACTCGTTAACTGAAGCTCTTAGGTTGTGCAGTCCTTTGATAAATACTTGGTAGCATTTTGCGAGACTAAACAAACTCTGTAGAGTCGTCACGTTATGTGGTGCCGGCATGTTTTAATTGCTGTCGATCCTTCCGGGTCTGGGTGTCAGGTGTCTTTATTTATTATTTGCCCTACATGTTTGATTTCGTTTAAACAAAATTCGCATTTGTTTTCTTTCACCTTTAATCCGTATTCATTTATTCTTATGAATACTTCTTTTCGATGATCTTGGTGTTCATTTATGAACGCGCTCCTGATGATTATGTCATCCAAGTATGCACAAACACAATCTATTCCGTTCAGGATTGTATCCATTGCTTGTTAGAAAATCGCCGATGCGACTTTGATCCCGAAGTCTAGATGGTTGTATTTAAACAACCCTTTGTGCGTGTTAATGCATAATGTCTTTGACCATTCATTTTCCATCGGAATTTGTAAATAGGCGTCGGACAAATCTATTTTTGAAAAAAATATGCCACTATTTAGTCTAGCAAATATCTCCTCAGGGCTTGGTAAAGGGTAATTGTGGTCATTTAATTCATCGTTTAAGCCCGTAAAACCATCTGCACGGACTCGAATTTGTTCCGACTATTTTTTTACGTACACCGTAGGGGCTGCCCAGACGCTATATTAAATTTTCGATAAGATTCCTGTTTTTTAGAGTCTATCTAGCTCGCTATTTATTTTGTCTAAACCGGGGAACGGTACGTTCCGTTTTTTCTTAAACACCGGTGTTGCATCCTTTTTTAGCTCGAACGAAGCCTTAAATTTATTACATCTTCCCAGTCCAGTAGTAAATACTTCTGGGAATTTCTTTTTTAGATCGTTTTTAATATTTTCTGATGTTGGGATGCAGCTGGTTATTTTTCTAAAAAAAGTGTTCATTGGTTTATCCCAAAGATTGTATTTTTAATCCAGTCAATTTCCAATAAGTTCTCGCTTTCTTTAATTACGAAGATTTTCAATTTCTTCGTCGTGTTATTTAAATTAATGGGCAGGATGACCTATCCTTCAAATTTTATTTCGTCTCCTATCACTGTTCGTACACATTGATACTTGACTTTTGAAGAATCGTTTTGCCCAGCTTTTTCCAAGTGTTGACGTTTATTAACGACAAATTCGATCCAGAGCCAAGTTGAAATTTCACTTGTTTGCCCACAATATTAACTGCTACACATGTTCGTACATTATTTTTCCATTTGCCGTTTATTCCTATTTGGCGTACTCTATTTTTTTTGTTCTGCACCAAACACTCTTATGTCCAACTTTATCGCAATTGTAGCACATGATATTGTTGTAAGGACAATCCTTTTCCAACTGTTTTTAATCACATCTTCTGCAATTATTACCTGATACTGTCTTTTAATAATTCCTTGGATTATTATCGTAATTTTGTTTTCAGTAGTTATTATATTGACTATTATCCTAATTTCGTTTTCTGTAGTTATTATAATTTGAGTATTTAAAATTTGAGTATTTTTTTGAATTTCGACTAGTCTCAAAATTTCTTTGTCCTGAGTTTCTGAAATGTTTTTTAATCTTCCTAATGCACGCTACTCCTGCTTCTTCTATATCACTGGGATTTCTTTTTAGTGATACTGCCCTTTGGCAATCTTCTGCTAATTTTTGCAATGCAAGGCCTTGTTCTGTCTCTAATTTTAAGAGAACGCGTCTTCGGATCTCTGATTTTTTTGTGGATACTAGACCCTGTGCGAAGATTACGCATTTGAAATCGTCCACCGTGAGTTCCGATAATTTGAAGTTGTCGCAGTTTTGTTTACTACTGACGGGTATGTTAGGTAGTCCTGTTCATCATTTTTCTTAAGATTCATACATGACCATGTCTTGTGAAAAAGAGACATGTTCTGTCTGAATAAATCTTTAAGAAGCTTTACGGTCTCAGAGAAATCTGACTGATTCGTTCTCCTTGGCAATATGAAATCAACATATTTGCAATGCTCACTGGTACCAAGCTTTCGAAGTAATATACTTACTTTCTTTCCCTTTGGCCAGTTTTCGCAGTCTGTTTCGAAAATATCTTTATACGTCTTGAAGTATGCATCAAAAGTTTTATCCTCTTCCGGTAGGTATGTGAACACATCTATGCTGTTAACAATTGTAGCGTTGGAGAAGGCTGTATTACTTTCCTGTATGGAATTAGCTGTTAATCTTTCTTACGGTTCTTTCTGTTCAAGTTGTATCTGCGCGAATCTTTCTTCCTGCCTTTCTGTGCATTTTATGAGTCGTTCATTTTGTCTTTCGTTTCACTCTGCGTGTATCGCATGCTGTTCTTTTTGTAGGATCTGCTGATTCTGCATGAACTGTGTCATTATTTTAGTAAATTCCTCCATCTTGTTGTTCTTTCTTTTCAAAGATTAGGAAAATCAGTCTATTTTACTAATTCACTTTTTACAATAACTACGAACAACCGTTTTTAGGTTCGCTTTTTTTTCGATATCAACCGAATTCTATCGATATATTATTTTTGCGTTGAACCTTTGTTTTTCCCTTTTTCTATTGAGGGATAAAAAATATATTTTATTTTGTTCTCCTAATCCGTTAAGTTTTATGTACAAGAATTCTCTTTTTAAAAAAATCCTTTCTGGGTACAGCTGAAAAAATATCACTGTTCTTTTTCGACAATTTGTATAAACTAGTTCATGGTGTACTAGCGAAAACACCTTTTTTTCTTTGACTTTCGTAGTCACTTTGAAATAGTAATTGTTATTTTGCTTTCAAGTATCCAGTGTTCGAATATCTCATTCGACAATTTTGTAGTTACTTTTGTTTGTTTTCCTTTTGTTTTGTTTTTTTGTTTTATTCGACAGTGATAACTTTCCGCGTAAAGTGTCTTTCGAATACTGTTGTTATGTCTAACAGTGAATTCCGGAGTAAATCTTTTTCAAAGTCCTCGATATTACTGTTGTGTTCAACAGTATATTCTCTTCTTCGAGTACGTTTTTTTCGTACACCACTGTTGAGTTTAGTAGTGCATTTTTTCGCGTAAGTCTTTTTTCGAATTGTCGAAGCTACTGTTGTGTTAAATAGTGGATTTTATCCTGCGTAAGTCTTTTTTCGAATTCTCGACGCCACTGTTGTGTTTAATAGTTGATTGTATCCTGCGTAAGTTTTTTTTCGAATTCTCGACGCCACTGTTGTGTCTGCACAAATAAATAACAAGAACACAGAAAGAAAGGTATAAAAATAATACATTAGACAGAAAAGTTATATACATATTTGCATGTCTTCAGATATATCTCAGTTGGAGATATTCCGGTAGGTGGCGTGTTGCATGTCTTATTTGAGGCAACATAAGCGCCTTGCCTATTTGGCGGTCGTTGCAGAACTCCCCCGGTATTGGTGATTGATACCTTTATATATCTCACTCACCTACCTATGTAAATTAGTGGGCCTCTCCACAACAATATAGGTGTGTGGATGTGTGGATGTAAATACATATATATAGGGATTTATTCAATTGAATAATAAATTTACAATTTGATCAGGAATCGTACGCACAAATTCATACAGTCATTGAAATTATCAATTAGACGATAAATGCAATCACCAAAATATTTTATGAGAGGTGATTGCTAATTTATTGGGAAATATCGATAAATATACTGGATTCTTACCCTTAAGGACAGGTATTCTTTGGTCGAGGCGGACGAAACTTCATGCTGTTTTATCTCACGAATTAGATTTTGTCTTAAAAATATGTTTTAAAAAAAAGTGAAAAGAAAAGTTCGTTTTTATTACATTTTTAGCTGAATAGTGTTTTACTAGAATGTCTTTACAGCAAGGCTCAGACAGACAGCCAAAGTGAACATAATCATTTTCAAGAAAAATTGCACTCATTAGATTGCGATGTTAAACCGTAATGTAAAAGAAGCCCCTATACTTAAACCGACCTAAATAGAAAAATGTCAGTAAATAAACGTACAGATTGGTTTCGACGATAATTATGAGCCACATATATTGTCATTTTTCATACTGAAAATATCCACCTTCTATAAACAATAGTTTCGAATAACCTTTACACCAATTTAAAAAGTACTTATGAGTTTAATGCTTTTTTATAGTAAAATAAATGAATTATAGAAAATATCAGAAACATGATAAAAATTAAATATTTCTCTGATAAACGAATCAACACATTCTTTAGAGTCTCGACAGACTAGGGGTGTCTTCTCTAAGAGTGCCTTTGGTGTTATTATAAAGAGTGGTACAATCACAAACAACATCTCTCCTTAATCGGCACTGCATTAATCCACATCAATAATAATAATAATAATAATAATAATAATAATAATAAAACTAATAATAATAATAATAATAATAATAATAACAACAACAACAGCAACAACAAAAACAACAACAACAATAATAATAATAATAATAATAATGATAATAATAATAATAACAACGACAACGACAACGACAACGACAACGACAACGACAACAACAACAACAACGACAACAACAACAACAACAACAACCACAGCAACAACAACAACAACAACAACAGCAAAAACAACAACAACAACAATAACAACAACAATAATAATAATAATAATAATATTAATAATAATAATAATAATAATAATAATAATGATAATAATGATAATAATAATAATAATAACAACAACAACAACAACAACAACAGCAACAGCAGCAGCAGCAACAACAACAACAACAACAACAATAACAATAATAATAATAATAATAATAAACAGCAAGAACGAATAAAGATGGTGTCAATATAAGCGAAAAACATATACATTACTTAGTACTCCGAAATATCCACCCATTTATTTGTTAATCTCACATAGGGAAACGCGAACTTCTGCGTATTTATAAGAATCCAGATGAAAAGTGTCCTGGATTTACCTTAAACTATATCCAGTGGTGAAGCCCCAGCTTGCGGGCTTTGGGATGTGTGGAGCCACCCTTTAATTGTCATTGCTCCCAGGTCCACTCTGACCCGGAGTGGTAGTACCTGTTAGGGTCCCAACTATGGTCTAAATAGAAACCGACTTGAAAACAACAAATATATTCTATTAAAATTTTTTTCTTCAAAATCTTTGGATTCGGCATTAAATAACCTGAAAAGGGCTGATATGCCGTAAACAAAAAACAACCAACCAACAGGAATGAAAAGATGACACGATGAATTTCCCGGCCGAAAGAAAACAACACTACGTATTTGTTTTTAGATTTTATTGAGAATATCAATTCAGGTAACTTAATAATGTAGTAGAGCTGACATCTATTCAATGTATCCCACATTCAGCCTCAATCACCGCCTCGATACGGTTTCGAGACTTCTTCACAAGCGCCTGTCTGAATTTTCGGCGAATGGCGGCGATTACGCTGGCTTTGCTGTTGTGGAGGTCATGTTGGTGATGTTCAAGACGTCCATTGGTTTCAGCTCAGAGGCTGAGGGAAGCCAGTGAGCACTCCTTCTGAAGCCAGGTCGAGGTCTCTTTGAACATGACCCAACGCTGAGTTCTACTGCGACACCCAGCTAGCAGCTTCCTGATTGCAACAGAGTATCACAACACTCTTCAGCACATCCAGAAACACTTTTGCGTGTTTTTCAAGCCGCCTTTGAAGATATGAGGTGGCATCATGTGTCCGCCATATGAAACCACACAAAAGACCATAACCGTGCCCATGTTTTCATCACCCTTGACATATCCTTTTTAATCGAGGTAATCTAGCGATGCATTTTTAGGGTGCTCGCAATAGTAATGTTTTCATAACCATTGATCGAAAGAGAGCATATACAGCCGCGCATCTTTTTTTTTTTTTACACAGCGATGACCACTTATCAAGGCCCGGAAGCCACTCAGGGATAAGTGTTATTGCAAGTACATTACGTTAGTGTGGAGATTTGATGAAGTGTTTACTTAAGGGGGCGGTTCATTAGGGATTTGTTAACGTTGGACTTGAAGGCATCCACGTTGTAGTCCGGTGGGAAGCAGGCAGACGGAACAAAGTTCCATAGGCGTGCAGTTCTAAGAGAGAAGCTTTGTTCATGGAGTCCACGTTTTGTATTTAGGCACAGATAAAGAGTGGGGGGAATTTTTCACAGTGGATTCAGCTAGACGGGTGTTTTTCGTGAAAGATTGGCGAGGGGGGACGAGAGATTGGAGTTCAGACGAGCACCTGCCATGGAAATAACGATTAAACAAAGATGGGCTCGCAACCTCTCTTCTGTAGGAGAGAGGTTGCAAGGTAGAGAAAAGGGTATCCCCCACTAAGCCACGAAGTCTATTTTGTACTCTGTCAAGGTAGGATAGGCTGTTTTTAGCAGCTCCTGTCCAGATATGGCAACAATATTCCATCCTTGGACGTACTTGGCTTTTGTATAGATAGAGAATTGCGTCAGTAGTGAGATATTTTCTGGAGCGGTAGAAGGATCCCCCCATCATTCCAGCGACCTTGGCAACATATATGATGTACGTGTTCCATTTCAGATCAGGAGTAGAGGTCTAACCCAGAAGCTTGTCAAAACACGGGGCCTCACCCAGACGAGAGCCATCAATCCCAATTGATGCCAGATGGGGATCAGAGCGTTGATGATGTAAGGATAGGAGTTTGGTATTGGATGCATTAAAGGTAACCAGCCACGTCTTCCCCCACTGAACCACGCGCTCGAGATCAGAGGAGAGAGAATCAGAGAAAACTTTGTCATTTACAGCCTTTGATGTGTTGCCGTAGATGGTCGTTTCATCAGCATAGATGTCAACGAATGATTTAAGTATGTATTTAGGGAGGTTATTGATGTAGATCTTTGATATCACTCGTTGAACATTGTGTACTTCAGACATAATATAAGGCTCCCTTCGCTGTTGTGATTTGTACATAACTGGCAAACAAAAATATGGTTTGCAACAAAAAAGACAACCGGTTTTCATCAAACGGAAATGAAATCATGTCTTTCTTAGTGCTGCAAATTTATGGTTTTACACCGTACTTGTGGACGAATCTAACTATTTACAATATCTCTATTTAGAAACACGATTTATGATGAAAATCAAGTAAATGGAGGCATGCTAAGTACTAATTAAAAGAACACATTATCTTAGTTTTTATTTATATTAATTCGTATATAATTTAGTTTCTCTTACTTAATAGTATTTAGTTTATTTCGCAAATAGGTTTGATTAAATCTTTAAACGAGGAAATCCAACTCGAAAATATAATCGAGGAGCGATAAAATCTGTTCGTGTAATTACAAAAGTAATTGCATAAATTATACAATAGAGCATTGCATGTGTATATTCTTTTTTTTTATTATGCAGACAATAGACAACATGGTTAATTATTTCATGCCGTAGATGAACTAAACAATAATTGCTTCGCCCTGGGCTTAATGTTTTTTTTATTTGTTTTACGCATTTTGTCTAGCACCTCATTTGCAACGATGTCTGGTTATTTGTTGTTTATAGGTCTGCAGATGGAAACCATTTGTTTCTGGTTCTGTGAACATTGCAGATTAACTTTATATTTTTTCAATAATCGACATTACCATTTTCTTAAGATTTTTCTATTTATTAGATGAATACCTAAAACTGTATAGAGTAAGACGAGTAGTTACATCTAGATGTTTCTTCTCCAGAGTAAATATCCCGTGGATATTTCGATGTGGGAAACCAATACATTTCTTTCCTGGTTGAGATAAATCTTATCTAATGTGTTCGCTCCATTTTTATTCATTTCTGATTATATATATATATATAATCTGCATAATTATCTTGCGTCGTATCAGCGGATAACAGTGGTTACACATGTCGCAGGTTTCGAATTAACTTTTCAAACTCAACCTTTTTCCCATAAATCAAATACCTTATTTTCTAGTCAGGAATAAGAAAGAATATATATTGCTCATTTCTATTTGTTTATACAACTTTGAGACACCAGATAGTGTGATCTGATTTGACCAGTCGCTTTTGTAGAAGCCTATTTAATAGGAATGATATTGAATATGTTGTCACTTGCACATTTTCTCGCAATTCCTTAAAACGTCACTAGCTGACTTTTGGAAGCCCCCCCCCTCCCTGATTTTTATATCGCAATTTCTTAAAACTTCATTAGCTGAAGTTCAGAATACAATCACGCGTTTCTTTTAACGGTTAATTAAAAAAAAAAGTCTCTTCAACATTTTGCATTTTGGAGACGGGACCTTTTCGAGATAAGTTGCAGCTATATTAATTTTATTTTTTATCTTCTTAGATTCAAATGTTAATAACTACATTTTATTTCAGTATTTAATTTATATTTTTATTTTCTGATTGTTTTATTTATTAATTAGCGTGTTTCGTCCATAAATGTTTATTTTTCCTACTTAGTTGATTGCATTAATAGATTAGGAAATTGTATTCATTTTCAGTTCGTGAGAGGGGAATCTATCACGTTACTTCCCCTTAAACTCGCCAATTGAACTTTTATTAAGTACATTACTTAATAGCATATTTATTTCTTTTTTAATGGAGAGTAGAAAACGCTTTGTGGATGCGTTGTGTGCAGCTCCCGTTACTCTCGCTTCTCTTTATGTGTGCCTCCGTCCTTATTTCTCAATGAGTGATTTTTCTGACAAAAGAAGTTGTATTCTAAGTTGACAGTATTTTGCGCAAATTGTCGCCAGAGATGTCGGAATTTTTCTGTTTCTATGTCTATCCTTGTAGGCATGTCACTAGTGTGGGTTCTGGACGTAAACGTTTTATCTGGGCTGACGTTATCCGCCTGGTAGTCAGGGACACGAACCTTGGATTGACCACTAAGGAGGCTGTCCTATCAGCAGGTGCAAGTACTGGAGCTGCTGCATTGCCATTTGGTGAATGGATTCTGGATCATGCAGTAACTTCTGTTGGGGCTTCTCGATGCTATATTAGTGGGTAATTGTTACGGCTTTACCTTATCGTGTTCTACAAACAAATTTCTTCGTTTCTTTTTCACTCTTAGTTTCCCTCTCTGTCCTGCTCTAACACAAGTCTGATGATCTAGTTCACAAATTCCAAAACTCCATGACAAGTTTCAAGAAAAAATACACGATTAAACCCGGATCTCCAACCTTCAACGTAGACCCCCCACTACCATATCTCCTTCTCCAACATCAGAAGTCTACGTTCTAACCGTCCAAAGGTTGACACCCAATTACAGGAGACTAAATCAGGCCTATTATTTCTAAGCGAAACTGGCGTTGGAAGACTATTACCCTAGATGAGTTCGTAATTAAAGGATACTCTAACTTAACTTCCAAATCTGACCCCCAGGATCGCCATGTGAACTGAATATGTGCCTATATTAAAGATGACTTTCCATGTGGTAGGGGCATCTCCAGAGAAGATCCTAACTTACCCTATATGTGCTTCCGGGTTGCACTAGCTCACACTAGTGCATTTATATTTACTCTCTATCTATATCTGAGAAAATTGACCACGTCGTATCTGCTTATCCTTCAGTTTACATTCACGTATGTGGAGACTTCAATGTTCACCAATGTGATCAGACAAAGCCAAACTCTTTGCTAAGAACTTTGCAGCTAATTCTACTCTTAGCGACTAAGGCCACCAACCCCCAATATTTCCTCCTGTATCAGAACACACGCTATGTGATATAAAACTATCGGTACGTGATGTTGCCAAGCTAATCAATAAACATGATTTCAGTAAACCAATTATAATACTAAAAAATCTTCAACCAGAACTAGTGCCTATACTTAAAAAAAACTGTTTAAACGTTTCTTAAAGAGAACTGCTTCCCAGCACCCTGGAATATCTCATCAGTATGCCCTGTATTTAAGAATTCAGGTGATCGCTCATCCCCTTCTCATTACAAGCCAATAAGTATCCTGTGCGTCATGAGTAAGTTGCTGAAATCTGTGTTAAATCTAGAGAAGTAATCAAACATCTAAACAAAAATAACCTTCTTAGTGACACACAATATGGTTTCCGTCCTGCAAGATCTACAGCAGATGAGTTTAAAGCTATATCTCATAGAATTAGTGAATCTCTCGACGGAGCCACCCTTTCTAGGGCAATTGCTATTAACATATAAAAGGCCTTTGATAGGATATAGCATAAAGGTTTACTTTACAAGATCTGCAACTATGGTAAAGCTGGACATATCTTACCAATTATTAAATCATTTCTCTCTGATAGGTTTATAAGAGTGATAGTTGATGGGCAAAAATCAGAAGCTCACAGTATTAATGCTGGAGTCCCTCAGGGGTCTATCTTGGGCCCAACTCTTTTCCTGATTTACATTAATGATATTCCAAATTTCCTCCTTCCATCATTTGTGGACATTTATGCTGATGACACTACTATCTATGGTAGCACATCTAAGACCGTAAACTACCTAGTTCTCTCCGACTCTCTCTCCATTGATCTTGAGCATGTGGTACAATGGGGAAAGGAGTGGCTGGTTACTTTTAATTCATCTAAAACTAAGCTTCTATGTTTACATCATAAACGCTCTGATCCCCATCTGGACCAAATTAAAATGAATGGCGCTCGTCGTAGGAGGTCTCATGTTTTTACAAGGTACTGGCTTGACCTTTACTCCTGATCTTAAAAGGAGCACGTACATCAAATCTGTTGCCAAAGCCGCTGGAGAAATAGTGAGATCCTTCTATCGATCCAGTAGATATCTCACTGCTTATGTAATTCTCTATCTATATAAGAGCAAGGTACGTCCAAGAATGGAGTATTGTTGCCACCTCTGGGCTTGAGCTGCTAGAAAGGACTTATCCTGCCTTGATATAGTTCAAACAAGACTTCGTAGCATCGTAGGAGATGCCCTTTTCTCTTCCCTTCAATCTCAATCTTACAAAAGAGATGTTGCGAGTTTTTGTCTGATGTATAATTATTTTCATGGAAAGTGTTCGACTGAGCTTCAGTCTATGGCACCCGCTCGCCAAACTTTCACAAAAAACACTCGTCTAGCTGAAAACACTATCAATAATTCGCACCACTCTTTATATGTGCCTAAACCTAAACGTAAATTCCATGAATAAAGCTTCTGTCTTAGAACTGCACACCTGTGGAATTGTCTTCAGTTTTCCTGCTTTTCAACTGACTACAATATGGTCGTCTTCAAGTCCAACGTAAACAAGTTCTTGATGAGCAGTTCCACTTAAGTTAACAAATTTACCGAATTTCCATTACTAACGATTACTATATTGTCCAATTGATTACTGTACACTCTTAACCTTTACCCTCGAGTGGTCTTTGACCTTGATAAGTGGTTATTCCTATGTAAAAATGTGTTTTAAATTAACACACCTGTAGAATAGGAACTATTCGTTAATTAACAATTCCAAATATATTATAATCACCAAGTTCTGACACTATATAGGCAGTGGAGATTAGCTGCCGAAGATATATAAGATTACAGTAAACTTTACTACTTCGTATTAATTGGTTCCAAAGGAAATATAATAAGCACATAAGGAAAAGCATAAAATAATTGAGTGAAATTATTATTGTTTTTTTTTGCATCAAATAATTACAATATTTATACTATAAAACAATTTACAAAATCATTTATGCTATTACATTAAAAACAGCAATGCAATCGATAGTTTTTATAGCCACATTTGAATGAACAACCTAATACACTTTGTCGATATTGAAATGCCTTTCTTTGAATCAGCAGAGGTAGTTAAATATGTTTTAGGTATCAGCACTTGATTTGATAAAATCACAATAAACTTTCAGAAAGCACAACTTGTACGTACTATAAACACGCAAACATATTCCTTTTTGTTATTGTCATTGTTTCACATTTTACAAGAAACACACGTGGTTATGTTATGCTAAGCTTAGCTAGTCTGCTTGCTATAGAGACTCAAACACACAGAAGTGGTACACATAAATTCTTCTTCTCTATGTGAAGCTTAAGAACAATGTTAACCGAACTCACAGACGCACACATATTTCATACATATGCATACTCATACATAAAACAGACACGCTCATCTGCCGCACACCTTCGTTCTTATTCTTTTACACGCGCGGAAACGGACCAAACATCAGATCAAATTAAAATGTGCATTCGTTTTCCCTTTATAGACTGAATTCGTCCTTTCACCAGAAAGTTCGTCGACTATTTTAACTCTCTACTATGCAGCACTCTTTATTGTTCGTTGTCAATTAAAGTATATTATTTCCTATATGTATTTATCATGATTTTGGTTTATTGTTGTAAACATAAAGCAAATACAAAAGGTACGTTATATTAAATTGAATATAAAAAGCTTTTTATGCCTCAAAACATATAAATAGAAATAATTCAATAATCATATGCAATTTACATTATATTCTCGCAACATATGTTTGCTTATTTCAGTTGTATGTGATTAAAGACCTATCGACTTTTCAGTGGTCAGTAAGGTCAGGAAGGTTTTGTGGAGATTTTAGTTTGCGGATTTAGTCATATCTAATAGAATTGTATATTTTAACTTCCGAGACTGAATGTTGGCGGAGATTCATAATTAGATAATATTTATGTTCATTTAGGGCCAGTTCTTATGTTTGTAGGCGCTATTGGCTTGATAGTTTTGTTATTTAACCCAAATACAATTTCGTATCCCGAGCTAAAGATACTGCCATAGGAGGGCTTGTGTAGATATGAAGCTATTTTAATAAAGTGAAGGTAGTAGTTTATTTCCTATTTAATAACTAGTAGGGGTTACTTAGCGCCTATGTAGAGGCTTTCTATTGGAGATGTGCTAAAAGCGCCGAGGTCGATTCTCAATCATAGTGGTAAATTGGTTCACATTTTTTCAAGTAGGTAGATGTTGCTACTTACGCTAAGCTAAAATCGCATTATGGATTAGTTTAGATTTAGAAGTATTTGCTTATTTGCTCCCCAGCCAGTGTGACTTAATATTTCATCTAAATGTATGGCTTTATTACATTTTTCCATTTAGTAAGTGAGGTGAGGGGAATAATATTTTATTTTCGGTCAATTTTATATTGATTTACTACTTGTAGTAATTGTTATTCGATGTCAGAGTTAGAGCATTGTTCATTTTCGTTTTAGTTTCTGAGAATGAAAAAATATTTTTCCGACTATTTTTTTGATTTAAGCAAATTAGGAGTACATGTTATATTAGGTTAACTTGGTTGCATTTACACTATATTAGAAAATAGTGCAAGTATAGTGTGCAATGTATTAATGTACTTCAATGTTGAACATTAATATTTTTTTATGCTAAGCAATGGTACGGAAATTTTTCTTCCGTGTAGTACTCTGTTCTTGTTACATGTAAGAGAATGTTGTTATTATTCTAACATTAAAATATCTGTTTTGTTTGGATGAATATTGGCATTTATATCTCAGCCCTAATTCTTTTCAGGTTTTCGATAACAACATGTCTACACATGATGTTGTGTGCTTTTTAATGCCGAATGCTACGACTCCTACATTTTCTTTCTTATGAATGCCTTTCTTATAAATGTATACAGTCGAATAAAGTAGTCAGTTATGTTTCTGTGTATTCGAAACTCAAACTGGTATTTGCTTGTTAGATACGTGGATCATAGAAGCCAGCATTGCCTGGTCGAAAAATACGCTTAAATATGAGATTTTGTTTAATGGAGGTTTGGTTTTTTTTATTAAAATAGCAGGACCTATTAACTGTCGTTGCACAGTCGAAGCATGCCCCCATTGTAAAAAAATAAACTGCGTTTGTAGTAGTAGTAGTAGTAGTAGTAGTAGTAGTAGTAGTAGTAGTAGTGGGCCAACCCCCAATCTCCTCATGTTATAATCGGCTTTCGGAATGGGCATCCACAGTCTCTTCATTCTGAAAACAGGTTTCGGTATATACACCCACAGCCTCCTCATGTAAAGTACGGATGTCGGAATAGACACCCTCAACAAAGGGATATCAAAATATTTGCCCCAAATTTAACCTTAATATTCCTTGTCAACATACCCACTCGCAAATACTTTAAACAAAAAAAAATGGGGGTGACAGTGTCGGTAGGAGAGAAGTAGATTTGTTTATCACGCGTGTGTACACATCTGACAACCACTGAATTACAGTGCATAACACATCTTTTTATATCTCGAAAACTACTTGTGTATGCCCAATTTAAATATGATAGTCTTATTCAAAGTCGATAACTTATAAAAGTCGCGATTTTAAAAGAAAATTGTGGGGGTTGGGCTGAGGTAAAAGTTTACTTAAAAAAACAAACACGAAGTTAATGTCTGTGTAGTGTCGATAATTATTCTGAAAAAAGAATTAAACAAAATTATTCACAGAACATATAATTAGTAATAAAAATAAATAGATAAGAAATAAGTGTTTCCGTAGGTAATGTAATTTTGTTTAAACGTATATGCATAAAATATCGAGGCGTTAACTTATTTGTAACATAATTAAATTCTAGATAATCGTAAAAAATTAAGAAGTAATATTGTTCACAGTAATAGAAATGTAACAAAAAGATAATATAAGTTAAACAAAAAACTAAAATAAACAAAAAAACTGCATCGTGTAAGGGTCAAGAAGCTGGTCAAATATTGAAAAATAAATAATGGTACCCCTAAATGTTGTTGTTTTGGAGGCTTTTATTTGTACGATAGTAGCATGTAGGCACTTTGTGCATAGATAAGTGCAAGGTTACCAGTATTTATTTATTTTTTTTTATTTATGAGCGGTTATTATATTTGTATTTGTTTTTTTAGCAGGATTGGCTCATGTAGAGTGCGACGTTATATTAATTTTTTCTGGAAGGTTCGTTTATACATAGATGAAGTGGATTCTCGAATAAGATAATTATCAATCAAAACGGGCGGATTTTGAGAAGGGAGATTTTATTATTTTTGAATCGAGAAATAAAAAAGTTTATGTCATGTGTATGTAGCTAATAATGAAAGTATAGTAGGAAAATGTAGAATTGGTCCCGGTATAAATTGGTGATAGTGGGGGGGGCTAAACTATTTATAGAGAAAAACCGGGATTTTCCACTAGAAATGATACGATAGTGATTGTGTTGCTCCTAGGATGCAATGTAGCATTTTATTATATCTACTTAATGTGTCTTAAATTGAGTTCTACAATTACATAAAATAGTGGCTTATAGCCTAGACGTATAAAATTAGTATGTGTCATCTTTTATTGCAAATTTACGATACGATCGAAAGGGGAATTTCTGCAGTGAAAATATTATATAGAGGATTATATTGGACTCAAAATATAGCAATGATTTAAAAAGTTAAAAATAATGATTCGTGCACTACCACCAAGATCGAAACCAAAACGTTTATTGTACGATTTTACTTTTCCCTTTGACGTTAATGGTTGAGCTATTAGGACATGTTTGCTGCAAAGCTAAGTATAACATAAACCCATAAGTTCTAGTTAACATATTCGTAATGCTGTCGTTCGAACTTCATCTAACAAATTCCATTTTTTAATTTTCAAACTTTTCACCGAATTTCCCCGCTAAAAACCTAAATGTAATGGTTCACATGAAGTCGAATACCCTATATATTATGTTTCATGTCTGTAGACAAAAATCTGGCAGAGAAGTTTAGTAGGCCAAATTTTCATATATATATATATATGTATACGCGTACACACACACACACACACACACATATATATATATATATATATATATATATATATATATATATATATATATATATATATGAAAATGTTTCTGTCTACTATAACCTTTTTACGCAAATATTACCCAAGTATAACTCATGTAGAATATAATTACATTAAATAGGTAACTAAAGATGAACATACGATAAGAAAACCGAAGAAACTAATCGGGAATTTATTATAAAAATTAGCTAGATTTTTGCAGATGAATGCAGGTTTAAAGCCCATATATAGCAAGATTGTATTTTCATTCTAAATAAATAGATAAAAGGGGTTTTTATATGAATATCAATAGACAAAAAAATCCAATTCAAAGGAGTACAAATTTCTCATTTTTAAATGTTTTCCGACGCAGTTACTAAATGGGGTTTGATTTTTGAATTTTGTAGCTCGGTATGTTTATAATGCTGTTAAAAAAGGGCGAAGTGATGCTCATCAGTGTTTATACTGCGGTCATAAGAGATTTGCATTGTGTTTTAAAACTTTACCCAATTAGTTTTTTTTTTTCAAATTCCAGGGCGGTATTTTTAGTCTCAGAATTATAATCAAGTTTTTCAATAATATTTTAAAATGTTCACTATCGCATGCGTTGCCGTGTCTTTCTCAATTGTCCTTTAGGCATATAGATTATTAATAATAAAGTAGTATGTGCACTTTCTGGGTGTAGGTAAGTGTTTATGATTGTTATATAGGCGCAAAATGTTACGATTTACCATATTTTCAATGAATTTTACTTTTTGCATTGTTTTTTTACTTCCCTATATACTATTTTAATTAGAACGGTCTCTCCTTAGTATTTATGGTTTTGAGAATTGAGTCATCAGCTTGTCCAAGTCTGTTTCACTGGGTGTTTCAGTAGGTACTATGGATATTGTTAAAGTTAATATGAGTTCACAAATATGGCATTTGCTTGCATAGTTGTGTTCACATTAATATGGCTTTGCGCGATTTTATTGTATTGATGTTCCGCCTGTGTTCTGCTGTCGTGGAAATGTGTGGAGGTGGAGGGCGTGTAATAATATAGATAAGCTACTATTATAAATAAATGATAAACTATTTTCGGCATTAATGACCCCTAAATTCAACTAGGCAACTGCCCAAACTCAGCGTAAGTTAATTCTTAGTAAAAGCCGATTTTATCCACATCCATTTATCTGCATTAAAAACTCGGCTTGCAAAGTAATGGATCAATTATCTTCCGTTTGACACATTATCGATCAAAACTAGAGAGAAACCTTTCCTATTACTGCTGTCGTTCTATTCATTAGTACTTTATTGTGTCCGTCTATGAGGCTTCTTTAAGACGAAACAATAATAAAGAGAACGTTGATAGCTGCCAGTAAGATCAACCTAATCAATGTGACTCGGTGTATGTTAATGAGGCTTAGTCGCTTGGTGCAACAGTGGAAGGAATGAATAATTCCATTCTAGGCGTAGAAATAGAAGATGAAACGGAAGTAGAACAAAGTATATGCGCTATCATCTATCGCAGAAATCTAGAATAACGAATCCTGAATATCTTTTAAAGCCGGTGTCCAGATAACATGTCAGAATGCATCAATATACTTGTTTCGCTTCTGTCTCAAATCCCAAAGTCTCAACAATTGAATACATAAATAAGAAAGTATACAGATACTGGGTTACAAGAGAATGCGATAACCATAAAAGTCAATGCTCTTACCTAATTTCTGTTTGATTCAATATACGATATGTGATTCATTTTATTGCTACAAATGGCGGAGCTTGAAAAATATCCACCTATGTAGATGTGGAAATCGGTTTAAAGGAAAAAAGATCAAATATAAATCTCCATATAATGTGTGCTTGTGTGTATGAATTAGTAAGCAAATTTCAATATTGTTTAGAATAGCAATCTTTAACACGAATCAAGGTTATATTAATTTATTATATTGTTTCAATTACGAAACTTTCTCTTGGAGAAAGTTTTAAAATAGAAAATATATAAATAAAACATGTATTTCTGATCGACGGAGGACTATTTTCGATTTATCAATTAATTTTGATTTAGATCAACACATGTAGATGAGTGCATGCATGTAGACGAGACAATAAAATATTTACTTAAAATGATTGCGTGTTATATACGTTTGAAGCCGAAACAACGCATTATTACAAAATAAACAGACATTTATTTTGTTTGACATTTATATTGAAATTCATAAATATTTACTTGTCGAATATGTAGATTGAATGATTCGAACCTTATTGGAACTGGGTTTGACTGGCATCAATCATAGACCTGTTTGTTTATAGACCATTCTACGTTTGTTCATATACCATTCTACGTTTGTTTATAGACCATTCTGTATTTGTTTATAGACCATTCTATGTTTTTTATAAACCATTCTATTTTGGTTTATAGACCTGTCTATGTTTGTTTATAGAACACTCTATGCTTGTTTATAGACCAATCTATATTTGTTTGTAGACTATTCTATGTTTGTTTATAGGCTATTCTATGTTGGTTTATAGACCATTCTACGTTTGTTTATATACCGTTCTATGTTTGTTTATAGACCATTCTATGTTTGTTTATAGGCTATTCTATGTTGGTTTATAGACCATTCTACGTTTGTTAATATACCGTTCTATGTTTGTTTATAGACCATTCTACGTTTGTTTATAGGCTATTCTACGTTGGTTTATAGACCATTCTACGTTTGTTTATAGATCAGTCTATGTTTGTTTATAGACTATTCTATGTTTGTTTTTAGACCATTCTATGTTTGTTTATAGGCTATTCTATGTTTGTTTATAGACCATTCTACGTTTGTTTATAGACCATTCTATGTTTGTTTATAGACTATTCTATGTTTGTTTATAGATCAGTTTATGTTTGTTTATAGGCCATTCTATGTTTGTTTATAGACCATTCTATGATTGTTCATAGACCATTCTATGTTTGTTTATAGACCATTCTATGTTTGTTCATAGACCATTCTATGTCTGTTTATAGACCATTCTATGTTTGTTCATAGACCATTCTATGTTTGTTTATAGATCAGTTTATGTTTGTTTATAGGCTATTCTATGTTTGTTCATAGACCATTCTATGTTTGTTTATCGACCATTTTATGTCTGTTTATAGACCATTCTATGTTATTTATAGACCATTCTATGTTTGTTTATAGACCATTCTATGTTTGTTTTTAATTTTTCTGATTACATAGCTTTTCAAACCATGGAATATTTGACTCTATCTACTTTAAATCGGTTCTGTATGCCTCCTTAAAAATAATGGAATGTAAGATTTTATTATTAAGATTGAAGGTTAGAATAATAGCCATTCCGTTACAATTGGCCCCATTTCTACTTTCTGTTGAAAAAACAGTGTACATCCCAATATTTAATATGGTGTATGATTTCTATGCTACTGAAATGCATCGTGTATTGCGATTCCTAATTGGTTTATGAGTAAAGTGAGTGCAGAGTTTTCTCTCTCTCTCTCTCTCTCACACACACACACACACACACACACTCTTTCCGAGTAATAAGCAAAAACACATTAACGGGCTAAAGCTAAATTCAGGTAAATTATTTGGATTATTCAGTGTTAGCGTAAACGTGTGCGTGATTTAGTGTTTCTAGATGTACCAGATTGGTGTTAAATACATTCAGCGTTTTGCAGTGTGGGATAGTTAGAAGGAGGGGGACGGTTAATAATGTAGAGACTGAAGCGGTGCCTCTTTATATAAAAAAAATAGACGAAAGATCGAGATGATTTGCATTTTTATAAATTGGTGCAAAAAAAATCCGAGGTGTCTAAAACTTACAGTAAAAATGTAGTATTATAGAAAAGTACCCTATATGATATACGTAGTTGGATCATATGAGAATACTGTTGTACAGAGGGTATTTATATACGACTGTTTATATACGTGTTTATACGTGTTTATTTTGTGACATAGTTGCGACGCTGAGGGTTTTAATATATGTGTACACTGTCTGCATCGTGATGGGTTTATGTTATATGTGCGTTCTTATAAACAGACCATATATACGTCGATGGTGTCTGTATACATTAAACTGCTAAGCAATGCATATCGATGCATTAGTAGAATAGGTGTTTGTGTACATTGGATGACCAGTGATCGCATGAAGAGACTCCCTAAGTAAAATGTTTCGAGATGTAATGAAATAATGAAATTCTGTGTGTGCACTATGTTGTGATTGATCATTACGGAGGTTAAAATCGCTACGGAATATTGGAGCAGTTGGGCAGAAGCAAAAGATGCATCGTAATTAAAAGGTGACATGTGGTGTCAATGACACATATTTATATGATAAAAATTATAATTACTTCTCCGGAGGTATGTCATGTTGAACCCATAGGAAATTCCGCTAGAATAAAGACAAAAGCGAGTTGTTATAAATATGACACCCCAATGTTGTTCCTCAACCGATGTGGACGTGATCTGGGCTTTCAGATTGATGTGGACACAACTCACGGATTAATATTTTTTTTTTGTAAAAAGAGAAAGATATCTTACATAATTGATGGCTTTAGGCCGGATAGCTATTATATGAACCATGATGAATAATACTTACCATAAGACATTTCATGTACATGCGTAATTACGTCACGTTTGTCGACTTGATAGAGAAGAAATGTGATATAGGCGTCTGGTAACATACGGTGATGTTTTTAAAAAGTTGAAACCACAATAGGTTTTGGTAAAAACCTTTAGAGGACTACTACTACTACTACTAGAACTAATACTACTAGACCTACTGATTATAATAGCAATAGAGTAATTAGGAAAGCAACAACAATCATCAGAAAACAATCAAAATCATAGTAAGAAAAGAAGAAAAAAAGTAAAAATTATGCAAATGTGATTTTATATTGAAACCGGATATTTTAAAAAAAAAATCTGTACCAGAAATTACAACGGCATGCAAAGCATGGAAATATTTTGTTGACAAACGATGGGTGAAAAACGATGCAAAAAAAGAAATTAGAAAAGAAAAACAACGTAGAAGATGAAACAAAAGTTTTGAGAAAGAGTCGTTAGCGGAATACTAATTTACTACTACTTCTTCTATTATCATTAATAATAATAATAATAATATTATTAATACTACTAATATTAATAATGATAATAATATTAATAATAATAATGATTATAATAATAATGATAATAATAATAATATTAATAATAATAATGATAATAATATAGTAACCACCTAATAAATAATAATAATAATATAGTAGAAAAACAATACAAGGTATTAACAAATAGTTAGTGTCATTAGTAAAATACTCAGAACTGTTTATAGGCTCGACCAAAGAAGAATGTAGGAATATCGATCAGAAAACCAGGAAACTTATGGGTATGCACAGTGCCTTACCCTAAAAGGTTAATAATGATAAACTCTACGGGAAAAGGACTGGTTGGTATAGAAGACTGTGTAAATAATACACAAATAAACAGTTAGAAAAGACGTAATTGAGAAAACCGAAAGAATATGTACAGCAGCAAGAGTACTGAAAAAAAAACCGAACAAGACAGAAAGAAAAACAATAGATGAGACGATAAAAGAAAAATTGTGATAAGAAGCAGATATACGAACGTTTATTAGGATGACAAAAGATAAGACTAATTCAAACACCTGGATGGGCTACAAACCTGAAACCTGAACAGAGAATCTAGAGTCCTAAATGAAGCCGAAAAAGACAACGCAATTTGAACAAATAACATCAATCCAAGGATGGACAAGACACAAGAAAATAGCAAATGTAGACTTTTTGGACATAGTAATGAAACATAAAACCACATAATAATTGAATGCAGCAAATTTGCTCCAGAAGAACATAAACTATACGCGATCACTTGTGGAAGCCACTACACTGGTTATTATACAGGAAACTGCATCCTGAGGAATGGCACAAGCGCAATCCAACAACAGTACATAAAAGTTAAAGTCGCAAAATCATGGAATGTGAATATGCAAATCGATGAACTCATCCAAGGAAGAAGAAGTCATAATTATAACAAAAAAAAAAGAGTCAGGCCAGATTGTAGATTTTGCCAGCAATCTACGGAGTGAAAATTATGGAGACAGAAACATCGCAAATATACGGAAGTGGCCAGAGAGCCCTATTCATATGAAGAAAGTCATAATAACGCCAGTAACTCTAGGAGCACTAAGAATAATACCGAAGAAAACTGAAAAAACCAGAGGGAAGGGTCGAATTAGAGAGATGATACAACGTATAATAATAATAATAATAATAATAATAATAATAATAATAATAATAATAATAATAATAATAATAATAATAATAATAATAAAAACGGCTAAAAAATAAAAAAACAACCCTTGATGCGGCGATTAGCACCAACTCAAGCTAAATGCACAAGCCAAACATGTAGAAATTGCTATAGATCTAAAACACAAAGAAACATCACATGGAATCTTGAAAACTGAGACTTATAAATGTGAGGGAGCCTACTCCCTGCGCGCCGCTGCTCTCCTTTTTGTGCGAGTGGGTGTCACAATAAATTGGCGCCAGACAAAATGAGTGAAGCAGGTCAAGGATGATGGAAAGTCCGAGGAGAAAAAGCATAAGCCATACCTCCCGTGAATGAGTGCAAAGAGGACGTGGACCTCAGGGAAACTTATTTTCACTCAAATTCCAGTGAAAACCAACGGTTGCTGTCAACGAAGAAATCAAGAGTAAGCGACTGTTGTGATAACGCAAATTCTTTTGCAATAGTTATTGAAAGAGGTAGGGAACACTGGAAATATTGTGAGACTTGTTGTCACTCAGATTCGAGGGAAAACCACAAGACAAATATTTTATTATGACATGTATGTCTACTTATAGTGAATACTACTACTACTAATACTACTACTACTACTACTACTACTACTACTACTAATAATAATAATAATAATAATAATAACAGATTAATACATATGAGCTTCAGAAACAAACTTGACTTTAAGAGACTGCCACAGAAGCGAAACGCTAAGAAACAGCAAAGGGAATCAAGAAAACTGGCACAGTATTATCGTAAGTTACCTTTGACCGTACAAGCAGTGTCAATATCTACGGACACTACAAAAAATAATCATAACGCCTCAAGGAGAATGGGAAGATCGAGGAAAAAACACTATTCCGACCACCACCGTATGTAGGCGAAGAGGAGTGTGGCTTTGTTTCACTCAGGTTCCAGTGAAGATAAATTGTCATTGTAAGCGAGATTATCAATAATAAACGACTGTTGCGACAACGTAAATTCATTTGTAAAAAATACTGCAAACATGGAAAAACTTGTTGTCAGTCAGACGCCAGGGAGCACCATTGACTGTTCTCGAAGAAAAAATCTTTGATGACGTCATGTGCGAAAACTCCTAGAAAATAAGTAAGGAAATAAATGAGTGAGTGAGTAAGTAAGAAAGTAATTATGTACGTAAGTAAAGATTATTATTATTATTATTATTATTATTATTATTATTATTATAACAACAACAACAACAGCAACAACAATAACAATAGAACAACAACAACAACAACAACAATAATAATAATAATAATAATAATAATAATAACTAGCAGGACCCGTGGAAATTACACGGTAGTTAAAATCTTTTAAAACACATCAGTAAGAAATTCCTTATTGCTATATTACAAAAATGAACGCATGGAAGCAAGTACAACAAACAAAGAACTTTAGTTTAAACTTTTATTGAAGCTCAATGCGATCGTAACTGATGCTGTTTATATTGCCAGGGAGTGCTGGTGATGATTGAGGCGGTGACAGGGACCTCGATCAGCTGCTTGGAGTGAGAATAGTGGTCAGTCAGCAGGTTCTGGGGAGTCAGAGTGTGAATTTTAAAAAAAAACTGTGTGACATTGTTGACATCGATTTTGTGCAAGTTCTGATGACCCCAAGTTGTTTAATATTTCAGGACATCTTGGATTACATGTATAGGTAAGGAATAGGTCTGGCTTTCCATATTTACAGAAAACTGCCATTGCATCTTGATACAGTTGTTGAAGATTCTTAGGACTTCCTGTAAATGAAGATGGTAGAATAACTGGTACACCAGAATCGCCATCTTCATTCCTTGCTAAATGATCCATTAAGCCAGAATATTGAGCAGCTCTTGGTTTACTTTGATAGCTTTTAATGAAGTTAAATAAGCAACCGTCAACTTTTACATATGCAATAGACTGTTCTATTTATTTTGAATTTTATTCAATGAAGATTTGGAAATTCACAAATATTTTTTAAGTCGAATTAATGATATAGATTTCAATTAATGCATAACAACTCCCTTATAATATAAATAGAACACTTTGAATTTTCTGTACAAAAGTTTTTTTTTCCATAAAAACATTGTAATCTGTTATAATATTCAGATTCTTGTGTATTAAATGCATATAAAATGAAGTGTTTCTGTAAATCTTACGAAGTACAGTTAAATTTTGATTTTTCGATAATCAAAATGATGTGAGATAGGTTGTACCTATCAAATTTATGTCAATGTGATATAATTAAGTAAAGTTAAACAAACTGTACACTACTTTTTCATCAAATTATGAATTTTAAATATAAGGAAAGCAATTAAAAAAAAATTTTTTTCTAAAATCATATTTACATCCAAGTTAATTTTTAGATTCCATAGCTGTTCCTGATTGTTTTCATAACACTTCACGGTAAACAATATTCTTAGTATGTGTTACACCACGCTTTCTTCCCTGATTATCATTTCTATGCAGTTGCATTACCTTAAATTTCACACTGTGCTTAGATCGAGCTCTTGAACATGCCACATAAAGTTGACCATGATAAAATACAGATTGTTGAAGATATATACCAACCTTATCCAAAGTTTGGCCTTGTGCTTTATTGGTGGTCAGTGAATATGCTAATCGTATTGCAAACTGTATCCGATGAAATGCAAACGGAACATATGTATCATTTGGCTTTAACTTTATTCTTGGAATGATAACTGTGGAACCTCTATTAGATCCATTAATTAAAATAGCAATGCTGCTGTTTTGATGACATTCTTTTATTTTCATCCAAGTTCCATTACAAAGTCCTTGATTTATGGATAAATTTCGCAGTCGCATTACTATTGCCCCTATTTTCACATTAAGTCGGTGAGGTGACATTCCAGATAGAGTTAATGAATTTATGAACTCGATAGGATAATTTTGAAGTTCAGCATCATCATCGGAGATGTAATCTGTACTTAAATATGTATTTATGCATTACATTTAGTGTTAAACATTCTGTATTTTTTGGAGTCATGATGATTCTATTTTCCATTTATTGAGGGATGCAATCAAATATTTCTGAGATTAGAGAACCATCAGGAACATATATTGCATCTACAGGAACGTCATTAAGACTGCTCGTTAGTGTACCATTACCAAGATGAAGGAGCCATCTAGAAAACTCTGGTTCATTTATGTTAGTTTTGACGTTTTGTGTTAGTTGTAATTGACTGAAATGATGCCACAATGGGCATCTTTTAAGACAGGTGTCTATAATAGATGTAGGTGATTCATGTGGCACTACTGGCAACATTTGCCTGAAGTCACCTCCCAGTATGAGAAATTTTCCACCAAATATTTTATCGTTACCCATTATATCTTGTAAACATCTATCTATAGCAAGCAGTGCATGAATAGGTATCATAGAGTATTCGTCTATGATGAATACCTTTACCCTTCTCAAAAAGAAGCATGCTTTGATACAGGGGAAACGTTACAGACACTGGTTTCTGTCAGAGGTACAGGTAGTTTGAATATACTGTGGAGTGTTTTCCCTGAAGTTAGTAGCATTGCAGCAATGTCGCAGTGGCGGTTACAGTACTGCTGGAGGTGAAGTAATCATATAACATGTTGAATAAAAAGGTTTTTCCTGATCCGGCTGGGGAATCTAAATAGAAGCAATTGTTGTGTGGGGCTTCTTTTTCAGTTGCTATGACAGCCTTAATTATAGTATTAACGACCTCTAATTGTTCATTGTTTCACAATTCAACATTAGGCCCGTTTGTATTTCGAGTCATATTATCTATTGGAGGATCACCTGTTAGTTCAGGTAAACCCATTGCCTGGCAAGAAGAACCATGTTCATTAAATATTGCTTTTATCAAATGAATAACTGGGGGATATGTATATACACTGGCCCCCGCCCCTTGCAGCCCGGGCGACAAGATCAATGTGTAGTATCTGTTCCGACAGATACTGCAAGAAAGACGATATGTGGGGGTAACCCCACATATCTACCTTGGACAATGTAGGGGCAACCCTTCATACCAACAGTTCCTATCAAACTCCCATTTCCCACCCATCGGGAGCTGGTCCCCATTTTCCTCCCACCTCCCTCTCTCTCCTCATTAAAAAGCGGCCTTGTGCCTAATTTGCTCAGTGGGGAAGCAAATAAATACAAACTGGGGGATATGTATACTATATCCACTAATCCACTACACTTTACCGTAAAATTCGGCTAAAACAATTGTTGACGAATTACCTCCTTTGAATCGATATCGTCTGCTGTGACAATTGAAGCGAAAACCTTATTAGGTATTAAATGCATTTTAATACAGCTGGCTAACTGGCTATAACGTAAATTATTCGGAACTTTTATCTAACATTTTAATTAAAAAAAGCTTAACATTTTTTGTATCTTTTTTTTATATTAAGAAAAATGTAAGCATCATGCTGAAATAATAAAAATGCCATTCTTAATAAGGGGAGAGGGTTCGAATATTCTAAACCTTAACCTAAATAACGATTTAATGAAAAAATGTTTAAAATGGTCTTGTATCTTTTTTTATAATTTTTGTTAAATAAGAAAAATCCAAAAACTTTGATAACACTATTGTAAGAATCACACTGAAAGCCATTCTTAATATGGGGAGGGGGGTTAACTATTCTGAAACTTTACCTAACAATGTAAAAAAATAAGGGAAACATATATGTATGAACAATAAATATTTCTTCAGTTAAATAAATTATACTGTAAAGCTTAAAATAAGGAATAACTATTTATTTGAACCATAAGTATTGAAACAGTATTTTACTGCATAAAAAACGGTTATGGGAAGAAGGGTTAACTATTTTGAACCTTACCCTAAATAGCGATTTAATGAAAAAAACAATTTAATGGTTTTGTATCTTTTTTCTATAATTTGTTTAAAAAAAACAAAAAAACTTTGATACCGCTATTGTAAGAATCATGCCGAAAGCTATTCTTAATATGGGGAGGAGGTTAACTATTCTTAAACTTCACCTAACAATGTAATAAAACATTGGAAAAAATATATGTATGAATAATAAATATTTCTTCAGTTAAATAAAATATACTGAAAATCTTTAAATAGGAAATAAATATTTCTTTAAATAAATTACATCGTAAGTAATGAAACAAAGTGTTTTATTTCATATTAAAAAATATTGTTGTGCCCATGTTTTATAGTATTTAAATATGTATGCCCTGTCGGTGGGCATTAGAAGATGATGAATGCCTGTAAAAGAAGCAAAATAAAACAGACAAACCATAAATAATAACTATGTAAACAACGTGAAGCTGCATAAATGTTACAAAATTACTCAATTCGGCATTTAATAACACGAAAAAGGATTGATATGCCGTAAAACAAAGGCAAAACAGAAAAAGACGTAAAATATGTTTTGACTCTGTGTTACTTAGTGTGTTTGCGAATGGTGACTTTGGTGATCTATTTAATAAAGTCATTCTTGACTTTTGTAACATTTATTTCGAAACATATTTTTTGTTATCTAAGGCTCACTCAAAAGTAAATAAAAAAAGATAAAGTGGCACAGTAAAAAAAAGATAAAGTATCGCAGTAAAAAACGAACTCGGAACGTTAAATGTAAAAAATATATTTATTACTGAATAAAATAGAATAAGCGTTCCGTATTCACTACCATAATAAACAGAAGACATCGTTAGAAATGTAAGTAAAATACTATACAATAAAGGGAGATAATTCACATTAATTAATGTTTGTGATGATGATGACGCGTTTCATTAATTAATGTTTGCGATGATGATGACGTGACACCGTACGGACAAGCATATTAACATATAGATATTTGTTATGTAATGGATGGCTGGGACCATCCGATACATAACTGAAAAGAAAAACTTCTTTAAAAAAAATAATAAAAGATTTGAAAGGTGGCCATCGAATATCGATTGTCCACCAGTCGAAGCGGCAAAAATAATTACGTCGTAAACAGAGAAATCGGACGACAATGTTTTTGTTTACAAAAGTGAAGGTTGTGGGGAGACGCATTTTTGGCTGAAACGTGACATTCTTTGCACTGCAATGTAAGAACGGAATGTCATATGAAGCTAGCACGAGTTTGGCAACGCACGTGTATAAATAAATTCAATAGTCGGTCAGCTGACGAGAAATGGGTTACGATGTCTCTGGGTCAGATGCAGCAATGCATGTGTATAACGAAAACTGAGAAACGTGACCAGGAAATGCGTGATCCATTATCGATAACAGAGTTGATCGACCAGTGGCGTGGAAAATTACCGAGCAAAAAACATGCCAATGAAAAGAGGTGATTTTTAGAGTCCAGCAGAGAGTAGGTGAGAAGGAGAGAAGGAGAAGGAGAGAGATAGATGAGACGCGCGTTGTCGAGAGCATAACGTTTCCCCCTCTCCATCACTGAAACAGAAAAGTAAGCCGCACCGTTAATGTGTGAACTGTTAAAAAATCTCTATGTACAGAACGAGAAATATATTTTTAACACAAAATATATTTTTATACAAACAGCCAGTGTGTCTTACGTCTAAATTGGAGTGCTGAGTTACGTCTGATTTTTGTGTGCATGTTAATTTTCTTTCAGCCGGCAACGTTGTTATGACAAGCGGTTGACAGCTGACGACAAGTTAGAAAAAATGCACAGTCAAGGGGCAAATAACTCTGCTGTCTTGGCCGTTACTATGGCACCCAAAGTCCTAAACAAACTAGACGATCAATAAAAGTCGGCTGCTAGGTTTGTTGCAGCGGGGAACTTACTAACTACCACAATTCCCAACCTGGGGTCCTTGCGCAACGTAAAATAATAATAATAATAATAATAATAATAATAATAATAATAATAATAATAATGATAATGAGAATAATAATAATAATAATAATAATAATAACAATAACATTAACAATAACATTAATAATAACAAAAATAATAATAATAATAACAATAACAATAACAATAACATTAATAATAACATTAATAATAACAATAATAATAATAATAATAATAATAATAATAATAATAATAATAATAATAATAATAATAAGTTGAATGAAAATAATAATTTAGATGTTTTTTTAATTACTTCTCACTGTAACATTTAACTGGTGCAGCCATTTA